>NC_090324.1:186728389-187083401 GCF_040869045.1 Eurosta solidaginis
ACTTTGGCAACAACAACCAGCAGGGCCGCCGAATATAGGCCTCCTACGACACCACCAGCTTTAGTAACAGCAGCCAGCAGGGCCGCCGAAAATAGGCCTGCTGCAACGAACACAACGTGACACCAAGACCAGCAAGTAAATCTGGTGAGTTCGTTCCGTAATACGGAAACCAAATTTTTTTTCTCATTTTTAATTTAATAAACCATTGTAGCGTTTTGAAACAATACTACATATAGATAATCCACATAGATGTAGTTATTTAATATAAATCCCATTTAAATGTTTTTGTATAAAATTTATTCCTTACTTGCCACATATATACACTATATAAGGGCGTGTACGTTTGCTACACGTTTAAAAGTATACATAGATGTATGTATTTATTATAAATCTCATTTAAGACTTCTTACAAAAGTTTTTGGCTTTACTGGCCACACATATACATATATGTAAGGGTGTGTACATTTTCTACATATTTAAAAGTATACATAGATGTATGTATTTAATATAAACCTCATTTAAGTCTTTTTACCAAATTTTTAGTCTTTACTTGCGACATACGTACATCTATGTAAGGGCGTGTACGTTTGCTATATATTTAAAAGTATACATAGATGTAGGTATTTAATATAAACCTCATTTAAGTCTTTTTACAAAAATTTTGTCTTTACTTGCGACATACGTACATCTATTTATTATAAATCTCATTTAAGAGTTCTTACGAAAATGTTTGGCTTTACTTGCCACATATATACATATATGTAAGGGCGTGTACATTTGCTACATATTTAAAAGTATACATAGATGTATGTATTTAATATAAACCTTATTTAAGTCTTTTTACCAAATTTTTAGTCTTTACTTGCGACATACGTACATCTATGTAAGGGCGTATACCTTTAAATATATTATAGGTAGGAACATACTTTTGGAAGGTGTGAACTATTGTTGCGACAATTAATAAATATTGAATTTTGCACTATCCGATCAGGATTAATCAATCAATCAGACCAATTAAAAAAAATTCAAATTATTAAATTTAAAAACTCCCAAAACGAATATAAGCAAAGATTTGATATCAAATACATTGACTATATACGTATAAATAAATAAATGTAAGGCGCGGTAACCTTCGAAGAGATCTAAGGACGAGATTCTCTTCCAATTTGCGTCGTGCTCCTATTGATTTTCCCTACAAATCGACCGGACGAGTCCTACATGTTTTATGCCGACTCCGAAAGGCATCTGCAAGGCAGATGAGTTTTCACTGAGAGCTTTTCATGGCAGAAATACACCCGGAGCGCTTGCCAAACACTGCCGAGGGGCGACCCCGCTTAGAAAAATTTTCTTCTAATTGAAAAACCTTATTTCTAAAATTTTGATGTTGCTTTGCCCGGGGTGTGAACCCAGGGCATACGGTGTGGTAGGCGGAGCACGCTACTATCACACCACGGTGGCCGCCACTATATATACGTATACATAGCTCCAAAATACTAGACATGCAATTTTGTATGTGGTATACCCTGGGGTGAAATGTAAAGCTAAATATACTGTTTAAAGAGCGCCCAGCCTTTTCGTTGGCCCTACGGGGAACTAGTACATTCATACATACATAAGTTTACTAGAGTTTTCTTGAATTGTCGACTTCGCAAGTAAGCATATTAGATATTGGAGATAACTACTTTAGACATGTTCGGCCTACATCTGTATATATATATATATAATTTTTTTTCTATTCTTAAACAAAAACCAAACTTACATAATATACCGAAGTAAAATGTAATTTTAAGTGCGGGTTCAATTAAATAAAATAGAAAAGTAAAGTTTATAAATAAGAAATTAAAAAGTTAAAGATATATATGAAAGTAATATTAGCTAAGTAACCTTAAAATTACCCAAAAAAAAAGAAAAAAAATTGTTCCATATACATTCGTAGGTTATATAGGGGTTAATACCTGTAGTGTTTACGATTTTTTAATGAATTGTCAATAAAATTTTGGAAGATGGGAATGCTGATAGTTCTCCTCATTTAAAAGGCACGTAGGGTAATACAGGTGAACACAATCGGCGGGAATGAAACCAATTGTGTTTTGCGAAAAGAAATAAAAACAAGATAATTAGTATTTATGCATAGGAATATGTATAATAATTAAAAATCAGTCTTTATTTCTTTTATATATGTATATTATCACAATGAAAGGAATTTAGGAACTTACGTTTTGTGTATTTTGATTATCCAAACGATTTAAAATTTTGACAAACGCAGGAACAGCTGGTGACTTGTTGGCAGGCAAACTAAATCAGAGCCGACGGCAACTTCCAAATCGCCACCGAACCCCGAATTCTCTCTCTTAACGAAATAAAATGCTGGATCAAGAGGACAATTGGAAGTTAACCGTTGCTTGCTGACAAACGAAAAAATAGTTAAGTCGAGGGCGGCTACCCGGTAGGGAATTAATTAGGCCACTGGCCTAAACATGCCGGCCCCCTTGCCATGGGCAATATTCGAAATGCCAACACCAGCCGGTTCAACGTTTGACTTGAAATTATGAAATGAACATTAAATTGAAAAAAGGAAAAATCTACCATACGAAGTTAAAAATGAACATTTGCATAAATTAAAATTTAACAATTTGAAGATTTGAAAACAGCAAACTTGACTTACGAAACTAGTCAACTAAAATTTGTACATATTTAAGTGTTTGAAATTTAAATAACAAATTTAAAATGAATAAAAAATGAAAGATGTTGCTGCTGCTAGCCTGCCGTGGAGCCGGAAATGACCAAACCGAATATGGTCGGTTGCAATAGCAGGCTTCCTATCGATGAAGTTGTTGTACCACTCACCATGATTTTGGCGTACACGTCTGCGCCGATTACGAGCCGAATAGGCGACGAAACATAAAATTTTGGATCTGCTAATCGCATGAATTGCAATGGCGTAGCATTCTTTGAGTCCAGATTTGTTCGTGGACTTATTTTCGCATACCCTTCAACTACCGTCGCCAGTGGCGAGATCCGCTCGGTTACGCCATGTTTTCCACGAAAGATTATGTGACGACTTTTACTGTGGCCACCCCCTGCACGATCCAGTTGAATTTCTCATGCTAGCTCTTTGTCGATAGTCGTATTCGGAGAACACGTGTCAATGAGTGCCCGCACAAGGTGAAGTCGGACACCGGACTCAATTTTGACTATGGCGGTCGGTGCTATCGGTTCGAGGGTGGTCAAAATTGGTGCAGATGCCATTGAGGCTACTCTCCCTGCTCGAAATCCTTTCGGTGTTGCGCGTTGGTGGGTGAGCGATTTGATCTCGTTGGCTCGATTAGGCTCTTTCCGCGTATACGGTTTGCTTGCATTAGGAGCTCATTGATCATTGCGACGTTTGGACGGTCGGAAAGTGTTTGATGCCGAGCCGCCCTGTCGCCAATTTTTCTGCGCAGCAGAACGAGATGCTGAGCTTCCCAAACGTTGATGAACTGGTGTACGAAAGTATCTACCTGTAAGGCTTCGTGGTATCGGCGATTGGCAAATATTTAATTTCAAGTCGCGCGACAGCCTTTCGTGTTGGAGCAGCGGACGGATAGTCTTTAATGCCGCGCCACTGCCGTCTATTGGAAGAACGCCAACTACCTCACTTTGCTCCAGCTCCGCTTCTTCAACCTGTTGAGCCCACGATTTTGTCTCCTCAGTGACGTGAATTGACAAAGTGTAGTCAGAATCGTCGTCTACGTTGCGACAGCGAGACTGCAGCGTTGTTGTCGGTCGATCGTTTGCCACGGCCTCGATATGTAGGGTGGTGTTGTGTTTCTCACCACAATAATGGCAACGTGCCGTGCTAGAGCACGTTTCCATGCGATGGAATGGCGACAAACAGTTGGGGCAGTACTTGTGGATGAGTACCATCCTCAACCTCTCCTCTGGTGACTTACCACGATATTGCGGGCATAGCCGTATACCATGGTGGTTGTTGCATAGGCGGCATGGAATCGGGAAGGAATGCGAACCTTGCTCCGACCTGTTGCGTGCTGCGACAAAACGAGACATTCTGTAATGAAAAGAAGTCCTTTTAATCGAGAAAATAATGAATTAGAAAGTAGGCGACGGGTGGGTGATGAGCGTGGAGGCGAGGTGTTTTGTCAATTAATTTCCGGATTCGTTCGTTGGTAGTCGGACCAGTTTCACGATTGGTCGAGAGACTAGTCCCTTCTCGGTCCGAACCGTCACTACTCGGACGCGATTGTCCGCACCGCGATGTATATCGACGACTCGGCCAAGTCGCCATTCGTTTGGAGGCAAGTTATCTTCACGGATCACGACGAGATCATCCGCTTTCATGTCCGGTTGCTGTCGCTTCCACTTAGTCCTCTTTTGCAGCTCCGTAAGGTATTCGTTCTTCCATCGTTGACAGAATGAATGATGCAATGCTTTTATCTTTTGCCATCGGTTAATCACTGATGCTGGATTCTCGCTAACCTCAATCTCCGGGGGAGATAACAGAGGGGCACTTATAAGAAAATGTCCAGGAGTCAATGGTTCTAAGTTCGATGGGTCATTTGAAGCGGTACTAAGAGGTCTTGAGTTAAGACAAGCCTCAATTCTACATAAAAGTGTCGAAAACTCCTCAAACGTATATTTGAGTCCAGATGCTACCTTTCTAAAATGGGTTTTAAAGCTCTTCACGCCAGCCTCCCATAAGCCCCCCATGTGAGGAGTTGATGCGGGTATGAAATGCCATGAAAGTTCGTGATAGAAGTACTTCGAAAGAAGTGCAGTACAAGAATCAGGTATAAAAGTTTAAATTCAGCCTTTAGGGATCTAGATGCTCCAACGAAGTTGGTTCCGTTGTCTGAATATATATTTTTGGGACATCCTCCGCGCGATATAAACCTAGAAAAGGCTGCTAGAAAGGTGGTAGTGCTAAGGTCATTTGTGGGTTCTAGATGAATGGCCTTCGTTGCGAAACAAACGAAAAGACAAACGTACCCCTTTGTAATAACACAAGCTCTACCTCTGTAGTTTTTTATCTCGAAAGGACCTGCAAAATCAACGCCGGTATTTGTAAATGCCCTAGAAAAAGTCGTGCGTTCTGAAGGTAGGGAAGCCATGATTTGAGATTGCGTTTGCTTTTTGTATATAGTACATACCTTGCGATTGTGAATGACAGACTTTATCATAACTTTGATCCGGGGAATCCAGTACTGTGCTCGAACTATTCGCAACATTAACTGGTTTTCTCCATGAAGCGATATTTCATGTATAAACTTAACCACCAAGCGAGAGTAATGGCAATTGTAAGGCAGAAGAAATGGATGCTTTTCTTTATAGCTGATGTCTATTGATGCTCCGATACGGCCTTCGATTCTTAAAACTCCGCTTGGGTCGATAAATGCATTTAAGGCTAGAATTTCGCTTATCGCAATTCCGGATTTTAAATTCGAAACCTCCACTGAAAAATGTTGTTGCTGGCAGAGGGCAATTATTCGCTGGGTTGTACCTTTTATTTCCTCCGCAGAGATTGATACAGAAGCTGCTTGAAACATTGATTTCTGAGTGGGGTGGGTCCTTTGGATGATACGAAAGACATACGATAGAACTCGTAAAGCCCTTGGAAGCGAAGAGAAGCGTTGGAGTATATCCGACACTTCAACGACTTTCGTTGCGTGGGAGAGCACGCGCTTTCCCTCTTCGTCAGTTTGGAAGCCCGACTCTTGTTTCGGCCATTCTGACTTGTCTTCTTGCAGCCATGAAGGACCCTGCCACCACAAGGAGTTTTCAATTAAGTCCTGCGCTGTCACTCCACGGCTAGCTAAATCGGCAGGATTCGACGCTGAATCGACGTGATACCAATGGTGTTGTCCAACCTTGTCGATGATTTTGGTAACCCTGTGGGACACGAAGGTTGACCAAGAGCATGGCGGCTTTCTAAGCCACGCTAGCACTATAGTGGAGTCAGTCCACAGATAAACCTGTAGTGATCGAAGATCCAGGTTCATGACTGCAGCGTCCATCATTTCAGCTAGCAGTACTGCTCCACACAATTCGAGTTCCATTTTGCACTGTGGAGAAAACCTAACCCATCGTGGAATCCGAATGTTATTAATAGCTGGATACTCCACAGAAAATTTTTTCCACCGGTCTAATGTGCTTGAAGACACTTCCTCATCCCAACCTGTTCCCTCTAACCAAACATTTTGCATCATAATTTTCGCTACTATGACTATTGGAGCAAGCCACCCGAGAGGATCAAAAAGTTTCTTGATTGCTGACAAAATCTTACGTTTAGTTACTTCTTCACCTTGATCGAATTCTTTCGCAGTGAAGTAGAAATGATCCGAACATGCATTCCATCGAATGCCGGGGGCTTTAATGCTGCTTGCGTCCTCGAATTCTAAGAAGTCTTGGCTAAGCAGATGAGCGGCAGGAATATCGCTCAAGACTTGCCTACAGTTGGCGGCCCACTTTCTAAGAGGAAAGCCTGCTGAATATAAGGCGCCAGAAATTTCATCACGCGCTTGGATTGTGGATTCCAAGTCGTGCCCACCTGCAAGTACGTCGTCGACGTACATATGTCGCGTTAAAATGGTGGCGGCGACTGGATGTGAATCTTGTACGTCGTATGCCAATTGAAGCAATGTTCTTATTGCTAGGTACGGAGCACAGTTTACCCCGAAAGTTACCGTATTCAATTGAAATTGACGGATGGGTTCATCTGTAGACTCACGGAAGAGAATTCGTTGAAATTTCCTATGCTGAGGATGGACAAATATTTGGCGATACATCTCGATGTCGCTGCTAAAAACGAATTTGAACAGCCTCCATCTAAGAATTAAGATCGTAAGATCGCTTTGTAGGATGGGACCAGGAAGCAGAGCATCGTTTAAACTCACGCCGGTATCTGATGGACACGAAGCATTAAACACCACTCTCACCTCCGTAGAAGTGCTTTCTGGCTTACTCACCGCATGATGGGGTAAGTAGTAGGATTCGGACGGATTTTCGGACAGGCTTCGTCGGATTTTAGACATATGACCTAACTGATCATATTCTTTAAGGACTCTTGTATACTCCTCTCGTAAAGAGGGGTTTTTGCGAGAACGCAGTTTTACGTGAACACCCTAAAGAAATATCTACTGGGAAATTCTTTCGGAAGGGTAAAGAGACCGTATATCTCCCCGTGTCCGTTCGCGTCCTAGTTGCTTTGTAAATCTCCTCGCAGTATTCCTCATCGGCCGTACGGATCGCGTTCCTTGGGATATCTTCCAATTCCCAAAATGCTGCCAGTTGTTTGTCCAAAGAGATTTCATTGTAAAAAGAGACACAGGATGTCGCCTCTTTGTTTGCGTTGGTCCTTCCCGTAAGTATCCATCCGAATACCGTTTCCTGGGTGAGAAGATTACTCGTAGAGTCCTTCCGAATCCCCTCCAACATGATTTGCGGATAGACATCTCCGCCAAGCACAAGATCAACTTGTTCGTTCGCAAAGAATCTGCTGTCTGCTAGTTTAATTCCCTGGAAGTTTCGTTGGATAGCCGGGTCAATATCGACGGTTGGCAGAGTGCCTGTCAATTGAGGTAACACTAAAGCCGTAGTGCTGATGGATACCGTCGTGTCAAGGGGTGAGCCAATATGGATAGGGCAAGCTAGGGTGGAATGAGCAGAGACCGTATTGTTGATACCTGACACGGTAGCGTTCACTTTTTTGGCTGGAAGCCCGATACGTCGGCGAAGCCGTTCCGTAATAAATGAACACTCGGAGCCCGAATCTATTAAGGCTCGGGCCGAGTATACGGTATCACTATATCGCAGGTGGATTTGAGCAGTTTTCAGTAGGATCCCTTTACGTGTGTTCGAAAAACACGATTGGACTTGACTCGGAGAGTCACTGTTGGCCTGATTGCGACTATGTTCTGAAGTGGGTCGTTTGGAAGTATTTCCGGTCCCACTCGACGTTGAACTCGAAGAGTCCTGTTTGGACGAAAAGGTTGCCTGAACTGGATTCAAATGCAGGAGAGTGTGGTGTCGTGCGTGGCAAGTTGAACAGTTGTAGGCGCTGTTGCATTTCGCCACACCATGTCCGGAAGACAAACAGTTTAGACACAAATTTTTCCTTCTCACATGCTTACTGCGATCAGACGGAGTCATCTTTAGGAAGCGTGAGCAGGATCGAATGTGGTGAGCGTCACGACTGCAGAGTTTGCATTTTGCATTTGATACGCTTGCCTGAAAATTATTCAATTTTTTGCTGTTCCCTTCATTATGTGATTTGAGGGGGTTGAGATTTGGTCGGCTATGAGCTTCGCAAATCGAAAACAGTTTCCAAAGTCTGGAACCGACTTGTTAGAAACTTGTCCATATCACTCCATTTTGGGATTTCGGTTTTATCTTGAACCGATTGCTCCCACAAGGAAAGCGTAGCTTCCGGAAGTTTCGTGGAGCAGAGGTACGTAATGATCGCGTCCCAATTCGATATGTCAACTTTATGAATTTGGAGTGCCGAAATGCAATTATTTATTCCCCGCTGCAGTTGTTTGATTGCACTTCCAGATTCAGTTCCTACGGGAGGGAGGTTGAAGAGGATCTTCAATTGGCTCTTAACTAGAATTCGTTTATTCTCATAACGATCGGTCAGGTTTTTCCACGCGGTTTCGAAACCTTCATTTGTAAGGGGACATTTGCTTACTATTTCTCTTGATTCGCCCTCAGTTTTTTTTATTAAATGGCATAATTTTTCTACTGAGGCGAGCCCCTGATTCTTTATGTAAATGGCCGTGAATAAGTCACGGAATGTTGGCCATGACAAATAATCTCCCTTAAAAACTTCGGTATCACAAGGCGGAAGCCTAATATTGCGTTCCCTAACCGAGTCGTCGCTTAATTTTTCAGAGGCTTTATCTTTTTGCTTTGTAGCTAGGTCACCTATCAACTCTATGCACTTCATATAAGTCGTATACGCTAACTTATACTTTTTCTTCGCTGCACTAGCCTCTTTGGAAGATGTTGCAGCATCTGATCCCTGAAACTCACTATAGCTGCGTTTTATGTTGCCCCACAGCTCTTTAGCCTCCTCCCTTTGGGTTTCGATGACTGATTGATTGGGGTTTTCGAATTCACGAAAGTCCGCCTCGAGGTCTATCAAGGAATCAACTAGTTGGTTGAAACTTGCCATTTTTTGTTAGTTTGTTGGATGAAAAAATTTACTTTGGATTATTAAAAACTTGGACGAAATCCGAAAAACGCACGTAGTGCTAAAGTGTTTTTAAAATTCAAAATTATTAAAATTGGCGTAAAACTTAAGTAGCCTACAGGTATCGCTAAATTTTTGCCGTTAAAAATTTCAAACTCGTTACCGAAATAGCGCTGTGGTGCTTGAAACTACCTTTTTCTTGTTGTAAATGGGGTGAATTTGAAAGAACCTATAAATTTCAATAAGAACGCCAACCAAAATCCCGAAATAACTCACCAAAATCTGGATATATTAGTATAAAACAACTAAATAGGTGAGGAGAAAAATGAAAAAAACACGAAATTTAAGTATAAAAATATTTATTTGTTATTTCAAAAATAATCACAAATTATTTGGAAAATAATTGCACACTTTATTTAAAATAAATACCGGTGAAAATGTATTTTTAAACTTCCTTCTTGAGGTTTCGGGATTCGCAGTACTAATTTCGGGATATGCACTCCTTTGTAGTTGCTCACCACCCACCACTATAATGCATGTATATACGCAAATTCGCCTTGACTTGTTTACTTCTTTTATTTCGCTTTTCTTGAACTTGTTTTAAATAATGCGATCGCAAATCGCTATTATTTTTAACTTAAATTGTTTTCAACAATAATAATTGCGGAAATAAACTCGATGGGAGTGATTTTGGTGTTTTTCTGAACTAAGTGGTAATAAATTAATTAATTCAATTGAAGTGAATAGTGCAGTGCTGTGTTGTTGTAAAGCAAAAAACAATGTGCAATGGGCAATTTAGGTCGTATGTTGGCGCGGCCAAAAAAATGTAATTGCCAAACAATGCAACGCGTTAAAAAACGATTATAAAAACAATTAATTTGGACACTTTTCTATATATTTATTTTAATTAATTTGGAAGGTTCTAATAAGCACTCACTGCAAAATAATTAAATTACCACGTTTTGTTTTGTTTATGTCCGTTCGGACGGACACTATAAAGATGGCGCTAGCCGAAGATCTTTACATACAAATTGGTATTGGAGGACAAAAAAAACAAAAAACACCAAATCACCCGCGCACAATTTGAAATATTTTTCGGAAAAATCCGCGGAAATCACTTACTACTTACTTAATTGGCGCTTAACCGGCTAAACGGTTATGGCCGTCCAACAAGGCGCGCCAGTCGCTCCTTCGCTCCGCCAACCGGCGCCAATTGGTCACACCAAGGAAGTTTAAATCGTTTTCCACCTGGTCCTTCCAACGGAGTGGGGGCCGCCCTCTACCTCTGCTTCCATAGGCGGGTTCCGATAGAAACACTTTCTTGGCCGGAGCATCATCTTTCATTCGCATAACATGGCCTAGCCAGCGCAGCCGCTGCGTTTTAATTCGCTGGACTATGTTGATGTCTGCGTATAGCTCGTACAGCTCATCATTAAATCTTCTTCGGTACTCGCCATCGCCAACGCGTAGAGGTCCATAAATCTTTCGAAGAACTTTTCTCTCGAACACTCCCAAAGCCGCTTCATCTGCCGTTGTCATGGTCCATGCTTCTGCCCCATATAGCAGGACGGGTACGATAAGTGATTTGTAGAGTATGATTTTCGTTCGCCGAGAGAGGACTTTACTTTTCAATTGCCTACCTACTCCAAAGTAGCATTTATTGGCAAGATTGATTCTTCGCTGGATTTCAGTGCTGATGTTGTTGCTAATGTTGATGCTGGTTCCCAAATAAACGAAGTCTTTTACTATTTCGAAATTATGGCTGCCAACAGTAGCGTGGTTGCCAAGGCGCATATGCGGAAATCACTTAAACACCTTTTATTTCGTTTTCTTATTTTATTGAATTATACAATAAAATAGAAAAACTCACCTGTATTTTACTTTTCTTTTTGGTGTATGTGTAGGATGAATATGTTTGTATTTATATGTTTAAATGTTCGGCACCTGTTGGCTTAAATTTTCCTTCTTTGATATCAAAGCTCTTGTAGGAAATATTGCTTGTTCGTAGAACGGCTACGAAGGACCATGAACACAATCGGCGGGAATGAAACCAATTGTGTTTTGCGAAAAGAAATAAAAACAAGATAATTAGTATTTATGCATAGGAATATGTATAATAATTAAAAATCAGTCTTTATTTCTTTTATGTATGTATATTATCACAATGAAAGGAATTTAGGAACTTACGTTTTGTGTATTTTGATTATCCAAACGATTTAAAATTTTGACAAACGCAGGAACAGCTGGTGACTTGTTGGCAGGCAAACTAAATCAGAGCCGACGGCAACTTCCAAATCGCCACCGAACCCCGAAATCTTTCTCTTAACGAAATAAAATGCTGGATCAAGAGGACAATTGGAAGTTAGCCGTTGCTTGCTGACAAACGAAAAAATAGTTAAGTCGAGGGCGGCTACCCGGTAGGAAATTAATTAGGCCACTGGCCTAAACAACAGGTAAGGGGCCACCGAAAATTTAGGTGCGTCGGTGGCCATGGATTTGAGGGTGGGTAAAGCACCGGGTGTCGCAACAACACCCGCGGCGCCCCCCTATGTGTATGCTTCCCTTTTCTTTTTTTTATTTTAATTTTTCCGCTTTTTTTCACTTTTGATTTTCAGCAGTTAGTAACCGGTCTTGTCCGGTTCGGTAATTTTTTTTTGCGTTTAGAGTTTTTTTGAATTTTAAATTTTGAACGTGCTAACGGTCTGTCCGTGGCATCAGGTTCGACCGGATGTTGTTTTATCTTGAATTTCCAGCATTTTGAATTAGTTATGCACTGTGTGACCATGTAAAAGGCATGATAGGAACTTTTCCTGTTATGGCGCAGGACAGCAAGGTTGGCAAGAACCCAACCCAGCCGACATGACTAGCCACAGTGCAACCCCAGATCATGCCGACTGCCTTCCTTGCTGCTCACATAGTAGATGCGTAATCCATTACATACTACTGAAGTGGTGCCAATACCGACCTGATAAGAGAAACATTTTTATTCTACACATTCTAATATAACAAAAAACTTACCTCAGCATCTTGAGATTTGGCGATGTCGACTAGAGATTTACTGCTGGATGCACAATATCCAAGAGTTTCATACTGGTTGCACGATCATTTGAAATTGTGGCCCTACCACTGGAATCAACAATATGCTTGTCCTTACTGCGTGAACCCAATGTAGTGCATACAGCGTCCACAATTGATTGCGAGGCATTGATGTTAGATATGAGTTGAGGTTTACCTTGAGAGCTATCTGTACCCACACATTTTTTACGCAAAAACTCATATGTACCCAATACAAGTTCAGGACGTTCATATTTATAGACACGTTGTCCGGTGTGGCCCAAATGTTGTAAATATTCAGTTGGCACTGTTGAGAAAAAATATGGATCAATGAACACAAGTTAGAGTGAAAGATGTTTTATTACCATCTGTTGTTACTTTACACATTAGACATTTGTAACGACGCCCAGTGTCTACAAATTGCATATTAGCCTTGCAACGATTATATCTAATTGGACCCAATTGACCAAAATTTACAATGGGGGCTAATAATCACCTTCAACCGTGCGTGCCACTGGTGAGACGGTAAGTGTAATGGACAAAGCTGTTGTTTTTAATAAATAAAGCTGTTGCAGGTATGCAATACAAAGAGGACCTGCAAACGAGAAAGATCAATGTAATTGCCAAACAAAACATTAATTTCGAATACCAATACCCAACGTAACGTGGCTAGAAGTTACCCTGATCTTGTACCACATATTTTGTGGTCACCAGCGCTGATTTTCAATGACAGTGCTTATCGGATTTGGCATCTGATCGGGATCTAAACGGCGTTGGGCTACTCTTGCGGCTGTTGATATATACCAGTACCAGTACCAGGTGCAGGTGGTTGCTAAAGAAAATAATACAAAAATAATCATCAGCAATATTTGAAATATATCGGTAGTATTAGCATATCTTGAACTAGGTCTTAAAGACCGTAAATAAATAAATAATTATTATTATTATATAACCAGGACGTGCGGATATTGGGGGTTGACCCGGCATGGGTAGCTGACTGGGCATTGGTGCCCGACCAGGTTGTGTTGGTGGCATCATTTGACCCATGTAACCACCTGGTGCACCTGGTTGCTGTAGAGGATAACCTGGATGTTGAGGTTATGGAGGACAACCAGGTGGACCAAGTTGTGGTGGATATCCCGACTGTTTTGGCATTGGCAGATAGGTTGTTGCTGCTGCTGTCGTGGCATTGCACAACCCGGTCGCTGTTGTGGTATATACCTTGGCTTAACTGGATGTGGTGTCATTGCCCCACCTGGTCCAGTAGATGCGAGCGGCATGCCTGGAGGACTATCCCAGCAAAAATTTAGTGACAGAAAATGTCTTTTCCCATATCCCTACACATCCATTCATAAATTTTTTTTTTTAGTTTTCCACGCACTTGCCAAGCTATTAAGATCTTGATTTTGCAAGTATTTTTAACACTTCTTTGGAATTTCTTGTTCAGTTTTATAATTATACTTAATTTAGTAATTATGATAAATTAGGTCCACGCGTGTCTGTGCTCAAAATTTACTTCTCAATAGCAATGGCGGCTTCGCAGAATTGGTTCTAGATACAAACACACGTTACAGCACCAAATTTAGAGATTTCTTTTGCTGATATTGTGTGAATTATATTTCTTTATGAAAAATGTACACTTTTAATTCTTATACAGACCCAAAACACTTTTTCTTCTATATATTTGAAAATTTGCAACTTTTTCAATGCGGTACGTCTGCGGCGTTTCAAGCTGAAAACAACAAATTGCGGATTCGCAGAAAATTTTTTTGACGTATTTGAGGGTACATAGCATGTAAGAAAAGGCAAGCATATATGGATCGGACATTTCAATTATGCCGTCTCATTCTGCCATACTAGCAATTGTGGAACAATGTGGAATATTTTGTTGTTGGTCGTCATTTTCGGTCACTAGATTTTTGCTAGGTTCATGTGCTGCATTCAACCCAATTCGCTACATAACCTCTACTTAAGTTGCACAACTATATAATGTAAACAATGCTTTAGGTGACTCAATCGTGCTTCATGCTTCCACCTTGTATCATTGTGCTTCATGCTTCTACCTTGTATAATTTCACCATGAGTATCCATGATGAAATTAATGAAGGTGGCGCATTGCGCATGTAAACATTAGTTCAGCAGTTTTTTATGGGCAATTATTACGTCATTTTCCTTTAGCTATTCTTTTTTTCTCTTTTTCTTTCATTCGCTTAAGTAGACAACTTTGACGTAGTTGCGCAGAACGAAACAATTTTAAACTCGTAAATGCGCAATCTGGGTAGTTTATTTGTGATGAGTATCGAACAAAAGTATCGAAACCATTTAACGCTTCGATATTTTTGCAACATACATACCCGCATACATATCTAAAGGCTCCATTACTGATACTTAGCATAGACTTGACTTGACTTGAGAACTGTCACTTACAGTTCTGTTAAATGAACAGTGCATGTTACTGATTACTCAAAACTTGGCAACACTTAACTTGACTTAGAAGTCTGTTGAATTGGATCCATTACTGATACTTAGCATAGACTTGACTTGACTTGATAACTGTCACTTACAGTTCTGTTAAATGAACAGTGCATGTTACTGATTACTCAAAACTTGGCAACACTTAACTTGACTTAGAAGTCTGTTGAATTTTGATTTTCTATGTAAGTTCTAAGTGACGTTTACATTTTGAGATGCCATTTGTTTGTTTCCATGTCATTTTGACATTTTGTCACACAAATTGACATTTATTTAAAAGAAAATTTCAAACCTGATTATGACGCCAGATTGTATGCGCTAAGTGGAGTATAATCGTGGCTAAGTTGCCAAGTTTACACCAAGTCAAGTCAAGTCTATGCTAAGTATCAGTAATGGAGCCTTAAGTCATTTGAACGCCAAACGGCTGAAAAAGCAGAAGTGTGAAAAGAGTGTTTTCCAAGTGCGTCTTCCAAGAATTAAAAATACAACGAACAGGAAATATTAATAATTAAAGTGAATAACTCGAAGGTATGTACTAAGTTTGTTGATTAAAATGGTTAAAATACTGGTAATTGTTTACAAAACGGTGCATCGCTAATTTTTATCCAAAACCCTTGAATGGGGTATCAAAATACGGGGTTTGACTTCGCAGTTAAGAATCCTAAAGCGAAAATTAAAAATTGTATTTCTATCAAGAGATATTTGCAAAAGAAGTTGATTTCCATATGGTTGTAGTAATTGGTTGATGTAATTGTTGTGCATAGAGAAAAAAGTTCCGAAAGTGCTTTAAATGAGTTAGTTTTGATCCCCAAGAAGGTATTGGGCCGGCCACGATTATTTTTTAAAAGCACGGCCGAAGGCCGCCAATGCAGAAGGGTGTTCTGCTCAAAAGAAGTATGGTTCGGGCCCCCGATTTTGGACCCTCTCCAGACCTTTTTCCGGTTTGTGCAAATAACGCTTTCGGATTCTGGAATCAGAAGCCAAAACGCGTCTTTTGACACCCCATTCAACGATTTTTGATAAAAATTAGTAATGCACAGTTTTGTAAACTGAAAAATTTCAGAAAATTTCAATTCATACTCAGAATTTCCATTTCATATTCAGAAAATCACATTTCATATTCAGAATTTCCATTTCATTTTCAGAAAGTTACAATTCATATTCAGAATTTCTTTCCATTTCAAATTCAGAAAGTTACAATTCATATTCAGAATTCCCCTTCGTATTCAGAAAGTTAAATTCATATTCAGAATTTTGATTTAATATTTAGAAAATTTCAATTCATATTCAGAAATTTTCAACTTATATTCAGAAAGTTACAATTGATATTCAGAAAGTTACAATTCATATTCAGAATTTCCATTTAGTATTCAGATAATCACAATTCATATTGCGAATTTCCATTTCATATTTAGAAAATCACATTTCATATTCAGAATTTCTATTTCATTTCCAGAAAGTTACAATTCATATTCAGAATTTCCATTTAATTTTCAGAAAGTTACAACTCATATTCAGAATATTACAATTCATATTCGGAATTCCCATATCATATTCAGAAAGATACAATTCATATTCAGAATTTCCATCTATATCCAATTTAATTTTTTTCGTTGTTTCCTGATTGTCTGATTTCCGTTTCCTTTTTTTCTCCTTCGTCCGAGCCACTTCCACCATCGGAGTAGTTGGAAGAGATTGAACTTGATCTTCGTCTTTTTTCGACATCTCTTCTAATATCGCTTCCTCATCGTTTTCTGTCATTACCGGCGACACATCGTCATTCACCACCGGTTCGCGATTCATCTTCACTTGTTTCCTCAACATTATTTTCAGGTGAATAACAATAACTACACACACTATTTTCACTGTCACTGTTAAAAAATATTTAACTTTAAATTTCAAATTCCAGCCTTTATATACAATTTTCATGTCTAGAAATATATGTTGTCCATCCGCACTATGCGTGGTAAAAATAATAAAACATTATGACGACGATGACGACTGGTGCACCGGCAAAGGCAATCGGCAGAGGAAGCAATTTTCCGATCGTCAGCATCGGCCGTAGGCCATGATTGCTAAGTCATGATCTGGGAAAGTGAACCACTATTAGAACCTTCAGCAACAGAAACTTTAAAAATGTTATTTGGTGGCGATACAGTTTCTGAAAAAATAAAATATGCAAATGATGCTGTAATAATGAGAACTCCAATAATTGTATTATCAAATAATGATGTTTTTCCAAATGATTCTGCATTTAGGTCTAGAATGTATACTTACAAATGGAGATCATATAAAAAACTGAAAAGTTATAAAAAGAAGCCACATCCAATGTCAAGTTATTATTTATTGAATAAATATAAAATTATAAATTGATTATAAATTTAATTTTCGTGTTTTATTTATTACTATGTAATCTTCATCATCATCATCGTCTTCATCTGCAGTAAGTTTGGCAGATACTCTGCCATTAACATCATCAGTTACTCCAAATAGTGTTTGTCCATCTGTATAGGCTCGATCATAATTTGCACAAAAGTTCGTTTCTAATGGCCAACTAACACTGAACCCTTTACCAAAACATGATGAAATATTACACTTAATATCGATTGAACATTCAACTTTCCAATAACATGCACTATTCAAATACGTCTTTGAATTATCACCAGGTTTTAATTGAGGTGTAGCTATTATACCAACATGTAATTGGGGTTGTGCATCATACCAAAAACCTCCATAAATTGGATGATATGTTCCATAAGATTAAATAGTTCTTGCATATACATCATTGATATTATTAATTACAATTGGAGTTGTTGTTGTTTTACTTAAACCAATATCTCCACTTACTGGAACTTTTGCACTTTTAAAAAATTGCAATACATGACTATGGGGTCGAGTTTTATTTGAATGCACTTTGTAAGTTTGGCGTGTATAAGGAACAAAATGTTCTTTTCCTCTCTTAATAAAACCACTTTTATGTTTGTATTCATAATGGCCAATTGGTATTCCAATAGCTTGATTAATTAAAAATTGATGAATTTGTTCGTCCATTCGAACGGCTCCTTTATTGTGAATAATATAATCTTTATATACACCTTCATCTGGATTTTTTCTCTATTCCATTCATGTATAAAATGATGTATTGTTATATGTTTATAATATTTTTCATATATTTCTTTCACATTCATATCTTTGACATCAGTAACTTTCATTGGATCAGTAGTACTACATGTATATGAAACATTTTTACAATAACGTTTCTTATTTAATCCTGTAGCAATTAATCCAATAGGAACATATTCAGACATTGCCGTACCTGAAATGGTAGATCCAACATCAAAAGCAGTTCTAGTTCCTAATGGTGTAACAGAACATGTAACTTTTACAACTTCAGCTGTACTAGGTAACATATCAAATTCTGCTTCACTTAAATAAAATGGAACAAAATCAACTGGAATTAAAGCTAAAGGTGTTGTTATTCGATCAATAGTTGGTGAAGTTTGTATATTTTCAGTACTATATCCATAGCTAATTAATATTTTTGGTTTCGTAAAATTCATATGATTATTTGAACATGGTCTACTTGGTCTCATCCATGTGATACTCTCAGAAGAGGATCTCCTCTTCCTGTTGCACCCGATCTCGGGCCACGACCCGAACCACTTTGCTGATGAATATTTTCTTGCATATCAACATCCATAAAAAAAAAAAAAAAAAAAACAACATCCATAGTAGGATTATTATTACCACGATGATTTCATTTTTCAATGAAAATAGGATCTGGTTGAACAGATTTATCGATTGAATTATCTTCTTCAATTCTTGGTTGTTTGGCGGGGGGTTCGTTATTGGCTCCGGAGCTAGATGGTTCATTAGCTCTTGCACGTTGTTGTGCATCAAATTCTGCTTTTATTAAATGCCACTTATAACCTCCTGTTTTATATGATACATAAATTGCTTTTGCTATTTGTGATGTCGATTTAAAATCTTGTATATTTCTGTATCCACCTTTATTTGCTTCAAATTTAATATTATTCCATTCTTCAGCTATATCTTGTTATCTTCTTGCATTTAAAATTTGAGTAAACGTTTTTTGAACATTACTCATATTTGGATAATGATCATGACTTAGCAATCATGGCCTACGGCCGATGCTGTCGATCGGAAAATTGCTTCCTCTGCTGATTGCCTTTGCGGGTGCACCAGTCGTCGTCGTCGTCGTCGTCATAATGTTTTATTATTTTTACCACGCATAGTGCGGATGGACAAAATGTATTTTTAGACATGAAAATTGTATATAAAGGCAACGATTTGAAATTAAAAGTTAAATGTTTTTGAACAGTGACAGTGAAAATAGTGTGTGTAGTTATTGTTATTCACCTGAAAATAATGTTGAGGAAACAAGTGAAGATGAATCGCGAACCGGTGGTGATCGACGATGTGTCGCCGGTAATGACAGAAAACGAAGAGGAAGCGATATTAGAAGAGATGTCGAAAAAAGAAGAAGATCAAGTTCAATCTCTTCCAAATACTCAGATGCTGGAAGTGGCTCTGACGAAGGAGAAAAAAGGAAACGGAAATCAGACAATCAGGAAACAACGAAAAAAATGAAATTGGATATAGATGGGGAAATGAGGAAGGCATCGATTTTACCGGAGAATTCAGACAATATTTCTCTTCTTTCTGTGCTGCTGGTGATATGGACGACGGAATTTCTGTTGGATATAAATTCGACATTGGATATATTGATATCCCTCTCTTTGTTGGAGAAGATGTACGAGGCGAAGAGGTACCTGCACAATCTGATGGAATCGATGGCTTTTGTTCAAAAGCAACTGCTGAACCAAAACAAAGAATAAGGTAATACAAATTATTTATATAATATAAAAATATATATTAATTATATTTTTTTAACAGGCAAGTGTTCAATGAGGAGTTTAGTAAGTATCATCTTAAACAGCGAGTGGTACACGACGTACACGGACGCCCATATGACATTGGAGACATCCAATTGGATTACAAAAAAATATGCAGAAAATTTTCAGGGGCCATCCCCATCATTTCGTACAACGGCAACCACATCCACATTTTATTGTTGTAGCAGTGCTTCGCCCCACCTAACAGCCGCGACCAATCACAAATTGTCATCAATATCCTCTAACGGGAGTCCAAGGAAACTTGCTGTTTCAACAGGGGTGGACCATAATGAAAGGGGTGTTAGAGGCGTTGGTTGCACATTACAATTAAAGAGATGGTTGGTGTCATGTGGGGACACATTGCAAGCGGGGCATACATTTTGTATGTCAGGGTTGGTTCTGGATAGGTAAGAGTTTAACCTGTTACTGTATCCAGAACGAAGTTGAGCAAGAGTGACACGCGTTTCCCTGGGGAGATTGCGTTCCTCTTCCACAAGTTTTGGGTACTTTTCTTTGAGTACTGGATTCACCGGGCAATTCCTGACATAAAGGTCCGACGCCTGTTTGTGTTTTTTTTGCTTCATACGGCTGGGTTCTCAGGTGCCGTATTTCCTCGAAATGCTTACCTAAGCCCCTAGGTGGTGTTGGCTCATCAATCAGATGTCTGTTTGGATGCGCAGGTTTCTGGGTATTCAACAGGAACTGTTTGGTTAGCATTTCATTTCTCTCCCTGATGGGGAGTATTCTCGCCTCCTTATGTAGATGGTGTTCTGGGGACATAAGAAGACAGTCCGTGGCGATTCTGAGAGCAGTATTTTGGCAGCCTGTAGCTTCTTCCTGTGGGTAATTTTTAGGCTTGGCGACCATATGGATGACGCGTAGCACGTAAACGGCTGGCCAATTGCTTTGTATGTAGTAATGAGCGTTTTTTCTTTATCTTTTCCCCAGGTACTGCCAGCAAGGGATTTGAGGATTTTATTACGGCTCTGGATTTTCGGAACAATTGCGGCTGCGAGCTCACCAAAATGTAGATCCAGGTCAAACGTCACACCCAAGATTTTGGGATGTAGGACAGTCGGTAGCGTAGTGCCATCGACGTGGATGTTCAAAATGGTCGACATTTGGGACGTCCATGTTGTAAATAAGGTCGCAGAAGATTTAGCCGGTGATAATTCCAGGTTTTGCGAGGTCGAAAAAGTGGAGGGATCAGGGAGTAGCCGTTTGTTCTGTTGCAGAGCTCATCGATCTGTGGGCCTGGGCCTGTGGCCATTATTGTGCAGTCATCGGCGTATGAAACGATAGTGACTCCTTCTGGTGGTGAAGGTAGCTTAGATATGTAGACATTAAACAAAAGTGGGGATAGGACACCACCCTGTGGCACCCCTTGTTTAATTCTTCTTGGTTTTGATGTTTCGTTTCTAAATTGCACCGATGCCTGCCGACCACCCAGATAATTTACGGTCCACCTTTTAAGACATGGGGGAAGGGTAGACCCTTCTTGGTCTTGCAGTAACGTGCCATGGTTGACCGTATCAAAAGCTTTTGATAGGTCCAGCGCTACGAGTACTGTTCTATGGTGGGGGTTTTGATTTATACCGCAATTTATCTGGGTGCTGATGGAATTTAGCGCGGTGGTGGTGCTATGGAGTTTTCTGAAGCCATGCTGATGACAGGCTAGCTGCAAATTTGCTAGGAAGTAGGGGAGCAAAATGGCTTCAAGCGTCTTTGCTACTGGCGATAGGAGAGATATTGGATGATACGACTCTCCTATGTTAGCTGGCTTCCCAGGCTTTAGTAGCGGGACCACCTTGGCCATTATCCATTTTTCGGGTAAGACAAAGTGGAAAGAGGCAGGTTGAACACATGTGCTAAGTATTTGAAACCCTCTTGCCCTAGGCTTTTAAGCATCGGCATGGCTATGTCGTCTGGGCCCACTGCTTTGGATGGTTTAGTGTGACCAGTGGCATCTTCAACCTCTCTGGCGGGAGGTTGCCTAGGCCGATGCTGTCGATCGGAATATTGCTTCCTCTGCCGATTGCTTTTGCCGGTGCACCAGTCGTCGTCGTCATAATGTTTTATTATTTTTACCACGCATAGCGCGGATGGACAACGGTCGACAAAAATAGACGGAGAGCCAATAGACACGCACATAAACACAAACTCAGTGCGTCACCAATTACCATCACCGCTAGAGAGGCTGAGGACGTCATTGGTCGCGCTAAACCATCCAAAGCAGTGGGCCCAGACGGCATAGCCATGCCGATGCTTAAAAACCTAGGGAAAGAGGGTTTCAAATATTTAGCGCATGTCTTCAACCTGTCTCTTTCCACCTTTGTCATACCCGAGAAATGGAAAATGGCCAAGGTGGTCCCGCTACTAAAGCCTGGGAAACCAACTAACGTAGGTGAGTCATATCGTCCGATATCTCTCCTATCGCCAGTGGCAAAGACGCTTGAAGCCATTTTGCTCCCTTATTTCCAAGCACATTTGCAGCTAGCCCCTCATCAGCATTGCTTCAGAAAACTCCATAGCACTACCTCCGCGCTAAATGTCATTAGCACCCAGATAAATTGCGGTTTGAATCAATATCCCCACCATAGAACAGTACTCGTAGCGTTAGACCTATCAAAAGCTTTTGATACGGTCAACCATGGCTCGTTACTGCAAGACCTGGAAGGGTCTACCCTTCCCCCATGTCTTAAAAGGTGGACCGCAAATTATCTGGGTGGTCGGCAGGCATCGGTGCAATTCAGAAACGAAACATCAAAACAAAGGAGAATTAAACAAGGGGTGCCACAGGGTGGTGTCCTATCCCCGCTTTTGTTTAATTTCTACATATCTAAGCTACATTCACCACCGGAAGGAGTCACAATCGTTTCCTACGCCGATGACTGCACAATAATGGCCACAGGCCCAGGCCCAAAGATCGATGAGCTATGCAATAAAATAAACGGCTATCTCCCTGATCTCTCCAGTTTTTTCGCCTCGCGAAACCTGGCATTGTCACCGACTAAATCTTCCGCGACCTTATTTACAACATGGACGCCCCAAATGTCGACCATATTGAACATCCACGTCGATGGCTCTACGCTACCGAGTGTCCTACACCCCAAAAACTTGGGTGCGACGTTTGATCAGGATCTACATTTTGGTGCGAACGCAACCGCAATTGTTCCAAGAATTCAGAGCCGTAATAAAATCCTCAAATCCCTTGCTGGCAGTACCTGGGGAAAAGATAAAGAAACGCTCTTGACCACATACAAAGCAATTAGCCAGCCGATTACGTGCTACGCGTCACCCATATGGTCGCCAAGCCTAAAAACCACCCACTGGAAGAAACTACAGGCCTGCCAAAATACTGCTCTCAGAATCGCCACGGGCTGTCTTCTTATGCCCCCAGAACACCATCTGCATAATGAGGCGAGAATACTCCCCATCAGGGAGAGAAATGAGATGCTGACCAAACAGTTTCTGTTGAATACCCAGAAACCTGGGCATCCCAACAGACATCTGATTGACGAACCAGCACCGCCTAGGGGCCTAAGGAGTCATCTCCGTAAGCATTTTGAGGAAATACGGCACCTGAGAACCCAGCCGTATGAAGCGGAAAAACACAAGCAGGTCCTTGGTGAACTCCATAGACAGGCGTCGGACCTTTATGTCGGGAATTGCCCGGTGAATCCAGTACTTGAAGAAAAATATCCAGAACTCGCAGAAGAGGAACGCATACTCCCCAGGGAAACGCGCGTCACTCTTGCTCAACTTCGTTCTGGATACTGTAACAGGTTAAACTCTTACCTATCCAGAATCAACCCCGACATATAAAATGTATGCCCTGCTTGCAATGGGTCCCCACATGACACCAACCATCTCTTTAATTGTAATGTGGAACCAACGCCTCTAACACCCCTTTCCTTATGGTCCACCCCTGTTGAAACGGCAAGTTTCCTTGGACTCCCGTTAGAGGATATTGATGACAATTTGTGATCGGTCGCGGCTATTAGGTGGGGCGAGCATTGCTACAACAACAACAACAACATGGACAACATATATTTTTAGACATGAAAAATGTATATAAAGGCTGGAATTTGAAATTTAAAGTTAAATATTTTTTAACAGTGACAGTGAAAATAGTGTGTGTAGTTATTGTTTTTCACCTGAAAATAATGTTGAGGAAACAAGTGAAGATGAAGCGCGAATCGGTGGTGATTGATGATGTGTCGCCGGTAATGACAGAAAACGAAGAGGAAGCGATATTAGAAGAGATGTCGAAAAAAGAAGATCAATTTCAATCTCTTCCAACTACTCAGATGGTGGAAGTGGCTCTGACGAAGGAGAAAAAAGGAAACGGAAATCAGACAATCAGGAAACAACGAAAAAAATGAAATTGGATATAGATGGGGAAATGAGGAAGGCATCGATTCTACCGGAGAATTCAGGCAATATTTCTCTTCTTTCTGTGCTGCTGGTGATATGGACGACGGAATTTCTGTTGGATATAAATTCGACATTGGAGATATTGATATCTCTCTCTTTGGTGGAGAAGATGTACGAGGCGAAGAGGTACCTGCACAATCTGATGGAAACGATGGCTTTTGTTCAAAAGCAACTTGTTACGATTATGACTTTATTCGTTTACCTACTATTGGTGTTACCTACCACTAGTAAGCTTACCTGGGTTATGGCTAAGGGCGTCTCCATTAAGAGAAGCCATGGCCTGCCGATCCCCTGGGTACGCTTGTTTTATCGACTGAGCTCGCCGGATTGAGGTGGGTCTGTATAGATCGACGTCGATGATGGACTAACTACAGGTTGATAACAAAAGAAAAATTCGTACCCTTGCGCTACTGCTGATGGAAGAATACCTACCCTTTAACTCTAGTGTCCACTCTCATTATGCGCCCTCATCGTCGATGCAGTTCATCTCCATAAAATCGAGATTGGCCCTTCTGCTTTCATTAACCCTCCCTACCATTGTCGACCGTGGCCAGTATTGGGCGACCCTAATGCCAAACCTCCGTCCATTCGTCCGTCTGTATAGCCGAGGCGACCACCCATTTCAACCCCAATCATCACATACCACTTGGTTAATATCTATAAGCTCATTTCATTTATTGTGTTTCCCTTATTATATAGTATACAGATTTACTTCTTCATCTTATCGAACTACCGCTGTTGTAGATCTACTCTATTATAAATTGCCTTTCTGCAGGCTTATTACTAATTTTCTAAAAGAAATCTTTCAAGTTACATTTCCTTAGTTTACTCCGCGCTAGGTTGCCTTAAATCAGGCCCGTTATTAATCATTATGTTGGGTTGTGTTATATTCGTAAATAAAAGGAACATTTTTGCGTATATGAACCTAAGCGTGTTTATCGATGTGTGCTATCCATACCTGGACACAATATTACGCTCACTCACAAGTACAGGTAGGTGCATTTGCCCTTGGCTGGTTGTCCAAAAAAAAAAAACAAAACTCTAAAAACTTCAATGCGAACTTTCGTAACTCGCGTATATAGCGGACTACCCTAACCTAGGTAAATTATCAATCAATATTTTGAGTGGAAATGAATTCCCATTTAAATAATTGTCCTTGTATATGCATGTATGACTATGCCTGCTAATGCATACTAGCCTCTCGTTAAATATAATATCAGGCATACGCATATATGTAGGTACGTATGTGCATGCATTATCCGGCAATTACTCACAAAGAGTGAATGTAAAAAAAAACTTCAATATGGGACTCTGTGGTCCATGCCACAATTATATGAGTTTGTCTTAAATCTAAGTTAATTATAAATTTTCACATTGGTTGTATTCTGTTCGTATTAAATAAACATGTTTGTATATATGGATGTAATTATGCTCATTAATGCATGCTAACTAGGGCCTAAGCCTGGTATTTCGGATTATTGGATGTAATATCAATTGAATGCATATACAAGTGCCAGCAAGCGTATCGGATATTAATTAATTCTCCAAAAAAAAAGACAATATCCTTTCGCTAATCTCTATGTGTACGCATCAGGTAAATCCAATGCACATTATTATTGTAAGTGGCATTAATCCATGCTGAATGAATATCTTCATGTATACAGACGCAAGTGTGCCTACTAACGCGTGCCAATCGCTGTACAAACAGGCAGCTTGCTTCACTAAACATGTATCGATCGCCTGCCAGTACCCTTATATGCATAGGCATGTGCACACATTGGCACTGAATTGTTCAAAAAGGGACACAAAGAAACGAAACGAGATCTTTCAGTTGATCCCAATGTACATCATACACGCACCTTATGTGTTATCAATGCTGCATATAATTCTCGAAACTCAACTTGCGTCTACTCTTCCCTGGCCTTACTTTAGGTATGCATGTCGCTACGTCTACTCGGTTGATAAACCATCATTTACATCGGAATAAAATTCTTCTTAGCCACTCGTATGTGCATTGATTCATTGTTATTCTACTTAACGATCGTACTACCTCGCACCCAGTACGTTAAGGAATGGCCAGCTACTTGACGGGATGTCTTGTCCCCATCCTCTCAGCGGAAATCCAAACTGTTTAGCCCTATTAGCTGGTACCCTAGGCGCCTAGATGTGAAGCTAGCGGGATGTGCGCTTTATTCGCCCAATATATTTTTACTTTAGCCTAAGACTCATTCCCACACCACTGCGCGCTTGCAGCCTTGACAACTATTTTTTATGTTTTCCACGTCACTTACATATGTAGGTATATATATTTGGAATTTCACAACGAGCGGAGAATTGCAGGAGCTATTTACTATTACGTGATATATGTGTGTGCACACACGCGCTTCTCATTCTATGAACGCATGCTCATAGCTCATGCAATTCACTGGCACGAATCTATACATATCTCGTACTTATTGCTAATTTCTATCTGCGCCTGCTGTCGCTCGCTTATGTTGGAGTGCCGCGAAAATGGTGGTGGAAATGTCTAACTAAGCGTCGGTGCTTCACTCTCATTGAAATATGTTAGTGCATGCGCGTGGCTGGAATGTACATGAAGATCTAGTGGCCAGCACGCCACATGCTATGCAAACGCTTACCGTGACTGAGCATGCAATCGTCAGGGATTGGCTTGCTGGCGATTCTTTTACTTGCGGCTTTTGCGAGCTGTCCCTAAGCTGCGAAACACAACACTCACCTGTTTTATTAACTAGGCTTACGCACGTATCTCCTTAATATTCTGCTTAAATGGCAGTATCATAAACGTGGTCTTATGGTTAGATTTGCTGGGTCAGTGCTACTGGGTGGCCACCGAATTTGTTGTCTGTTGCGTACTTGTGTATTGAGAGGTACGCTGCTAAATATGCTATTGCTTGTTGTGGTTGTATTTTCGAGTGTTGTGGTGTACGCTGCTGAATACCTCGGGGTGTTTGCTCGCCGTGCCGCTATGTGGATATTATGACGCAATTGCGAGCAGCGGTGTGATCGTGCTTTTTCTGCCCTTTTTGTTGGTGAATCTGTTACCTGCTCTCCTGTTTGAGGATTCTGGATGCGGACTCGCTGCACGCATGCATATATTTCTGCACAAGGGAGATTTATTTTCTAGTGTTGATCATTTTCAAATGTGACTTAACCATTCTTACCTTCGGCCTCCTTTTTGCTTGTTGTTCGTTTGGCTGCTTGTTTAAGAAAGGCCGGAAATCGACGAACGCAGAGTTAGCTGTGACAGCCATTTGCAGGCATGCTGTGTTCGCAAATTTTTGTGAATTTATCGGTCACGCATGGTTGTACCCGCTTTGAAAGATTTTCTTTTCCGATTTATCTAAAGGCTGGTGCACATCTCACGTAACAGGGCGAGTTAATCGCGGAGGCTTTCGGTGAGTCGATGAGCTCGAAAGAGGGGAGATGTTCACTCATGTGGGGCTCGAACCCGCGTCCCTATGTCAAACCCTGATGTATTTGGCGTGGAAACCCCCAGTATCCTGCTCTTCATATCCGCCAACTCGTACAAACATTGACCGACACGTCGCACCACCACTGCCCTGGTAAACTTCGAAGACAATTTCGCATTGAAACCCTGCACCGCGTTACTTTGCCGAAAGCTTCTCCGATACACAATCTGCCTTACTGCGTAGGTTATCGATCTGGCTCGCATGTTGTAGGCCTTGCGGCCCTTCTCATGCGCCAACCTCAGACTTCGAGATATCCTATCCCTTAGTAGTTTGAGTCGGAGATCTTTGGGCACAAGTTCCGTATCTGAATCGGCCTGATCGATTTTGCGAAGCAACGCATAGGCTTCTCCATGCTGGACTATGCTCTGGCCAAAGACCGCTCTATATGGCTCCATCTGTATAGACTCGTGAACTGCGCTACGGAGTGCGAAGGCTGCTTTTGATATGTGCGTGTCCCATGACCTTTGGTCTCCCTCCTCGATGTACGACCTGATTATGGATAGGAGTGATCGGTTGACCCTATCCGAGGCATTTGACTGAGGTGAGTATACCGCCGTTCATACGTGCTTAATGCCGTACCCCGTGAGGAAGTCTTGGAATGCCTCAGAAATGAACTATCGGCCGTTGTCCGAATGCACGAATTCCGGGACCCCAAAAACATGGAATACCTCGTTCTCTAGGTATCAGATCACCGATTTGGCCGTAGCACTCCTCATAGGTTTCAACAGTGGAAATTTTGAATAGTGATCGAGTACTACAAATATATACAAATTTCCTTCGCGCGAGCGCGGATTTGGCCCACAAAAATCAATATATAGCCGCTGAAATACTCTTTCTGTCTCGCTTCGCGCTCCCATTAGCGGACGGCTTACCTGGTTCGACGCCTTGCTGCACTTGCATATCTCGCACTGTCCTATGAAGCTTCGCACTGCCGCGACCATCCCCGGCCAATAGTACCTGCTTTGCAGACGATGTACCGTTTTATATATGCCTCCGTGGCCCGCCGCTACTCCGCTGTGATCAGTCCTTTCCTTAGTCCTTCTGGCACCCAGATTTTCCAGAGGCTGTCTTCCACCTCTTCGCCTCTCCTAAATCCTGTCCGCTTAATGATTACCTTATCCACTACTTTCACATCCGGTAGTCGCTCAGTGTTCTCCTCCACCGCCTTCACCAGCTGCTGGTAGCTCTCCGATTGAAATTCCTCATCATCCAGCGATACATCCGTCTCGAGTCCTGTTCCGTCTATCTCGTCCATGTGTACTCTACTTAGTGCATCTGGTACGATGTTCTGGGCTCCTTTCCGATGGGTTATCGTAAAGTCAAAGCACTGTAGCTTGAGTCTCCACCGTTCTAGTCGTCCGGAAAGATCTTGTTGGCTCATAAGCCATTTGAGGCTCATGTGATCCATGATGATCGGGAATGGGGTACCGTCGACGTAAGGGCGAAACTTCTTCACACCCATTACGGCGGCCAGGCACTCGAGTTCGGTTATCGTATAATTTCTTTGTGCTGAATTCAGCTTCTGGGATATGTACGAAATTGGACGTTCATTCCCTTCGTCGTCCAGTTGGAAGAGTACGGCTCCCATTCCAGTAGTGGACGCGTCGCATTGAATATAAAAATGTTTCGAAAAGTTCGGGTTTACCAGGACTTTTGGTGAAGCCAAGACGTTTTTGAGCTGCTCGAATGCATCAATGGCTTCCGGTGTCATGTTAAATTCCTTCTTTTTCCTTAAACCGTCCGTGAGAGGTGCTGACACGGTGGAAAAATTTGGGATAAACCTTCTATACCACCCTGTCAGTCCAAGGAATCTTAGTTGCTTCAAGATCTTAGGCAATGGGAAGTCGAGCATGGCCTGTACCTTCCAAGGATCAGTCTTCAATTCGCCTTGCCCTATGATGAATCCCAGATACCGGATTTCTTTCTGACAAAATTTGGATTTCTGCAGATTTATGGTTAACCACGCTTTTGACAGACATTCGGCCACTTCCGAGAGGTGCTGAATGTGAGTCGCAAAATCTGGTGAGAAAACGAGTAGGTCGTCAATATACACGAAGACATTGTCCCTCAATCGTGATGGAATAACACGATCCATTAGTCGGCACAGCCTCTGACTCGCATTGAAAAGCCCGAAGGGCATCACTTTAAAGTGATAGAGGGGCCGACCTGGGACAGTGAAGGCCGTCTTCTCCCGCGACTGCTCCTCCAAAGGGATCTGCCAAAAGGCATCCTTCAAGTCAATGCCAGTTATGAAAAATGTGTCGCGCAGCCGACTGAGGATCCCCTCCATATGCTGGGTTGGATATGCATCTTTCTTCGTACGCTCATTGAGATTCCGCATGTCCACGCAAAGCCGGTTTTTTCCAGGTTTTTGTACTAACACAATTGGGGAACTCCACGCGCTATTGCTCTCTTCTATAACGCCGAGGCTAAGCATGCGGTCTATTTCCTGGTATGCACACCTTTGCTTAACGTGTGACATCGGATAATACCGCTGCTTCACAGGCACCGTCTCATCGTAGACCTCGATCCGATGTTCCGTCAGATGCGTCTTTCCCAGTCCAAGCTTCGCGGATGATGGAAAAAGGCTTTTGACATTCTCTACCTCTCGCAGCTCCCTTGGCGTTAGTTCGACCATACCCGACTGCTCTACACTTATCTCCGAGACCACTGTTGGAAGAAGATCGAATGCTTCCCAAAAGTCCATGCCTAAATAGAGTGCTTGCTTAAGGCTCGGCACCAGATATAAACTTAGTACTGCCGACTTCCCTTGCCAAGTCACGTTTGCATCTATTTTCCCCACTACTGCTTGTCCTTTCCCATCAGCCGTTTTCAGCTCCTCGTTCAGCAAATATGTTCTCTTTCCGCTGAATCGTCCAATTGCCGTTCCTCCCAAACAGCTTACAGAAGCCCCGCTATCCAACAACCCCTTCATTGGCTCTCCTTCGATGATGACTTCCGCATACGGTCGGCGATCTACATCACTTCTGATTATTGTCGCCGCTATTGCTCGTTTCATTATTTTATGTTCCCGAGTTTTTCGTCGCAGCTTTTCGATCTTCTTAGCGCGCCTTCGTCTTCTTCCCAAGGCACAGATGCTGGCGACGTTTTTCGGCGTCCCTAATATCCTTCTCCTCACTTCTTGATACCGTCTCTCCCTGTCCTGTAATGTTTTGAATGTAGCTCCAGTTGGTATCGGTACTGATGTCGGTTCCGATGTTCCTCGTCTTAGGATGACTTTGTCTGCTGATTGTTCTCCGGGAGCTTCTTCTCCTGGCCGGATTTCCCGGTACTCCCGCCAGGGAAGTGGTTTTCCTGCCCGCATTTTCCACACATCACAAACCTGGCACCCTCCTGGTTACACTTGCAGCACTTTAAATTGTGAAAATGTGAGGCGCATCTTTGTTCGCCCGACTTTTCGGTCACCGTTAGGTCTGCCTTCTTCCTAAAATCCTCATTCCTTTTGCTACCACGCTCCTTTCTTTCGAAAGCTTGCAGCAATGGTCCGCGGTCTCCGTTTTCACATTCCTCCCTCTGTGGCAGATCGATCTCCTCAATGGTTGTCCTCTTTGTAAACTTCCGCTCGTATTCGTCCAAATGCTTCTCCGCTCGCCTGCACTGTGTTTTCAACTCAGCGAGTGTTGTTATCTGGCAGCCGAATATGAGATTTTTGATTCTTGATTTCAGGTTCCTGCGCATGAGGTTGACCAAGCTCCCCTCCGCCATCGGAGATTTCATGGTAAGTGCCATGTCTCTCACGCACGCATAAAAGTCATCGAACGATTCTCGGTGTTCTTGCTTCCTCTCGTTCATTGCTTGCCGAATCTCCTCGTCACAGTCCGCCTTGCGAAAATGATCCAGAAGTGCCTCTCTGAGATGAGTGAATCCATTTTCCTCCCCACCGGTGCTTTCCTCCATATATAGCCAGAACCATTCCTGCGCGGCTCCGGTCAGCAGCAGATGGAAGCTCGCGTACAGGTCGTTTGATGATATGCCGTGACATCTTTGCAGAGTCTCTGCCCTGAACAAAAATCGTTCAATGGGAATTGACTTGATGCCGCCATCATATTTCAACCCCCAGTCCCTAATTGTGTTAAATTTGTTTTTGTTAATGTCCGAGTAATTGCGTTCCTTCTGTGGAGATGGTGTGAACAGCCTTCGGCCAGTGAATCCTGGTCGATCCGTAGCAGCATGCTCTTCCTCTTTCCCAGCATTCTCGCCTTGACCCAGCGCTGAAGAAGTATTAGCATTCTCCAGGGGCATCGCCGCGATTGCCTGTGCGCCTTCGCGTATCTTCTCCACTTTTGAGATTCGTGCCCCCAAGGATCTGACGTCCCTTCGCACCCTGTTCATGGCTTCGCGTATCGCGTCCGCCGTCGTGCGATTAACATCCAGCTGATATTGAAAAAACATTGCTTCGAACTTTTGCAGCAGTTCACCACCCACCTTATCTACTATATTTGTTTCTGGGGTAGCGACCGGGACTACCCTTTGCCTAGTTTGAGAAACCGATGCCTGAGGCACCGGCTTCCCCGAGGATAATTGCTCCTCTTCCTCTCCACTCTCGCGTTCTTCCGTTGACTTCGAAGCACTATGCTTCCTTCCCGTCAACGCATTCTCTCTTTCACTCAACCTTGTCTTCCTTTTCCCTTTCCTAGTCATGGCTGAGATTGGTTTGGTATTGAAGGTTTGTAAAAATTTGTATATGTAAAGTTCAATATGTAAAATAAACTTTTCTAACTTCCTACCTTTTCTTCCTAATTGATGATCAATGTAATACAAAAACAAAAAAAAAAAAACAAAAAAATATATTCGTTGTCGTGTGTGTGATGATTTAGGCTTTGGGTGACCTGCCTCAACTACTTCGTCCTGTTCTGTTTCGTTCCGCCCCCCGTCTCCCTATTATTTGTGTCCACAACCAAAAGGATTTGACCCTCATCCTAATGGGTTGGATGTGAAGCCCTACCGGAGTGGGTCATCGGGAGGCTACCTCATGCGGACGTTGCCGTATAGCCCGTAGGCAGCAGCTGCCCCGCCGATGAAATACCCGCCTTGTCGCAAAATCTACCTCATAAAAATCCGAGTAATGACTCGATAATTAGTAGCCGATTCTGCCCCATAAAAAAATTTATAAATATATTTAGCACCACTGACACATTTATAAGACATAACGCACAGTCTAATAAGCTGCCAGCAGTAATCCCCTATTTAACGTACAAAGTCTTCCTGTCCAAATGAATAGTGCATCATAATTGTGAGCAACTCGCGAATCCTCAATTTTGAATTTTTGTTTTCGTGATTGCCCTTCTCGGGCCCCCACGTTGGCGCCATATCTTTTGTTACGTGATTATGACTTTATTCGTTTACCTACTATTGGTGTTACCTACCACTAGTAAGGTAACCTGGGTTATGGCAAAGGGCGTCTCCATTAGGAGAAGCCATGGCCTGCCGATCCGCTGGGTACGCTTGCTTTATCGACTGAGCTCGCCGGATTGGGGTGGGTCTGTATAGATCGACGTCGATGAAGGACTAACTACAGGTTGATAACAAAAGAAAAATTCGTACCCTTGCGCTACTGCTGATGGAAGAATACCTACCCTTTAACTCGAGTGTCCACTCTCATAATGCGCCTTCATCGTCGATGCAGTTCATCTCCATAAAATCGAGATTGGCCCTTCTGCTTTCATTAACCCTCCCTACCATTGTCGACCGTGGCAAATATTGGTCGACCCTAATGCCAAACCTCCGTCCATACGTCCGTCTGTCTAGCCGAGGCGACCACCCATTTCACCCCCAATCATCACACACCACTTGGTTAATATCTATAAGCTCATTTCATTTATTATGTTTCCCTTATTATCTAGGATACAGATTTACTTCTTCATCTTATCGAACTACCGCTATTGTAGATCTACTCTATTATAAGTTGCCTTTCTGCAGGCTTATTACTAAAAGATTTCTAAAGAAATCTTTCAAATTACATTTCATTAGTTTACTCCGCGCTAGGTTGCTTTAAATCAGGCCCGTTATTAATCATTATGTTGGGTTGTGTTATATTCGTATTTAAAAGGAACATTTTTGCGTATATGAACCTAAGCGTGTTTATCGATGTGTGCTATCCATACCTGGATACAATATTACGCTCACTCACAAGTACAGGTAGGTGCATTTGTCCTTGGCTGGTTGTCCAAAAAAAAAAACTAAACTCTAAAAACTTCAATGCGAACTTTCGTAACTCGCGTATATAGCGGACTACCCTAACCTAGGTGAATTATCAATCAATATTTTGAGCGGAAATGAATTCCCATTTAAATAATTGTCCTTGTATATGCATGTATGACTATGCCTGCTAATGCATACTAGCCTCTCGTTAAATATAATATCAGGCATACGCATATATGTAGGTACGTATGTGCATGCATTATCCGGCAATTACTCACAAAGAGTGAATGTAAAAAAAAACTTCAATATGGGACTCTGTGGTCCATGCCACAATTATATGAGTTTGTCTTAAATCTAAGTTAATTATAAATTTTCACATTGGTTGTATTCTGTTCGTATTAAATAAACATGTTTGTATATATGGATGTAATTATGCTCATTAATGCATGCTAACTAGGGCCTAAGCCTGGTATTTCGGATTATTGGATGTAATATCAATTGAATGCATATACAAGTGCCAGCAAGCGTATCGGATATTAATTAATTCTCCAAAAAAAAAAGACAATATCCTTTCGCTAATCTCTATGTGTACACATCAGGTAAATCCAATGCACATTATTATTGTAAGTGGCATTAATCCATGCTGAATGAATATCTTCATGTATACAGACGCAAGTGTGCCTACTAACGCGTGCCAATCGCTGTACAAACAGGCAGCTTGCTTCACTAAACATGTATCGATCGCCTGCCAGTACCCTTATATGCATAGGCATGTGCACACATTGGCACTGAATTGTTCAAAAAGGGACACAAAGAAACGAAACGAGATCTTTCAGTTGATCCCAATGTTCATCATACACGCACCTTATGTGTTATCAATGCTGCATATAATTCTCGAAACTCAACTTGCGTCTACTCTTCCCTGGCCTTACTTTAGGTATGCATGTCGCTACGTCTACTCGGTTGATAAACCATCATTTACATAGGAATAAAATTCTTCTTAGCCACTTGTATGTGCATTGATTCATTGTTATTCTACTTAATGATCGTACAACCTCGCACCCAGTACGTTAAGGAATGGCCAGCTACTTGACGGGATGTCTTGTCCCCATCCTCTCAGCGGAAATCCAAACTGTTTAGCCCTATTAGCTGGTACCCTAGGCGCCTAGATGTGAAGCTAGCGGGATGTGCGCTTTATTCGCCCAATTTATTTTTACTTTAGCCTAAGACTCATTCCCACACCACTGCGCGCTTGCAGCCTTGACAACTATTTTTTATGTTTTCCACGTCACTTACATATGTAGGTATATATATTTGGAATTTCACAACGAGCGGAGAATTGCAGGAGCTATTTACTATTACGTGATATATGTGTGTGCACACACGCGCTTCTCATTCTATGAACGCATGATCATAGCTCATGCAATTCACTGGCACGGATCTATACATATCTCGTACTTATTGCTAATTACTATCTGCGCCTGCTGTCGCTCGCTTATGTTGGAGTGCCGCGTAAATGGTGGTGCAAATGTCTAACTAAGCGTCGGTCCTTCACTCTCATTGAAATATGTTAGTGCATGCGCGTGGCTGGAATGTACATGAAGATCTAGTGGCCAGCACGCCACATGCTAAGCAAACGCTTACTGTGACTGAGCATGCAATCGTCAGATATTGAGGATTGGCTTGCTGGCGATTCTTTTACTTGCGGCCTTTGCGAGCTGTCCCTAAGCTGCGAAACACAACACTCACCTGTTTTATTAACTAGGCTTACGCACGTATCTCCTTAATATTCTGCTTAAATGTCAGTATCATAAACGTGGCCTTATGGTTAGATTTGCTGGGCCAGTGCTACTGGGTAGCCACCGAATTTGTTGTCTGTTGCGTACTTGTGTATTGAGAGGTACGCTGCTAAATATGCTATTGCTTGTTGTGGTTGTATTTTCGAGTGTTGTGGTGTACGCTGCTGAATACCTCGGGGTGTTTGCTCGCCGTGCCGCTATGTGGATATTATGACGCAATTGCGAGCAGCGGTGTGATCGTGCTTTTTCTGCCCTTTTTGTTGGTGAATCTGCTACCTGCTCTCCTGTTTGAGGATTCTGGATGCGGACTTGCTGCACGCATGCATATATTTCTGCACAAGGGAGATTTATTTTCTAGTGTTGATCATTTTCAAATGTGTCTTAACCATTCTTACCTTCGGCCTCCTTTTTGCTTGTTGTTCGTTTGGCTGCTTGTTTAAGAAAGGCCGGAAATCGACGAACGCAGAGTTAGCTGTGACAGCCATTTGCAGGCATGCTGTGTTCGCAAATTTTTGTGAATTTATCGGTCACGCATGGTTGTACCCGCTTTGAAAGATTTTCTTTTCCGATTTATCTAAAGGCTGGTGCACACCTCATGTAACAGGGCGAGTTAATCGCGGAGGCTTTCGGTGAGTCGATGAGCTCGAAAGAGGGGAGATGTTCACTCATGTGGGGCTCGAACCCGCGTCCCTATATCAAACCCTGATGTATTTGGCGTGGAAAACCCCCAGTATCCTGCTCTTCATATCCGCCAACTCGTACAAACATTGACCGACACGTCGCACCACCACTGCCCTGGTAAACTTCGAAGACAATTTCGCATTGCAACCCTGCACCGCGTTACTTTGCCGAAAGCTTCTCCGATACACAATCTGCCTTACTGCGTAGGTTATCGATCTGGCTCGCATGTTGTAGGCCTTGCGGCCCTTCTCATGCGCCAACCTCAGACTTCGAGATATCCTATCCCTTAGTAGTTTGAGTCGGAGATCTTTGGGCACAAGTTCCGTATCTGAATCGGCGACCTGATCGATTTTGCGAAGCAACGCATAGGCTTCTCCATGCTGGACTATGCTCTGGCCAAAGACCGCTCTATATGGCTCCATCTGTATAGACTCGTGAACTGCGCTACGGAGTGCGAAGGCTGCTTTTGATATGTGCGTGTCCCATGACCTTTGGTCTCCCTCCTCGATGTACGACCTGATTATGGATAGGAGTGATCGGTTGACCCTATCCGAGGCATTTGACTGAGGTGAGTATACCGCCGTTCTTACGTGCTTAATGCCGTACCCCGTGAGGAAGTCTTGGAATGCCTCAGAAATGAACTATCGGCCGTTGTCCGAATGCACGAATTCCGGGACCCCAAAAACATGGAATACCTCGTTCTCTAGGTATCAGATCACCGATTTGGCCGTAGCACTCCTCATAGGTTTCAACAGTGGAAATTTTGAATAGTGATCGAGTACTACAAATATATACAAATTTCCTTCGCGCGAGCGCGGATTTGGCCCACAAAAATCAATATATAGCCGCTGAAATACTCTTTCTGTCTCGCTTCGCGCTCCCATTAGCGGACGGCTTACCTGGTTCGACGCCTTGCTGCACTTGCATATCTCGCACAGTCCTATGAAGCTTCGCACTGCCGCGACCATCCCCGGCCAATAGTACCTGCTTTGCAGACGATGTACCGTTTTATATATGCCTTCGTGGCCCGCCGCTACTCCGCTGTGCAAACGCCTGATCAGTCCATTCCTTAGTCCTTCTGGCACCCAGATTTTCCAGAGGCTGTCTTCCACCTCTTCGCCTCTCCTAAATCCTGTCCGCTTAAAGATTACCTTATCCACTACTTTCACATCCGGTAGTCGCTCAGTGTTCTCCTCCACCGCCTTCACCAGCTGCTGGTAGCTCTCCGATTGAAATTCCTCATCATCCAGCGATACATCCGTCTCGAGTCCTGTTCCGTCTATCTCGTCCATGTGTACTCTACTTAGTGCATCTGGTACGATGTTCTGGGCTCCTTTCCGATGGGTTATCGTAAAGTCAAAGCCCTGTAGCTAGAGGCTCCACCGTGCTAGTCGTCCGGAAATATCTTTTTGGCTCATAAGCCATTTGAGGCTCATGTGATCCGTGATGATCGGGAATGGGGTACCGTCGACGTAAGGGCGAAACTTCTTCACACTCATTACGGCGGCCAGGCACTCGAGTTCGGTTATCGTATAATTTCTTTGTGCTGAATTCAGCTTCTGGGATATGTACGAAATTGGACGTTCATTCCCTTCGTCGTCCAGTTGGAAGAGTACGGCTCCCATTCCAGTAGTGGACGCGTCGCATTGAATATAAAAATGTTTCGAAAAGTTCGGGTTTACCAGGACTTTTGGTGAAGCCAAGACGTTTTTAGCTGCTCGAATGCATCAATGGCTTCCGGTGTCATGTTAAATTCCTTCTTTTTCCTTAAACCGTCCGTGAGAGGTGCTGACACGGTGGAAAAATTTGGGATGAACCTGTCAGTCCAAGGAATCTTAGTTGCTTCAAGATCTTAGGCAATGGGAAGTCGAGCATGGCCTGTACCTTCCAAGGATCTTCAATTCGCCTTGCCCTATGATGAATCCCAGATACCGGATTTCTTTCTGACAAAATTTGGATTTCTGCAGATTTATGGTTAACCCCGCTTTTGACAGACATTCGGCCACTTCCGAGAGGTGCTGAATGTGAGTCGCAAAATCTGGTGAGAAAACGAGTAGGTCGTCAATATACACGAAGACATTGTCCCTCAACACGATCCATTAGTCGGCACAGCCTCTGACTCGCATTGCAAAGCCCGAAGGGCATCACTTTAAAGTGATAGAGGGGCCGACCTGGGACAGTGAAGGCCGTCTTCTCCCGCGACTGCTCCTCCAAAGAGATCTGCCAAAAGGCATCCTTCAAGTCAATGCCAGTTATGAAAAATGTGTCGCGCAGCCGACTGAGGATCCCCTCCACATGCTGGGTTGGATATGCATCTTTCTTCGTACGCTCATTGAGCTTCCGCATGTCCACGCAAAGCCGGTTTTTTCCAGGTTTTTGTACTAACACAATTGGGGAACTCCACGCGCTATTGCTCTCTTCTATAACGCCGAGGCTAAGCATGCGGTCTATTTCCTCGTATGCACACCTTTGCTTAACATGTGACATCGGATAATACCGCTGCTTCACAGGCACCGTCTCATCGTAGACCTCGATCCGATGTTCCGTCAGATGCGTCTTTCCCAGTCCAAGCTTCGCGGATGATGGAAAAAGGCTTTTGACATTCTCTAACTCTCGCAGCTCCCTTGGCGTTAGTTCGACCATACCCGACTGCTCTACACTTATCTCCGAGACCACTGTTGGAAGAAGATCGAATGCTTCCCAAAAGTCCATGCCTAAATAGAGTGCTTGCTTAAGGCTCGGCACCAGATATAAACTTAGAACTGCCGACTTCCCTTGCCAAGTCACGTTTGCATCTATTTTCCCCACTACTGCTTGTCCTTTCCCATCAGCTCCTCGTTCAGCAAATATGTTCTCTTTCCGCTGAATCGTCCAATTGCCGTTCCTCCCAAACAGCTTACAGAAGCCCCGCTATCCAACAACCCCTTCATTGGCTCTCCTTCGATGATGACTTCCGCATACGGTCGGTGATCTACATCACTTCTGATTATTGTCGCCGCTATTGCTCGTTTCATTATTTTATGTTCCCGAGTCTTTCGTCGCAGCTTTTCGATCTTCTTAGCGCGCCTTCGTCTTCTTCCCAAGGCACAGATGCTGGCGACGTTTTTCGGCGTCCCGAATATCCTTCTCCTCACTTCTTGATACCGTCTCTCCCTGTCCTGCATTTTCCACACATCACAAACCTGGCACCTTCCTGGTTACACTTGTAGCACTTTAAATTGTGAAAATGTGAGGCGCATCTTTGTTCGCCCGACTTTTCGGTCACCGTTAGGTCTGCCTTCTTCCTTAAATCCTCATTCCTTTTGCTACCACGCTCCTTTCTTTCGAAAGCTTGCAGCAATGGTCCGCGGTCTCCGTTTTCACATTCCTCCCTCTGTGGCAGATCGAACTCCTCAATGGTTGTCCTCTTTGTAAACTTCCGCTCGTATTCGTCCAAATGCTTCTCCGCTCGCCTGCACTGTGTTTTCAACTCAGCGAGTGTTGTTATCTGGCAGCCGAATATGAGATTTTTGATTCTTGATTTCAGGTTCCTGCGCATGAGGTTGACCAAGCTCCCCTCCGCCATCGGAGATTTCATGGTAAGTGCCATGTCTCTCACGCACGCATAAAAGTCATCGAACGATTCTCGGTGTTCTTGCTTCCTCTCGTTCATTGCTTGCCGAATCTCCTCGTCACAGTCCGCCTTGCGAAAATGATCCAGAAGTGCCTCTCTGAGATGAGTGAATCCATTTTCCTCCCCACCGGTGCTTTCCTCCATATATAGCCAGAACCATTCCTGCGCGGCTCCGGTCAGCAGCAGATGGAAGCTCGCGTACAGGTCGTTTGATGATATGCCGTGACATCTTTGCAGAGTCTCTGCCCTGAACAAAAATCGTTCAATGGGAATTGACTTGATGCCGCCATCATATTTCAACCCCCAGTCCCTAATTGTGTTAAATTTGTTTTTGTTAATGTCCGAGTAATTGCGTTCCTTCTGTGGAGATGGTGTGAACAGCCTTCGGCCAGTGAATCCTGGTCGATCCGTAGCAGCATGCTCTTCCTCTTTCCCAGCATTCTCGCCTTGACCCAGCGCTGAAGAAGTATTAGCATTCTCCAGGGGCATCGCCGCGATTGCCTGTGCGCCTTCGCGTATCTTCTCCACTTTTGAGATTCGTGCCCCCAAGGATCTGACGTCCCTTCGCACCCCGTTCATGGCTTCGCGTATCGCGTCCGCCGTCGTGCGATTAACATCCAGCTGATATTGAAAAAACATTGCTTCGAACTTTTGCAGCAGTTCACCACCCACCTTATCTACTATATTTGTTTCTGGGGTAGCGACCGGGACTACCCTTTGCCTAGTTTGAGAAACCGATGCCTGAGGCACCGGCTTCCCCGAGGATAATTGTTCCTCTTCCTCTCCACTCTCGCGTTCTTCCGTTGACTTCGAAGCACTATGCTTCCTTCCCGTCAACGCATTCTCTCTTTCACTCAACCTTGTCTTCCTTTTCCCTTTCCTAGTCATGGCTGAGATTGGTTTGGTATTGAATGTTTGTAAAAATTTGTATATGTAAAGTTCAATATGTAAAATAAACTTTTCTAACTTCCTACCTTTTCTTCCTAATTGATGATCAATGTAATACAAAAACAAAAAAAAAAAAACAAAAAAATATATTCGTTGTCGTGTGTGTGATGATTTAGGCTTTGGGTGACCTGCCTCAACTACTTCGTCCTGTTCTGTTTCGTTCCGCCCCCCGTCTCCCTATTATTTGTGTCCACAACCAAAAGGATTTGACCCTCATCCTAATGGGTTGGACGTGAAGCCCTACCGGAGTGGGTCATCGGGAGGCTACCTCATGCGGACGTTGCCGTATAGCCCGTAGGCAGCAGCTGCCCCGCCGATGAAATACCCGCCTTGTCGCAAAATCTACCTCATAAAAATCCGAGTAATGACTCGATAATTAGTAGCCGATTCTGCCCCACAAAAAAATTAATAAATATATTTAGCACCACTGACACATTTATAAGGCATAACGCACAGTCTAATAAGCTGGCAGCAGTAATCCCCCTATTTAACGTACAAAGTCTTCCTGTCCAAATGAATAGTGCATCATAATTGTGAGCAACTCGCGAATCCTCAATTTTGAATTTTTGTTTTCGTGATTGCCCTTCTCGGGTCCCCACGTTGGCGCCATTTCTTTTGTTCCGTGATTATGACTTTATTCGTTTACCTACTATTGGTGTTACCTACCACTAGTAAGGTAACCTGGGTTATGGCAAAGGGCGTCTCCATTAGGAGAAGCCATGGCCTGCCGATCCGCTGGGTACGCTTGCTTTATCGACTGAGCTCGCCGGATTGGGGTGGGTCTGTATAGATCGACGTCGATGAAGGACTAACTACAGGTTGATAACGAAAGAAAAATTCGTACCCTTGCGCTACTGCTGATGGAAGAATACCTACCCTTTAACTCGAGTGTCCACTCTCATGATGCGCCTTCATCGTCGATGCAGTTCATCTCCATAAAATCGAGATTGGCCCTTCTGCTTTCATTAACCCTCCCTACCATTGTCGACCGTGGCAAATATTGGTCGACCCTAATGCCAAACCTCCGTCCATACGTCCGTCTGTCTAGCCGAGGCGACCACCCATTTCACCCCCAATCATCACACACCACTTGGTTAATATCTATAAGCTCATTTCATTTATTGTGTTTCCCTTATTATCTAGGATACAGATTTACTTCTTCATCTTATCGAACTACCGCTGTTGTAGATCTACTCTATTATAAGTTGCCTTTCTGCAGGCTTATTACTAAAAGATTTCTAAAGAAATCTTTCAAATTACATTTCATTAGTTTACTCCGCGCTAGGTTGCTTTAAATCAGGCCCGTTATTAATCATTATGTTGGGTTGTGTTATATTCGTATTTAAAAGGAACATTTTTGCGTATATGAACCTAAGCGTGTTTATCGATGTGTGCTATCCATACCTGGATACAATATTACACTCACTCACAAGTACAGGTAGGTGCATTTGTCCTTGGCTGGTTGTCCAAAAAAAAAAAACTAAACTCTAAAAACTTCAATGCGAACTTTCGTAACTCGCGTATATAGCGGACTACCCTAACCTAGGTGAATTATCAATCAATATTTTGAGTGGAAATGAATTCCCATTTAAATAATTGTCCTTGTATATGCATGTATGACTATGCCTGCTAATGCATACTAGCCTCTCCTTAAATATAATATCAGGCATACGCATATATGTAGGTACATATGTGCATGCATTATCCGACAATTACTCACAAAGAGTGAATGTAAAAAAAAAACTTCAATATGGGACTCTGTGGCCCATGCCACAATTATATGAGTTTGTCTTAAAGCTAGGTTAATTATAAATTTTCACATTGGTTGTATTCTGTTCGTATTAAATAAACATGTTAGTATATATGCATGTAATTATGCTCATTAATGCATGCTAACTAGGGCCTAAGCCTGGTATTTCGAATTATTGGATGTAATATCAATCAATCAATATTAATTAATTATCCAAAAAAAAAAGACAATATCCTTTCGCTAATCTCTATATGTATGCATCAGGTAAATCCAACGCACATTATTATTGTAAGTGGCATTAATCCATGCTGAATGAATATGTTCATGTATACAGACGCAAGTGTGCCTACTAACGCGTGCCAATCGCTCTACAAACAGGCAGCTTTCTTCACTCAACATGCATCGATCGCCTGCCAGTACCCTTATGTGTATAGGCATTTGCACACACTGGCACTGAATTGTTCAAAAAGGGACACAAAGAAAAGAAACGAGATCTTTCAGTTGATCCCAATGTACATCATACACGCACCTTATGTGTCATCAATGCTGCATATGATTCTCGAAACTCAACTTGCGTCTACTCTTCCCTGACCTTACTTTAGGTATGCATGTCGCTACATCAACTCGGTTAATAAACCATCATTTACATAGGAATAAAATTGGACTTTCTTCTTAGCCACTTGTATGTGCATTGATTCATTGTTATTCTACTTAACGATCGTACTACCTCGCACCCAGTACGTTAAGGAATGGCCAGCTACTTGACGGGATGCCTTGTCCCCATCCTCTCAGCGAAAATACAAACTGTTTAGCCCTATTAGCTGGTACCCTAGGCACCTAGATGTGAAGCTAGCGGGATGTGCGCTTTATTCGTCCAATATATTTTTACTTTAGCCTAAGACTCATTCCCACACCACTGCGCGCCTGCAGCCTTGACAACTATTTCCTATGTTTTCCACGTCACTTACATATCTAGGTATATATATTTGGAATTTCACAACGAGCGGAGAATTGCAGGAGCTATTTACTATTACGTGATATATGTGTGTGCACACACGCGCTGCTCATTCTGTGAACGCATGCTCATAGCTCATGCAATTCACTGGCACGAATTTATACATATCTCGTACTTATTGCTAATTACCAACTGCGCCTGCTGTCGCTCGCTTATGTTGGAGTGCCGCGAAAATGGTGGTGGAAATGTCTAACTAAGCGTCGGTCCTTCACTCTCATTGAAATATGTTAGTGCATGCGCGTGCCTGGAATGTACACGCTATGCAAACGCTTACTGTGACTGAGCATGCAATCGTCAGATGTTGAGGATTGGCTTGCTGGCGATTCTTTTACTTGCGGCCTTTGCGAGCTGTCCCTAAGCTGCGAAACACAACACTCACCTGTTTTATTAACTAGGCTTACACACGTATCTCCTTAATATTCTGCTCAAATGTCAGTATCATAAATGTGGTCTTATGGTAAGGTTTGCTGGGTCAGTGCTACTGGGTGGCCACCGAATTTGTTGTCTGTTGCGTGCTTGTGTATTGAGAGGTACGCTGCTGAATATGCTATTGTTGTTGTGGTGTACGCTGCTGAATACCTCAGGGTGTTTGCTCGCCGTGCCGCTATGTGGATATTATGACGCACTTTGCGAGCAGCGGTGTGATCGTGCTTTTTCTGCCCTTTTTGTTGGTGAATCTGCTACCTGCTCTCCTGTTTGAGGATTCTGGATGCGGACTTGCTGAACGCATGCATATATTTCTGCACAAGGGAGATTTATTTTCTAGTGTTGATCATTTTCAAATGTGACTTAACCATTCTTACCTTCTGGCTCCTTTTTGCTTGTTGTTCGTTTGGCTGCTTGTTTAAGAAAGGCCGGAAATCGACGAACGCAGAGTTAGCTGTGACAGCCATTTGCAGGCATGGTGTGTTCGCAAATTTTTGTGAATTTATCGGTCACGCATGGTTGTACCCGCTTTGAAAGATTTTCTTTTCCGATTTATCTAAAGGCTGGTGCACATCTCACGTAACAAACTGCTGAACCAAAACAAAGAATTAGGTAATACAAATTATTTATATAATATAAAAATATATATTAATTATTCTTTTTTAACAGGCAAGTGTTCAATAAGGCGTTTAGTAAGTATCATCTTAAACAGCGAGTGGTACACGACGTACACGCACGCCCATATGACATTGGAGACATCCAATTGGATTACAAAAAAATATGCAGACAATTTTCAGGGGCCATCCCCATCATTTCGTACCACGGCAAACACATCCACATGTTGTTGTTGTAGCAGTGCTTCGCCCTACCTAACAGCCGCGACCGATCACAAATTGTCATCAATATCCTCTAACGGGAGTCCAAGGAAACTTGCTGTTTCAACAGGGTTGGACCATAATGAAAGAGGTGTTAGAGGCGTTGGTTCCACATTACAATTAAGGAGATGGTTGGTGTCATGTGGGGACACATTGCAAGCGGGGCATACATTTTGTATGTCAGGGTCGGTTCTTGATAGGTAAAAGTTTAACCTGTTACAGTATCCAGAACGAAGTTGAGCAAGAGTGACACGCGTTTCCCCGGGGAGCATGCGTTCCTCTTCCACAAGTTTTGGGTATTTTTCTTTGAGTACTGGATTCACCGGGCAATTCCTGACATAAAGGTGCGACCGCCTGTTTGTGTTATTTTGCTTCATACGGCTGGGTTCTCAGGTGCCGTATTTCCTCAAAATGCTTACGGAGATGACTCCCTAAGCCCCTAGGTGGTGTTGGCTCATCAATCAGATGTCTATTTGGATGCCCAGGATTCTGGGTATTCAACAGGAACTGTTTGGTTAGCATCTCATTTCTCTCCCTGATGGGGAGTATTCTCGCCTCATTATGTAGATGGTGTTCTGGGGACATAAGAAGACAGTCCGTGGCGATTCTGAGAGCAGTATTTTGGCAGGCCTGTAGCTTCTTCCAGTGGGTAATTTTTAGGCTTGGCGACCATATGGGTGACGCGTAGCACGTAAACGGCTGGCCAGTTGCTTTGTATGTAGTAATGAGCGTTTCTTCATCTTTTTCCCCAGGTACTGCCACCAAGGGATTTGAGGATTTTATTACGGCTCTGGATTTTCGGAACAATTGCGGCTGCGTGCTCACCAAAATGTAGATCCTGATCAAACGTCACAACCAAGATTTTGGGGTGTAGGACAGTCGGTAGCGTAGTGCCATCGACGTGGATGTTCAAAATGGTCGACATTTGGGACGTCCATGTTGTAAATAAGGTCGCGGTAGATTTAGTCGGTGATAATGCCAGGTTTATTCTGTTGCAGAGCTCATCGATCTGTGGGCCTGGGCCTGTGGCCATTATTGTGCAGTCATCGGCGTATGAAACGATAGTGACTCCTTCTGGTGGTGAAGGTAGCTTAGATATGTAGAAATTAAACAAAAGTGGGGATAGGACACCACCCTGTGGCACCCCTAGTTTAATTCTTCTTGGTTTTGATGTTTCGTTTCTAAATTGCACCGATGCCTGCCGACCACCCAGATAATTTACGGTCCACCTTTTAAGACATGGGGGAAGGGTAGACCCTTCCAGGTCTTGCAGTAACGTGCCATGGTTGACCGTATCAAAAGCTTTTGATAGGTCCAGCGCTACGAGTACTGTTCTATGGTGGGGGTTTTGATTTAAACCGCAGTTTATCTGGGTGCTGATGGAACTTAGCGCGGTGGTGGTGCTATGGAGTTTTGTGAACCCATGCTGATGACAGGCTAGCTGCAAATTTGCTAGAAAGTAGGGGAGCAAAATGGCTTCAAGCGTCTTTGCTACTGGCGATAGGAGAGATACCGGACGATACGACTCTCCTATGTTAGCTGGCTTCCCAGGCTTTAGTAGCGGGACCACCTTGTCCATTATCCATTTTTCGGGTAAGACAAAGGTGGAAAGAGGCAGGTTGAAGACATGTGCTAAGTATTTGAAACCCTCTTGCCCTAGGGCTTTTAAGCATCGGCATGGCTATGCCGTCTGGGCCCACAGCTGTGGGTGGTTTAGCGTGACCAGTGGCATCTTCAACCTCTCTGGTGGTGATGATAATTGGTGACGCGCTGAATTTATGTTTATGTGCGTGTCTGTTGGCCCTCCGTCTATCTTTGTCGACCGTAGAATGCATTACATTTTGACGGCAGAAAGTGCTCGCGCATTTTTTCGAATCCGACAGCAATTTATAGCCAAAGGCGATGGAAACTTTGTCATTATGCTTAGAAGGAATCGATGGGGACTTTACGGTGGACAAAGTTTACCCACACCGGCAGAGATGTTACAACCTCTTAGATGCTCCTCCCATTTCGCCCGCTTGTGTTCATCCACAAGCAATCTGATGCGTTGGTTTATATCCCTTATTTGTGGGTCGCCTGGGTCGAGCTGTCTTATAAGGTCACGTTCTCTCGCTTAATTTGCGGCCCCCGCCTGGAAGTGGGGCCGAATTTCGGGAATTCTCCCGGCGTGAATGACACGTGCCGAGGCGGATTCAACGACCTTGCGGAAAGCACGCTCCCCTTGGCGGGCATCAGTCCAGATAGGGAGGGCAGCAAAGAGGTTGTCTGTAAAGGATTTGTATTCGTCCCACTTTCCTTTTTTTAAAGTTTATGAAAGTGTGTTTTTCTGTAACGATGAAGTCGGCGGTACGCTCGAACGAAATAAGTATAGGCAGGTGGTCGGATGCCAATGTTACCATCGGCTGCCAGTTGACGCAATTTACGAGTTCTGCGCTCACGATTGAGATATCCGGCGAACTGTGGCAGCTTCCTACCATACGTTTGGGGGGCCTCTCCGTTTATAGTGCAGAACGTCGTTTCTTCTATTTGATCCGCCATCTCACTCCTACTGTCCGCCCGCAAGTTTGAATGCCATAGATCGTGATGGGCATTAAAGTCGCCTAAGAGAATGCGATTGTTGCCAGTGAGTAAGGCGCTAATATTAGGGGCGATACCCACTGGGACAACAGGTGGCAGGAGGGATGTAGATGTTGATGATTTCTAGGTTTGCATCGCCTGACCGGACTGATAGGCCTTGACGTTCTAAGACATTGTCCCTGCGGTCGATGCCAGGATCAAATATATGATATTGCACAGAGTGGGTGTATGATAAACGCGAAGCCGCCCCCATTTCTGCTCATGCGATCTTTTCTGTGGACATTATACCCAGAACAGGTTTGCAGTGCAGATCTTGCTGTGAGTTTAGTCTCTTGAATCGCAGCAATGCGGATGTTGTGCCACTTTATGATATCGACTATCTCCGTGATCTTCTCAGCTAGTCCATTACAGTTTAACTGCAGAATTCTGAAGTGCATAGCGGGAGACGTCGCCACTCTGGGAGTAATTGACGGGTGACTACGCTTGGGTTGGTGAAGGCCAGGACGCAACTGCTGTTGTGGCCCTGGGACTGGGCGTCCTTGGGCAAGCATTGGGGTACCCGGTAGATTGGGGTTTGCGACCTGGCAACATGGCGCAATGAAACCCGTCGGGGGGTTGCCGTCGCGGATGCCAGAACATCTAGGAAAGTGGCACCGCCCAAGGCAGGAGCTGCATTGGCCGGATGTCGTAAACATATATATTCTGTGCTGCAAACGGTGCAAACGGGGGTTAGGGACCAAGAGTCTGTTTCCCTGACCTACACGATTGCTGCCGGATAAGAGGGGGGGGGGGGGGGAGAAGACGGGGGCAGGGGCTACCGACTCTACTACGGATATAGTAGTTATGAGTGGTAGCAGCTGTTTGGGTTGTTGGCGCCGCGGGGCGCGAGCAGCAACGGGTACTAGTTGTGGTTTGCTGAGCAGCTGGGCTGCTGGAAGGTAGTGGGGGCGCTAAGGCGTAGACTACGGGGACGCCCTTGGACGTGAACAGCAAGAAGCCACAATAGATTTATAGAAGTTAGGTGGGCGTCGGGTTTTGGGGTCAAGCTCAAAAAAACCTGTCCGATGCAACTATCCCTTACATGAGACACACTGAACAGAGTATGACCATCCTAAAAAATTCTTTTCCGGCAGATGCAGCAAAACCATTTCTCAGGACCGGGGTCAGGAGACGGACCCGGATTGGATTCGATACCTTCCCGGAACAAGAGAATATGGAGCAGTCCCGCTGCAAGGAGCTGCTGGGAGGATGACAATTTGCGGGAGGGACGCAACAAATTAAATGGGGTTACACTGAAATGACAGTCCTTGGTCGGGAAAAATTCCGAGTTTCTCCGGTACATAGAACCGACTGCCTTGGTGAGCGACCACATCCACATCATCCACGACTGTTCCTATTCAAACAATTCATGCAGATGTTCCTTCTACAATAACATTAGAAAACAATTCCCTAGAAGATATGCTAGACGAATCGTTCCGAGTTGGCAGTTCACGATCCAACACTCGATTAATTTGTCAATCTATCTGCAGAAAGATTTCAGGCAAGTACCAAGTGGTGAAGCTCGATGTATTCGATTTTTCCAAGATATCGAAGAAACCGAAGACAGAATGGTGGAAGGAAGCGAATTATCGGTCGACGAATAATGGATCCGAACCACAAAATGGTAATGAAACTACTGCTTTCAGCGATGAACCAGATATCTCAATTTCCGGGTGTAAAAAGAGAGGAAAGGGAGACAAAGTAATAGAATTTTTGAAACAGCATCCAACAGCTCCAATTCATCATATATTCAATGTGGTTATCATCAGAATTTAAATTTTGGAATATAGACTCTCTATTAATAAAAAATTGTTTAAAAATAATAAATAATGATATTAAAAATTTAAATTTTAAGGAAATATTCATGTATTTAAGAACAATTGAACCGCAAAATTTAATTTTTAATGCTCCAATTGTCAATTTATATAATTACTATTATACTCTACCAGAATCAATAGAAATTTTAGAAGATTTTTTAAAATATCTATTTAATAATAATGAAGAAGAAATTGTAATATTTTTAAGAAATTTTTATAACATTATAGATAAAAATATTCCAAAGAAAAATAAAATGTTTATATTATCACCACCTAATGCAGGAAAAAATTTCTTTTTTGATACATTTATACACTATTGTTTAAACTTTGGTCAAGTAGGTAATTTTAATAGATACTGTTCATTTCCTCTTATGGAATGTGTAAATAAAAGAATAATTTTATGGAATGAACCACTATTAGAACCTTCAGCAACAGAAACTTTAAAAATGTTATTTGATGGCGATACAGTTGTTGCAAAAGTAAAATATGCAAATGATGCTGTAATAATTAAAAACTCCAATAATTGTATTATCAATTAATGATGTTTTTCCAAATTATTCGGCATTTAGATCTAGAATGTATACTTACAAATGGAGATCATATAAAAAAACTAAAAAGTTATAAAAAAAAGCCACATCCAATGTCAAGTTATTATTTATTGAATAAATATAAATTATAAATTGATTATAAATTTAATTTTCGTGTTTTATTTATTACTATGTAATCTTCATCATCATAGTCCTAGTCTTCAGTAAGTTTTGCAGATACTTTGCCATTGACATCATCAGTTACTCCAAATAGTGTTTGTCCATCTGTATAGGCTCGATCATAATTTGCACAAAAGTTCGTTTCCAATGGCCAATTAACACTAAACCCTTTACCAAAACATGATGAAATATTACACTTAATATCGATTGAACATTCAACTTTCCAATAACATGCACTATTGAAACACGTCTCTGAATTATCACCAGGTTTTAATTGATGTGTATCTATTATACAAACATGTAATTGAAGTTGTGCATCATACCCAAAACCTCCATAAATTGGATGATATGTTCCATAAGTTTTAATAGTTCTTGCATATAAATCATTTATATTATTAATTACAATTGGAGTTGTTGTTTTACTTAAACCAATATCTCCACTTACTGGAACATTTGAACTTTTAAAAAATTGCAATACGTGACTGTGGGGTCGAGTTTTATTTGAATGCACTTTGTAAGTTTGGCGTGTATAAGGAACAAAATGTTCTTTTCCTCTCTTAATAAAACCACTTTTAGGTTTGTATTCATAATGGGCAATTGGTATTCCAATTGCTTGATTAATTAAAAATTGATGAAGGTGTTCGTCCATTCGAATTGCACCTTTGTTGTGAATAATATAATCTTTATATACAGCTTCATCTGGATTCTTTTCTCTATTCCATTCATGTATAAAATATAGTTCAATTGGCTGAGGTACGCACAATACATTAGAAGGAATATGTTTATAATACTTGTTCGGCCTGAGTGCGTCTGGAACCGACAGTGGGTAGGCGCACACGGGTCGATCTCGGGTTGATAGTGCTCTCGAAAGAAAGTAAAAGAACAAAACGCAAAGAGGATTTCCTCGTTATAATAGTGTTTTAATTAGAGTGTAGGAAAATATATACAAGGATACAATATTACCTTTGAATGTAAAAATGATGACGGTGATACTCGGCGATGTGTGCTGGTTGGCGGTCGATCGAAAAAGGGGCCGGTTGTGCCGTTGATGACAACCGCTAAGCCGCGAAAAGGTCCTCTGGTATTAAGGAGGGGAAAAACCACATACACAACCACCCTTACGTATACGTGCATGGGTGCTGACAACCTGCACACACATGCATGTGCATGTTGCGTACACATGCATGTGCATGCATGCACACAAATGCGGCGTGAGTGTGGGTGGCTGGAAATATTATTAAAACATTAGGGAGGAGCGTCGTCAATCAAGTGAAAGTTAGGCATTGGGCCTAAACATGCCGCCTCCCTTGCGGTACGCTACCTCACAGTCCTCCAAGGATCACCGACCGTAAAGAAGAGGAAAAAAAAATAAAAAACTTATAACTAACTTAACCTAACGACGGCCAGTCCGCCGGCTTGGCAGCACGCACGATGAGTTGCGTAGTGTGCGAGCTTGGTTGCGGATGCCTCGGTCATTCGCCACTTTCCCGTCATGGTTAGAAGCCTGAGCCATGTTTGCCTAGAGCTAGGGATTGGAAAAAATTAAAAAAATATATATGTTCATATTTCTTGCCGTTTATTACAAATTCATTGGAAATGAACAAGCATAGAATTTTGTATGAAGAAAATTCAATAAAAAATAACTTATTGTAATGATACAGGATTTTAAACGCACACCTCCATTGTGAGTTCATACAAGTGGCGAATTTTTGATAAAACGTTCACAATAGTGAACAGCGAGTGAGTATTAATCTGTAGTCTGATTTTCTGTATACAAATTTAAAGGAAAAGCTGATTTGAAACAAATGCGCAATTCATGGCACTTCAATTTAATAACGGCGAACACAAGAAAAAGAAACCTTTCTTCCATTCTCTGGCCCTTCGCGACAGCCATTTCTCCCTTTCAGCTATGATTTGACACGTAGGTATGGAAATGGAGGGATAGAAGGATTTTTCACTTGTACGAAGTCCCAATGCACACCTCTTGCGACTGTGTACAACAGAAATTCAATAAAAAATAAATAAAAAAGAATAAAAAGTGTAAAAATTCCTGTATTTCGGTCGTTACCGAACATTTTCATGTTAGGCCTTGGTTGTGCCCGAGAGTACCCAACCGAAGATGGTACTCTGAGCCAGCAAAGGGCCAAACGTGGTGGGCAGAATCCCTGGTAATATTATCTCCGCATAGACATCTGTTCCGAGGATGAGGCGGATCGGCGCGGATGCATGGAACTGCGGATCCGCAAAACGGAGATGTGCGTACGGGGCTGCGATAGCGCTGTCGATGCTGGTCGTGGGTGTCATGTGCCGAAAATTGGATACGACCGCAGCATGGGTCGCAATCCTTTTGTTCTGTCCGTGTCTTCCTCGGATACGCAGCAGACATCCTGCTTGGCCACCAATTCTGCTGGTAGGAAGTTGGAGCTCCTGGGCGAGCTCATCCGCAATCACTGTGGTGGGGGAGCATCCATCGATTAAGGCGCGAACGAGGTGTAGCCGCCCCCTGCTTCTATTTTCACGACCGCGGTGGGGGTGATCGCTACCGTCGGTATCATGGTGGCGGTGGCAACTGAATGCGGGGCTAGGAGCCCTGCCCGGAAGGCGGACACGGTGGTGAGCTGCAGCGAGTTGGATCCGTGACTACGATCTCGTGGTTGATGATGGGTGTGATGTCGTTGTTGCAGGCGAAGAGGCCTTGTCTCCGCTCTGCGATCGCGCGGTGTTTGTCTTCGTTGAGGGTCCTTAGTTTGCCGGCGAAGAGACCGAGTCTCCGCTCGGCCGTCACGAACATGGCGCTGGACTGTAGATGGGTTGTGCTGGAGCCGCTTCCTTTCGTGCTGCAAAAGCGGTCGATACGATTTGGCTGCTGGTGTTGTGTTCGGGCGAAGAGACCGAGTCTCCGCTCCGGTTCGGTGGATTCGAGCTGGACGAAGAGGCCCAGTCTCCGTTCCAGCATCTGACGCATATAACGAGATGGAGTCGTCAATCCGCTCACGGGGTGATTCCAGCTCCTCCTCAACTTGTACACTCCATGGCTTGGAGCGGGCTTCGTGGAGTAGCTGTTCCTCTTCATCAATCGAGGAGATGTGAAGCATCGTGTGATGTTTTTCGCCGCATTTTTTACATCGGCCTTGGCTTGGGCACGCGTTCGAGCGGTGGTCTAGAGCCAAGCAATTTCCACAGCAGCTCCCACGGATCGCTAAGTAAAGACGCTCCTCGGGTTTTTTGGCCCGAAAGATGGGGCACAGGCGTATGGGATGTTGCTTAAAACAAGCGCGGCATTCCGACGTATAACGCATGACGTTCTTGGCAGCGCTTCGTTGCATAGCGGCAAAGCGACCCATTTTTCTGAAAGAAATGCAATATGTTTGACAGGGTCGAGTCATTCACGAAAATGCGGGGGCGAGTGGTCCCTAGTTGTATTATTGGGGATTTGGGAAATTTTATTAGCGCGCGCATAAGGGGAAACATCTGTCGCTGCATAAAAAAAAATATTCATATGTGGCGTGCATTATATGCATGGCCTCTTTCCCCGCACGTTATGTGCCTGGGTCTTTAGTGCCTTATTTTGTTTATTTTGTGTCACCCGGTAGCGTTTTAGTTGGCCACGGGCACACTAGTGCTGCAGAAGATGAGCATTTACGATTTTTCGGTTCGCACATTCTGGTGCCGGACCGGGTAGAAAGTGTATAGCGTGGGTTCTTTTGAGTCGCGGTTGTTTGTTTTGTTGATGCTAAGAACCAACAACTTCCCTGCCCGCCACACAAAAAAAAATGTTTGGACAGCAAATTGTATGCTATGTAAAGAAAAAATAAAAAAAATCGTCGTTTTGGACGAAGAGAAAAGTTTGTAGAATTAATCATTTTTTTTTTTTTGTATTGCCCTTCGCTTATTTCTTCAACTTTTCCCCAAGTAGGGTTGGAGTCCTGTTTAATTGACGGCCTTTAGCAAATGATGCGGTTCCAGAAGGGTATTTGGCTCCGATACCGATTTGTCAGAAACGGATTTTTGGGTACCCGTTCGCCTCTTTTTATGCATCCCTAATTTAATGTACATTTAAGACTCGGCATATATATGTACACACGTTGGTATAAGTATATGGACGGTCAGTGCACGGACTTTAACACTTAATTTATTTTTTGACCCGTTTTCAATTCTTAGAACTTCTAGTATCTTTTACCATCAGAGCTCAAAATCTGCCAACATTGCGATATATTTCGCATTGAAAACACTTGCTGCGATCATTTGGTACACGTATTCAATTGCCGAGCCCACCCAAATAACACTTAGCGGTGACACTAACCAATTTTGACAAAATTTGTGTAGAAATTATTAGATAAATGTAGCAAATGAGTACGCAAATATTTTCCTCCGATATTTTCGTCAGTTGGTGTGAATAAAATTTGGGCGAAAAATGAGCGTTTTAAGTAAATGGAATTCCAAAAAGGTGAGTAGTATATAGGCATACGCTATTTATATACGAATTTACATGTATTTCTTGTCTTGTTTACATGTTTGTAAAAGGGTTATTTCCGTGAAATGTGCGTTATTCGTTTTTCATTAAATTATGAATTGTTTTGTAAAAATATTGACTCTCGCTGCTGTGTTCCAAAAAAAAATCTACCAACATTCTTTTTAACATTAAAGGTCCGCGCACTGGCATAATATACCAGACAAAAAATGAACATTCATACGCACAAATGCACATTTCTCTGAATTGAAGCAAACGGTAAATGGATGGTTCGATTCATGTCGCCGTTGCTTCATTCTTTCGTTTTTACGCTTGGTTCAATACGGTGCTGGATATGGAGACGTAAAAAAAAATGGTAAGTAAATTTTGATATTTTCTTTTATCTACTATTAGAAATCCCTTTTCGTGTATTTTTTCTTATTAATTAATTTTATTTTATTTTTCAGGTGGATGGTGTGGATATCCTGGAGTTGGAGCGATGTACCTACATATGGATGGAGTATCAACCTTTTTTTGTTTTTGATTGTATGTACCGGCATCGCAAATGGGTGCTCCAACTGCGGCGTCGGCCGCGCTGTCAGTTGTCGCCCCTGTGCGATGCCCATTGACGCCGGTAATAATGAAGTTTCTTTTCTTTTCGTTGCAGGTATGGTATACGGGCGAACATTTTGAACGTGCAAATAAAACGCTTACAAGCGCGTAACGAAGAGGATTATGATGATGGTGTGGAGGAGGAGTTGGCCGAACAGGATGAGACCGACACATATATACTATCAAAAGTGGTGGATATATCGCATGCACTAGTTGTCACCACTAAAGCACAATTTTTGCCCGATTTCGCTCATATAGCACCACATTTTGCTAAGATACTTGAGCCGAATCGTTCATGGTTTGACGGGCAAGGGGGCCTTTGTGCTTTCGATGATGTCATTGAGTTTTGTGGTCTTGCTTGCGTACATTGTTTTAGAAAAGTCCTCATTTTGCAGGTCAACCAAAAAAAGGTTCAACCAGTTGGGATTTTTTTTTTTTTTTCCAGTAACAATATGTGTCTGTTATTCACAAATCGTACCATATTATGATCACATACAATATTCAAATTTATACGCTGTTTACGCAGCATATCAGCTCATTCAATTTTACACAAATTTTGCAGAGATCTAGCAATGTTAAACAGATTGGATTCTTTGATAAATTCTTTGCACAAGTAATTGTTGATAAAGAACCAAACTGCTAGTATCTGCAAAATTCCACAAAAACTACGAGTCGCTCCTCACGCATATTTTCGGTGATGGATTATGAAAAATAATAAAGGGAAATCATCTTTATGCACACAATTTGTTGAGGGTCAATTTGTGGACTCCTACGATCCAACCATTGAAAATACCTTAACAAAAGTAGCACACGTTAATTCACAGGATTACGATGTAAAAGTAGTTGATACAGCCGGTCAAGATGAATACAGTATATTTCTCGTACAATATAGCATGGACTTTCATGGTTATGTTCTTGTCTATTCCATAACGAGTCAAAAATCCTTTGAGGTAATTAAAATTATCTACGAAAAACTAATAGATGTAATGGGAAAGGAATATGTACCTGTGGTGTTAGTTGGCAATAAACCGGATTTACATCAGGAGCGTACAGTAACCACAGAAGAAGGCCGTAAATTGGCTGAATCATGGCGGGCAACATTTTTAGAAACATCCGCTAAGCAAAATGAGTCTGCTGCTGATATTTTTCATCGATTACTTATATCAATAGAGAGTGAGAATGGTAATCCACAGGAGAAGAATAGTTGTATAATATCGTGAAAACTCATAATGGGCATAAACTGTCGACCATATCAACAACAATTTCAAAAGCCACAATCCCACTTATGATAAAAGAATAATGTGGAGAGCACAAACAAATTAATATGTGAGCAAACTGCAACTTGAGCTGTTTGCGTTTTGTGAAACAAACACAATACAGTAATAAATATGCAGCTACGTTGAGAAATGACCTCTAAATTACCTCGAGGCGTTTGCAAAATAACTCGCGCATCATTTTTTATGGTTGTCACCAATCTACCGCCACGTTCCATATTACGCGTGTAAACAATTGTACGTGTGGAGAGTAGTACAAAGTTCAATTCTGTCAATTTAGTATAAACTCCATAATGTTCTGACAAACAGAAAGATGGCACGTCACCGGATATCAAGTCGCCATTAACGTTGATTGGGCAGCAAGGACATAAGGCAACCCGAATCGGATACTGGTATTTTGTACCATTCCATACGTAACGATGCTTGCTCTAAACGTTCATACACTTTCTCCAACTTAGGTGTATTACCGTTTTGTAATGCAATTTGGCATAACACACGCAACTACTTGCCGCGTTGTTATTCAGCTGTAATACGTTGACACCTTTGTACGATTCTGTGGCAAGATACAATACAAGCACACATACATTACTCTTTTGGCCAAAATTTATAGATGCTACTTAGCGTGATTCATAAAACCAGTGCTTGTTGGTCAATTCGAGAGGTGAATTGTAGCTTTTAGACTCAGTTTCCTTTCCCTTTAAGACATTTACTTTTTTAAATTTAAGTTAACTGCCAGATACATCTGTGCAGTAAAGTTGTCTATGATCTTCTAGATCGCAAATGCACAATTGTAAATCATCGTGATAGCCCTCACCAATGGCGCATCCGTTGATGTATGCTTCTGATGCAATTTTTCGGCTACAAATTGGCGGTGACCCAATTGCTTTGGGAAAGTTAGTTAATAATAACCTCTTACCATCTATAACTGCCACAATGACACTGCGTTCGTAATGATCAAAGTCGAGACGCCGCCCATATATTAGATATGTACAATTTTTCAGCCAAACATATAATGTCTTTTCCTCGCCTATGCGTTGGTCCCACAAGTACTTTATGACAGAGAACGTTATTTTATTGCGTAAAAGGTGTACAAACCAGATTCTAAGTGGAAAAGCAGACGAACGAAAAACCACTATTTAAAGAAAATCGATAAAAATATAATTCAATAGCAGAGAGTTTAGAAGCATACGTCGGTTTTCAACATTCTCGAAAGTGGACAGTTGTTAATACGCAGTGAACAGGTGAGATTTGTGTTTGTGTTTTAAATGATAATTAATAACCTTCCAATGCTTGCGTGCAGGTCGCCGTCGCAGCCGCAAGAGTTGAGATGCTGGACGAAATGGAATTCCAAATCTTACTGAGGCCGAAGCACTTTCTCGGGAACGAAGAACCTTCAAAAACCTACTACTACTACTGCACCCGCCACATATTCCAGGTAACGTTTTTTTGACACAAAAAAATATATATAGCTCTCTGATACCAAAATTTGTACATAACAATCGTGATCTAACGAGTGAAAAAAAAAAAAAAGTTTCCAGTGTAAACTAACGAATTTTGAGAACCGGCATAGGCTGCTTTTATAGAGTAAAGAAAACGGGGCATACTTCAATCCCCTTTAGCGAAAAAACGTAGCAGAAAAGCACCTTTAGTAGTACATTAGTAGTGATCATAACTTTGTAGATGCCAACATGTTTGGATGGAAATGATTCGTTTTCTACTAAAATATTTCGTGAATTGATAGGGATTTATATTCTTTCAGAATTTGTTCGAAAAGCGCCGTACGTTAGAATTTTGTTCCAAATACCCCAACCGAAAGTTTGTTTCAAAAACCTCCCCATGTGAGCTAATGAAAAGCGTTTCGAGATAAGGCGCTCCTTAATAGGTTACGATCTCACGATAGGGCGCTTTTGTAACAAATCCTGAAATGAGAAATATTTCCCCCCTTTGTTTTTAAGATAGGACGATTTTGAACAGGCAGCCGACATGGCGTGATACGCTACTCAGCAGCCGCACTGAATGGAAAAAAAATAAGGGAAATGGGTTATTGTCTTCGAGCTTTATACTCTGTCCTTGCTGAGCCCGAAAGACTTTGTCCAAGTCAAGGACAGAAGAGTTGAACTCTTGTGCGGTCCTGGTAAGCAGGGAGTATTCACCTTTTTATTCTGAACTTTCCGAAAGCTCTTTTCCGTTAAGTATCCATGGAGGCGTTCCGGATAAACTGTTAATTTAGAATATTCAGAATACATTTTTTGATACTACCTCACTAGGTCCGAATATGCATAATATTCCACCTACAAACCGATTCTCCAAATTCTCAAATGGAGACGAATGTGCCGAACATACGGAATTAATAGAACAGAAGGTCGACTTTTAATACGCGCCCAAAAATATTTCTTAAATTTATTCCAAAAACAATGTTTCGACGCTGCATGCAGTCGGAAGCATTTATGCATGCATGCATTTTCTTGCACGCAAAATTAATGCGCTATTACGCTGAATGCTTAGAATTTTTAAAAAATTATTTGAAAGTTTTGGGGGTTTTCATTCGCAGTTTGGAATAGTCAGGTGCTTTTCTTAAATATTCGGACCGGCTTAATTCGGATTTCTAAAATTATAAACCACGGCTAACATCTGGGGCAGATGAGTTTTCTCATCAGCGTTAGGTTTGCGATGGGCTTCGTTGGGTGCCAACGAGTGCAGCGGTTTTCTGTGGCAGATTGGTTCGCCCTTCTGCGGTAGGCTTTTCTGTTGTCCTCGTTATGGGATAACGAGTGAATTGGGGTTGCTTCTTGAAAATTGTAAATAAAATAGGCCGAAGGCCTTTATGTTCTTTCGCAGATGGCGGATCTGCGTTAGGGCTATTCTGGTGTCCTCGTTATGGGATAACGAGTGAGTGGTATGGTGTCCTCGTTCGGGGGAGCGAGTCGATTGGGGGTTATTTTCTGGTGCCCTCGCTCTGGGTAAGCGAGTGAATTCGGGTTTGTTTTTGGGTCTCGACAGGAAGGTGGAGTTCGGAAGGAAGTGAGGGAGAGGAACGGAGGGATTGTTACGAGGAGTTATTGGCCCTCTCGCAATCCATCTCCTCCGTTGGAAGAAGGATCAGTTTGACCAAAGGTCGTCTGACTTGACCCTTCTCTGTTATGAGGTCAACTACGCGAACTCGGTTATCTTCGCCGGGGTGTACGTTGACGACTCTACCTAGCCTCCACTCGTTGGGAGATAAGTTGTCCTCTTTGAGGACAGCGAGATCTCCCACTTTTATATTTTCTTTGGGATGCTTCCACTTCACTCGTTTTTGAAGTTCGGATAGATATTCCACCTTCCATCGTTTGCAGAAGGTGTGATGGAGGGCTTTGAGTTTCTGTCATCGATTGATCATCGAGGCAGAGCTCTCACTGGCATTCGGTTATGGTGGAGCCAGCAGGTGGCTGCCGGTTAGGAAATGTCCTGGGGTTAGTGGTTCCAGATCCGTTGGGTCATTCGACCCTCGACTGAGTGGGCGCGAGTTGAAGCACGCCTCAATCCTGCACAAAAGGGTTTGGAACTCCACCATGGTTTACTTATGGGGAGACGCGATCTTTTTGAAGTGGCTTTTGAAGCTCTTCACTGCCGCTTCCCACTGGCCGCCCATATGGGGAGCGGCGGCGGGAATAAAATGCCAGCTCAATGCTTGATGGCTATACTTTGAGACTGTTTTGTCTCGGCTTTCGGCCAGAAAGGCTTTAAATTCGGATCGTAAAGATCTTGATGCTCCGACAAAGTTTGTACCATTGTCGGAGTAGATGCTCTTCGGACATCCTCTTCTCGCGATAAAACTCGAGAAGGCTGCGAGAAAGCATGGGGTGCTGAGGTCACTAGTGGCCTCTAAGTGAGTGGCCTTAGTGGAGAAATAGACAAAAAGGCATACGTAGCCTTTTGACAGTCGACATCCTCTACCGCGGTAGCTTTTGATGTCGAAAGGCCCCGCAAAGTCTACCCCGGTATTGGTGAACGCGCGGGTAAAAGTAGTCCGTTCGCAGGGAAGGGTACCCATAAGTTGGGACTGTGCCTGCTTTCGATGAATAATGCAGGTTTTGCAATTGTGGATGACGGCTCTGATCATGGTCTTGACATTCGGTATCCAGTATAGGGTTCGGATGAGACGGAGCATGAGCTGGTTCTCGCCATGAAGGGAGTCATAATGAGCCATCATAACTGTAAGGCGAGACATCCTACAATTGTAAGGCAAGATGATCGGATGACGCTCGTTGTATGACATGTCTTTTGACGCCCCTAGACGCCCCCCTGTTCTAATAATATCATCTTTGTCGATATATGGGTTGAGTGACAGTATTTCACTCTTTCGATCGATAGGTTCCCTATTTTTCAATTTTACATATTCTGTCCCTTAAAATTGTTTCTGGCAGACTCGTATTAATGCTTGAGTCGTTGCCTTAATCTCATCGGCTGAGATTATACACGACCTTTCGTGGAACATTGCTTTAGTTTTTGGGTGAGTTCGTTTATAAAATCTCCTAACATAGGATAGAACCTTTAAAGCCCTGGGTAAATTTGAAAAACGGTCGAGAATATCTACATGATCTACCCTTGTCGTGGCATATGTTTGTGCCCTCTTCTCCTCAGCGGACGTTTTGTATTCGGTCTCTTGTGCTGGCCAGAGGGAATTGTCTTCTTGCAGCCAAGAAGGTCCCTGCCACCACAACGAATTGTTGACCAAATCTGATGCAATTAGGCCTCTGCTTCCTAGATCCGCTGGATTAGATTCCGAGTCCACGTGAAGCCAGTCCTTGCTACCGACCATATCGATGATCTTAGTGATTCGGTGTGCGACGAAGGTTGACCAGGAACAGGGCGGCTTTCTTATCCATGCTAGTACGATGGTTGAATCCGTCCAGAGGTGAACTTTTGCTGATCCCAAATGAATGTTTCGGAATATTGATTCCATGATTTCTGCAAGCAGCACGGCGCCGCAGAGTTCTAAACGTGGTAGCGAGATGGTTTTCACTGGAGCTACTCTGGTTTTTGCTAAAAGTAAGTGTGTGAAAACCTGATCGTCACTTTTCACGCGCATGTATACCGCTGCCGCATATGCTTTCTCGGAAGCGTCACAGAAGCCGTGGATTTCTATGTCGTCTTCCGGTGAAAAATTTACCCACCGCGGTATCCTAATGTTATCTATTTCGCTATAGTGTTGGGTGAAATTTTCCCACCGTTCTAAGGTAGTTGGGGAGACAGGTTCGTCCCACCCGGTGCCCTCTAACCAGATATGCTGCATTAGTATTTTTGCCACTATGACCATTGGTGCAAGCCAGCCTAAAGGGTCGAAAAGTTTGGCTATAGCGGATAGAATTACGCGTTTGGTGATGTTCTCGCCACTCTCTAAAGCTCCTGCGGTGAAGTAAAACATGTCTGCATGCGCGTTCCATCGTATTCCGAGTGCCTTCACCGAGCTAGCCTCTTCAAACGCTAGGAAGTCCTCGCTGAGCAGATCCGTTTTGGGAATGTCCTGAAGGATTTCCTCACAATTTGATGTCCACTTGCGCAATGGAAAGCCCGCTGAGTGTAATGCTTCGCGAATCTCGTTTCTTGCTCTGATGGTTGACGCTATTGTATGTCCTCCAGATAAAACGTCGTCGACATACATACTTTCTCGTAATATACCCGATGCTATTGGGTGCGTATTTTCTACATCATCAGCCAATTGTAGAAGTGACCGTATCGCGAGGTTGGGGGCGCAGTTTACACCAAAGGTGACAGTCTTTAGTTCGTAAAGACTGATGGGTTCGTTGGGGGATGTTCGATGGACAATCCGTTGAAATTTGGTGTGATTTTCGTTCACCCAAATTTGCCTATACATCTTTTCGATGTCGCTATTAAAGACGAAGCGATACAGTCGCCAACGTAAAATTAAAATAGGCAAGTCTGCTTGGAGTACTGGACCTGGGTGGAGTATGTCGTTTAGACTAATGCCATTTGCTGTCGGACTTGACGCGTTGAAGACGACGCGCACCTTGGTAGTGGTACTTTCTGCCTTTACAACGGCGTGGTGGGGCAGGAAATAATTATCCGAATCGTCGGATGGTACATTATTTTTGATTTTTCTCATATGTCCAAGTGTTTCGTATTCTGACAACACCCAAACATACTCTTTCCCTAAATCTTGGTTTTTCAGTAATCGCCCCTCATTTCTGAAGAATTGTGAACATGCGCGCTTTAGGGACGGTCCTAATTTAATATTCTCAGGGTAATCCTGCCTGAATGGTAGCGAAACTGTATATCTTCCACTTTCATCACGTTTTGTTGTGTCCTTAAATAATTGTTCACAATAACTTTCTTCTTCATTCAGCATTTTGTTTTTGGGAACATTTTCTACCTCCCAGAAAGCTTTTAATTGGTTGTCCAACGCAACCTCGTTGTAGAATGACATGATGCTCTTCGTTGGACTCGGTGCTTCGATGCGACCGGTTAGTATCCAACCGAACACTGTCTCTTGGGCCAAAAGTGTATTTAGTACATTCTTTTTCAGACCGCTCAGTATAATTTGGGGATATATGTCTCCTCCAAGTATGAGGTCTACATCTTCGTTGATGTAAAACCTTTTATCTGCCAAAACCAAGTCTGGGAATGCCTGCATAGTCATGGCGTTGATATGGCAGGATGGAAGATTCCCAGTGAGTTTGGCTAGGACTAGAACGGGTGTAGTCAGGCTGAAGCAGGCATCCACGGGTGACCGTAATTCAATTTTGGATTCCTCTTTCACCTGAGCTGACACCGCACTTGTGATGCCTGAAACTCGGGCATGCATTTTTCTCGCTGGCAAATTGATTCTGCGTTTCAGTCTTTCAGTTATGAAGGAACATTCAGACCCTGAATCAATTAATGCCCGTGCGGAGAAGTCGGTACCATTATGGCGAATGTGTACGCGAGCAGTTCCTAATAGCACTCCTGTGCTGGAATTGGCATGACAGGATTTTACATTCTGGTTCGCAGATTGTCGCGCCTGTGCCGAAGTTGTTGGGGTATTATCCGCATCTTTGAAAGGATTGCGTACAGCCGTGTGCTGAGATGTATCCGCATGCAGGAGCGTGTGGTGACGAGAGTGGCATTTGGAACAGTTGTAGGAACTGGTGCACTTTGTCACGGTGTGTCCTGGGGATAAGCAATTCAGGCAGCCACTTGTGGATTTTATAAATTTAATCCTTTATACTGGGGTTAACTCGCAGAAGCGTGAACAGTTGCGTAATCTGTGTTCAGGGGATTTACACGTTTTACAAATTGATTTTATTGTTTGCTTGGATACTTTCGTTTGAAAAGCACCAAGTCTTTTCGTAGGGGTTTCTGACGATTGTCGCAACGCGTTTGGTTGTTGCACTTTCGAAGTGGCCTGCCCTGTAAAACCAGACACTGTTTCAAGTGTCTGAAACCGATTAGACAGGAATTTATCCATATCCTCCCACTTGGATATGTCCATTTTATGGTCTATACTTTGCTCCCAAAGAGCCAGCGTGCTCTCTGGTAACTTGGTTGAGCACAGATAGGTCAGGATTGCATCCCAATTGGAAGTGTCAATTTTGTGGCATTTGAGGGACGAAATACAATTATTTATATCATTTTGCAGCTTTTTTATTGAACTGCCACACTCACTTTCTACCTTTTTTAAGTTAAATAAAATTTGTAGTTGTGTGTTAACTAAGATACGTTTGTTTTCGTATCTTTCACACAAGTTTTTCCAGGCCATCTCGAAACCTTCATTTGTGAGAGGGCATTTTTTAACGATATCTTTTGCTTCGCCCTGCGTTTTGTTGTTGATATGGAATAACTTTTCCACCCCTTTCAAGCTGGAATTGTTTGTATAAATTGCCGTGAAAAGGTCGCGAAATGTTGGCCAAGACAGATAATCCCCTTTAAAAACTTCCGTGTCGCAAGCAGGGAGGCGAATTTTATGCGCATGAGGTTCTTGCTCAGGGTTGACGTTCTTGTCCGCTTTCTTGTATTTTTCTGCCTCAGCAGATATAGACGCTAGGCATCGCATATAGATTGCGTATGCTGATTTTTGCTTTTTTCTTACCGCCATAAGGATGACACCTCCACAGATCCTAGTAGCGAATCAAACGCAGACTTTACCTTCTTCCACAAGGACCGCAACTCTTCCAGCTGTATCGCAAGGGTGTGTTTGCTATGGTCGCTTTCCGGAATAAGGCTGTAATCTGTATCAAACTCTGCGATTAATTCTACCAGTCTGATGTAGGTTTCCATGGTCTTATTTGAATTTATTAAAGAAATAATTGCTGATTAGGGAAATGGAACGATTTTGAGTAAAAATACCTGCCCAGCCGTAAATAAACACTATTGAAATTCGAAGCTTTATTATTTCTTTTTATATTGCAGACTTTTTGTCTCGGTAGCGACAACAACAGAGGTTTATTTTTCAACTTTTTGTCACAACAGGGACAACAAAAAGGATTTATTTTTGGACTTTTTGTCACAGCAGCGAAAACAGCAAAAGATTTAATGTACAAATTTTTGTCTCAGCGGCAACAACAAAAAAGGGGACCACTCGCCACCTCCACAAATAATGGGTGTATTTTTGAAGAAGTGAAAAAATGCGTTCGATATTGCAAAACAAGCACCAAAAAAAGTGTAAAAAGTGTTTAAAAAGTGAAGTAAGCACCAGATTAATTAATTAAATTGAACTTAATTTCGTGTTTGTGAAATACAAAAAAAAAACAACAACAAAAACCTATTTAGTATGGTGCGGAAAGTGAGGTTAGGTTACCCTCTTCCTTGTGTTGTGTCTGGAAAACCTTACCACTGGTGGGGGGATAGACCAGATAATCACAAGGACTGAAAATAAAGGCTAACAAACCGAGTGATTTAACCTTTGAAATTAGAAAAATAAATTGGTGCTCACTAAATAACTTCACTGTTTGCACTTTTATTTTTAATTTTTCGCGCACAACACGGGGTTTTTCTTTACTTCGCAAAAAACAACACTCAAAAAAAAGTGGCAAGAAATATAAACTTACTTTGTTTTTGTGGAAAAATTGATGTGATGGCTGTGGCTCCGGCGGCTGCTAATGTCGTGTATAGTATCAAACTTCCAACTTTTTGGTGGTTCTGCTGGACTATGCTGTGACAAATAAAACTTTTGATGATTTTTTTTGTGGCAATTCGTGCAAATTTAGTAGTAGGCAAATGTGCTGTGTTGTGGACTGTATATATAAAGAGGCGCTTTTGTTCCTGGTGAGGAGGACCAATGTTCGGCCTGAGTGCGTCTGGAACCGGCAGTAGGTAGGCGCACACGGGTCGATCTCGGGTTGAGAGTCCTCTCGAAAGAAAGTAAAAGAACAAAACGCAAAGAGGATTTCCTCGTTATAATAGTGTTTTAATTAAAGTGTAGGAAAATATATACAAGGATACAATATTACCTTTGAATGTAAAAATGATGACGGTGATACTCGGCGATGTGTGCTGGTTGGCGGTCGATCGAAAAAGAGGCCGGTTGTGCCGTTGATGACAACCGCTAAGCCGCGAAAAGGTCCTCTGGTATTAAGGAGGGGAAAAACCACACACACAACCACCCTTACGTATACGTGCATGGGTGCTGACAACCTGCACACACACATGCATGTGTACGTAACACATGCATGTGCATGCATGCACACAAATGCGGCGTGAGTGTGGGTGGCTGGAAATATTATTAAAACATTAGGGAGGGGCGCCGTCAATCAAGTGAAAGTTAGGCATTGGGCCTAAACAATACTTTTCATATATTTCTTTCACATTCATATCTTTGACATCAGTAACTTTCCTTGGATCAGTAGTACTACATGTATATGAAACATTTTTACCATAACATTTCTTATTTAATCCTGTAGCATTAATCCAATAGGAACATATTCAGACGTTGCAGTACCTGAAATGGTAGATCCAACATCAAAAGCAGTTCTAGTTCCTAATGGTGTAACAGAACATGAAACTTTTACAACTTCCGCTGTACTAGGTAACATATCAAATTCTGCTTCACTTTAATAAAATGGAACAAAATCAACTAGAATTAAAGCTAAAGGTGTTGTTATTTGATCAATAGTTGGTGAAGTTTGTATATTTTCAGTACTATATCCATAGCTAAGTAATATTTTTGCTTTCGTAAAATTAATATGATTATTTGAACATGGTCTACTTGGTCTCATCCCCGTGTTACTCTCAGAAGAGGGATCTCCACTTCCTGTTGCACCCGATCTTGCCCCGAATTCGGGCCACGACCCGAACCACTTTGCTGATGAATATTTTCTTGCATATCAACATCCATAGTAGGATTATTATTACCACGATGATTTGATTTTTCAATGAAAATAGGATTTGGTTCAACAGATTTATCGATTGAATTATCTTCTTCAGTTCTTGGTTGTTTGGCGGGGGGTTCGTTATTGGCCCTGGAGCTAGATGGTTCATTAGCTCTTGCATGTTGTTGTGCATCAAATTCTGCTTTTATTAAATGCACTTATAACCTCCTGTAGATGATGCATAAATTGCTTTTGCTATTTGTGATGTCGAATTAAAATCTTGTATATTTCTGTATCCACCTTTATTTGGTTGAAATTTATTGTTATTCCATTCTTCAGCTAGATCTTGTTCTCTTCTTGTGTATAAAATTTGAGTAAAGGTTTTTTTGAACATTACTCATATTTGGATAATGAACTCCAAATATTGTTTCAAAACTATATTTAATTGATATACCAATTATTCCAAGTAATTCGTCTAAAGATTCATTGTTGATAATCATTTATAAAATTTAATATTGCTTAACGATCTGCTTCCCTAATTTGAGATTTTGTTGTAGCTAATTCATATTCTATATCGTGTATATATGCATCAACATCCACATCTTTAATTGTTTCATCATCTTTCTATATTGTATTACCGGGCCCAAAATAATTATACCCTGGATATGTTAATTCGTCCCTGTGTGCCAACATATTAATATAACTAGTGTGGCACATTGCCTTATATGCTGTTCAACAACATTGTATCATAATCTATTTGTAGCACTACGTGTTATGTATATTGTGCAATAACTTGTTCGAGTTGAATTATGCGCAGTAAAAATAATAAAACATCATTACGACGACGACGACTGGTGCACCGTCAGAGGAAGCAATTGGCGCAGATCATGACTTAGCAATCATGGCCTACGGCCGATGCTGTCTATCGGAAAATTGCTTCCTCTGCCGATTGCCTTTGCCGCATAATTCAACTCGAACAAGTTATTGCACAATATACATAACACGTAGTGCTACAAATAGATTATGATACAATGTTGTTGAACAGTATATAAGGCAATGTGCCTTTATTTCTTTTATTTACACATTCCATAAGAGGAAATGAACAGTATCTAACCAACAGTATCTGACCAAAGTTTAAAAAATAGTGTATAAATGTATCAAAAAAGAAATTTTTTCCTGCATTAGGTGGTGATAATATAAACATGGTATTTTTCTTGGAATATTTTTATCTATAATGTTATAAAGATTTATTAAAAATATTACAATTTCTTCTTCATTATTATTAAATTGATATTTTAATAAATCTTCTAAAATTTCTATTGATTGTGGTATAGTATAATAGTAATTATATAAATTTCCAATTGGAGCATTAAAAAGTAAATTTTGCGGTTCAATTGTTTTTAAATACATGAATATTTCCTTAAAATTTAAATTGTTAATATCATTATTTATTGTTTTTAAACAACTTTTTATTAATATAGAGTCTATATTCCAAAATTTAAATTCTGATGATAACCACATTGAAGTATTTAATATATGATGAATTGGAGCTGTTGGATGCTGTTTCAAAAATTCTATTACTTTGTCTTCCTTTCCTCTCTTTTTACACCCGGAATTTGAGATATCTGGTTCATCGCTGAAAGCAGTAGTTTCATTACTATTTGGTGGTTCGGATCCAATGGTGAATTTATTTTAAAAGTCGACCGATAATTCGCTTCCTTCCACCATTCTGTCTTCGGTTTCTTCGATATCTTGGAAACTTCAAATACACCGAGCTTCACCACTTGGTAGCCACGTTCTCTCGGCGATGTTAAAATAGATATACTGCCTGGAATCTTTCTGCAGATAGATTGACAAATTAATCCAGTGTTGGATCGTGAACTGCCAACTCGGAACGATTCGTCTAGCCTATCTTCTAGGGAATTTTTGTCTATAACATTATAGATAAAAATATTCGAAAGAAAAATACCATGTTCATATTATCACCACCTAATGCAGGAAAAATTTTCTTTTTTGATACATTTATACACTATTGTTTAAACTTTGGTCAAGTAGGTAATTTTAATAGATACTGTTCATTTCCTCTTATAGAATGTGTAAATAAAAGAATAATTTTATGGAATGAACCACTATTAGAACCTTCAGCAACAGAAACTTTAAAAATGTTATTTGGTGGCTATACAGTTGCTGCAAAAGTAAAATATGCAAATGATGCTGTAATAATGAGAACTCCAATAATTGTATTATCAAATAATGATGTTTTTCCAAATGATTCGGCATTTAGATCTAGAATGAATACTTACAAATGGAGATCATATAAAAAACTAAAAAAAAAATAAAAAAAATAAATGTAAGGCGCGATAACCTCCGAAGAGATCTAAGGCCGAGCTTCTCTTCCAATTTGCGTCGTGCTCCTCTTGATTTTTACCTACAAATTGGCCGGACGGGACCTACATGTTTTATGCCGACTCCGAACGGCATCTGCAAGGCAGATGAGTTTTCACTGAGAGCAGAAATACAATCGGAGCGCTTGCCAGACACTACCGAGGGGCGACCCCGCTTAAAAAAATTTTCTTCTAATTGAAAAATCTTATTTCTAAAATTTTGGTGTTGCTTTGCCCGGTAGTTGAACCCAGGGCATACTGTGTGATAGGCGGAGCACGCTACCATCACACCACAGTGGCCACAAACTAAAAAGTTATAAAAAAAAGCCACATCCAATGTCAAGTTACTATTTATTGCATAAATATAAAATTATAAATTGATTATAAATTTAATTTTCAAGTTTTATTTATTACTATGTAATCTACATCATCATCGTCCTCGTCTTCAGTAAGTTTTGCAGATACTTTGCCATTGACAATATCAGTTACTCCAAATAGTGTTTGTCCATCTGTATAGGCTCGATCACAATTTGCACAAAAGTTCGTTTCCAATGGCCAACTAACACTAAACCCTTTACCAAAACATGATGAAATATTACACTTAATATCGATTGAACATTCAATTCATTCAATTCTTTCCAATAACATGCACTATTCAAATACGTCTTTGAATTATCACCAGGTTTTAATTGAGGTGTAGCTATTATACCAACATGTTGTTGACCTTGTGCATCATACCCAAAACCTCCATAAATTGGATGATATGTTCCATAAGATTCAATAGTTCTTGCATATACATCATTTATATTATTAATTACAATTGGAGTTGTTTTTGTTTTACTTAAACCAATATCTCCACTTACTGGAACATTTGCACTTTTAAAAAATTGCAATACATGACTATGGGGTCGAGTTTTATTTGAATGCACTTTGTAAGTTTGGCGTGTATAAGGAACAAAATGTTCTTTTCCTCTCTTAATAAAACCACTTTTAGGTTTGTATTCATAATGGGCAATTGGTATTCCAATAGCTTGATTAATTAAAAATTGATGAATTTGTTCGTCCATTCGAATGGCTCCTTTATTGTGAATAATATAATCTTTATATACAGCTTCATCTGGATTTTTTTCTCTATTTCATTCATGTAGAAAATATTTTTCAATTGGCTGAGGTACGCACAATGCATTAGAAGGAATATGTTTATAATATTTTCGTATATTTCTTTCACATTCATATCTTTGACATCAGTAACTTTCATTAGATCAGTAGTACTTCATGTATATGAAAAATGTTTACCATAACATTTCTTATTTAATCCTGTAGCAATTAATCCAAAAGGAACATATTCAGACGTTGCAGTACCTGAAATGGTAGATCCAACATCAAAAGCAGTTCTAGTTCCTAATGGTGTAACAGAACATGTAACTTTTACAACTTCGGCTGTACTAGCTAACATATCAAATTCTGCTTAACTTAAATAAAATGGAACAAACTCAACTGGAATTAAAGCTAAAGGTGTTGTTATTTGATCAATAGTTGGTGAAGTTTGTATATTTTCAGTACTATATCCATAGCTAATTAATAATTTTGTTTTCGTGAAATTCATATGATTATTTGAACATGGTCTACTTGGTCTCATCCATGTGATACTCTCAGAAGAGGAATCTCCACTTCCTTTTGCACCCGATCTCGCCCCCGAATTCGGGCCACGACCCGAACCACTTTGCTGATGAATATTTTCTTGCATATCAACATCCATAGTAGGATTATTATTACCACGATGATTTGATTTTTCAATGAAAATAGGATCTAGATCAACAGATTTATCGATTGAATTATCTTCTTCAATTCTTGGTTGTTTGGCAGGGGGTTCGTTATTGGCTCCGAAGCTAGATGGTTCATTAGCTCTTGCACGTTGTTGTGCATCAAATTCTGCTTTTATTAAATGCCGCTTATAACCTCCTGTTTTATATGATGCATAAATTGCTTTTGCTATTTGTGATGTCGATTTAAAATCTTGTATATTTCTGTATCCATCTTTATTTGGTTGAAATTTAATATTATTCCATTCTTCAGCTATATCTTGTTCTTTTCTTGCATATAAAATTTGAGTAAACGTTTTTTTAACATTACTCATATTTGGATAATGAACTCGAAATATTGTTTCAAAACCATATATAATAGATATACCAATTATTCCAAGTAATTCTTCTAAAGATTCATTATGTTGATAATCTTTTATAAAATTTAATATTGCTTCACTATTTGCTTCTCTAATTTGAGATTTTGTTGTAGCTAATTCATATTCTATAACGTGTATATATGCATCAACATCCACATCATTAATTGGTTCATCATCTTTGTATATTGTATTACCGGGCCCAAAATAATTATACCCTGGATATGTAAATCCGTCCCTGTGTGCCAACATACTAATATAACTAGTGTAGCACATTACCTTATATACTGTTCAACAACATTGTATCATAATCTATTGTGTTACGTATATTGTGCAATAACTTGTTCGAGTTGAATTATGCGCAGTAAAAATAATAAAACAACCGAACGACGACGACGACGACTGGTGCACCGGCAAAGGCAATCGCCAGGGGAAGCAATTTTCCGATCGACAGCATCGGCAGTAGGCCATGATTGCTAAGTCATGACCTGGGAAAATTGCTTCCTCTGCCGATTGCCTTTTCCGGTGCATCGGCCGTAGGCCATGATTGCTAAGTCATGATCTGGGAAAATTGCTTCCTCTGCCGATTGCCTTTGCCGGTGCACCAGTCGTCGTCGTCGTCGTCGTCATCGTCATAATATTTTATTATTTTTACCACGCATAGTGCGGATGGACAACATATATTTTTAGACATGAAAATTGTATATAAAGGCTGGAATTTGAAATTTAAAGTTAAATGTTTTTTAACAGTGACAGTGAAAATAGTGTGTGTAGTTATTGTTATTCACCTGAAAATAATATTGAGGAAACAAGTGAAGATGAATCGCGGTGTCATCGACGATGTGTCGCCGGTAATGACAAAAACGAAGAGGAACCGATATTAGAAAAGATGTCGAAAAAAGACGAAGATCAAATTCAATCTCTTCCAACTACTCAGATGGTGGATGTGGCTCTGACGAAGGAGAAAAAAAGGAAACAGAAATCAGACAATCAGGAAACAACGAAAAAAATGAAATTGGATATAGATGGGGAAATGAGGAAGGCATCGATTCTACCGGAGAATTCAGACAATATTTCTCTCCTTTCTGTGCGGCTGGTGATATGGACGACGGAATTTCTGTTGGATATAAATTCGACACTGAAGATATTGATATCTCTCTCTTTGGTGGAGAAGATGTACGAGCGAAGAGGTACCTGCACAATCTGATGGAATCGATGGCTTTTGTTCAAAAGCAACTGCTGAACCAAAACAAAGAATTAGGTAATACAAATTATTTATATAATATAAAAATATATATTAATTATATTTTTTTAACAGGCAAGTGTTCAATGAGGAGTTTGGTAAGTATCATTTTAAACAGCGAGTGGTACACGACGTACACGGATGCCCATATGACATTTGAGACATCCAATTGGATTACAAACAAATATGCAGAAAATTTTCAGGGGCCATCCTCATCATTTCGTACAACGGCAACCACGTCCACATCATAAACGACTGTTCCTATTCAAACAATTCATGCAGAATTTCCTTCAACAATAACATTAGAGAAAAATTCCCTAGAAGATATGCTGGACGAATCGTTCCGAGTTGGCAGTTCACGATCCAACATTGGATTAATTTGTCAATCTATCTGCAGAAAGATTCCAGGCAGTACATCTATTTTAAAGTCGCCGGGAGAACGTGGCTACCAAGTGGTAAAGCTCGATGTATTCGATTTTTCCAAGATATCAAAGAAACCGAAGACAGAATGGTGGAAGGAAGCGAATTATCGGCCGACTTTTATAATAAATTCACCATTGGATCCGAACGACCAAATAATAATGAAACTACTGCTTTCAGCGATGAACCAGATATCTCAAATTCCGGGTGTAAAAGGAGAGGAAAGGGAGACAAAGTAATAGAATTTTTGAAACAGCATCCAACAGCTCCAATTCATCATATATTAAATACTTCAATGTGGTTATCATCAGAATTTAAATTTTGGAATATAGACTCTATATTAATAAAAAATTGTTTAAAAATAATAAAAAATGATATTTACAATTTAAATTTTAAGGAAATATTCATGTATTTAAAAACAATTGAACCCCAAAATTTAATTTTTAATGCTCCAATCGGAAATTTATATAATTACTATTATACTATACCACAATCAATAGAAATTTTAGAAGATTTATTAAAATATCAATTTAATAATAATGAAGAAGAAACTGTAATATTTTTAAGAAATCTTTATAACATTATAGATAAAAATATTCCAAAGAAAAATACCATATTTATTAGGCGGGTCAATTTGTGGGGAGGCAAAAAAATCGCCCATTGCTCTGTGAAAATCATATTCTAGGGATCAAAATAAGAAACTTCGCCGAAGGAACCATACCTCTAAATAATGTTACTGTTTTTGGTGTGTCTACTGATTTAACTGATCTTAATTTACCAACCCATCTGGATATCTTGAGATATTATTTTTACTTAAGCGAACGTGCTAAAACAGAACAAAAAAAGTTTTCCCATAAATCATTCACTATTCAAGTACAAGATAAGTTGATTGGAATTTGGGAAAAACTTGGTATGGAAATAATGCTGAAAAAAAGTGTATTTAATAAATTGAATAAATTGCTTGACAAGTATCAAGAGCAAATCAAGAGAAGAAACGATAGATAAAATTGATGAGAAGTATCATACTAGGATGGTAAAAGAACCTCATCCTGTTATTTTGAGAGAACCCAATTCAGAATTGATTGGTTACGTAAGACTGGAACATCATGCTTGGGTATATGACTCATTGGGTTTTCGATAGTTGTTAATGTAGTTGCTTCATCTTGTGGTGTAGAGGATGGTGGATTCATTGTAAACTTTTTGATATGGAATGGGCACTTCACTTATTATTTTTTTTGAAATATTTTTTATCTGAAATTAGCACTTCACACTTTGAGTTCTTCACAACGACTTAATGCATTCACAAAAACTGTTGCGTTATATATGGTCTACGAGACGAGGTAAAAAGAATGAAATGGTGTGTCTTGTGGTGGCTTAAAAAAAACAACACAAGCAATTTTACGATCTGCAATTGTGTCACGATACGAATCACGATCGAATACTTTACGATCTGCAATTGTGTCACAGTGATACCTTCATTTTTTAAAACGGTTGAATAAAAACCCACACAACTATGTTTACGACATACAAATGCATCACAGTGATGCCTTGGTTTTAAAAGTGTTGTAAAAACGCTAATTTCTAATAATTTTTTTAAATTTCTTTTCTATTACTAAGTTAAATTCATTTTTAGCACGCTTTTATTAGCTTGGCCCGTATGTAACGGAATTTTTGAGCTTAATTTTCACCGGTTTCTAGAAGTCTGATTAATTTGAAACTTTGCATACGTATCAAGGACCGATGACAATGCATTAATGTGATGGTGTGGTGACATAAGGTCAACGGCCATAAGGTCAATTGGCCTTATCACCACTTTGAATGGCGATAAGTTTGATTGCAACTTTGCACACCTATTAAGGCTCGATGAAAATGCATTAATGTGATGGTGCGGTGACATAAGGTCAACGGCCATAAGGTCAATTGGCCTTACTACCACATAGCCATTTAGCTGATTTTTTCATGTAAAGTGCAAAACCGGCGATTTTTTTAAATGTTTGTATGGTGAACCCCCAGGGGGGTTCCAGGAGGTGGCCACTGGCATTGGTGGGTCGGCCCTCCAAAGTAAGTGGGGGTCGGTCATACATTTGGACTCGATTGGAGCACTCTAAATGGGTAAAAGTGGGATTTTTCAAAATTTGCCCCTACCCAAAAGTTCGACCCAAATTGGGGGACATCAGAATTCGTTTTAGATGTATGGTTCCTTCGGCAAAGTTTTTATTTTGATCCCTAGAATACGATTTTTACAGAGCAATGCGCAATTTTAAAATCGACCCGCCCTAATGTTTATATTATCACCACCTAATGCAGGAAAAAATTTCTTTTTGATACATTTATACACTATTGTTTAAACTTTGGTCAAGTAGGTCATTTCAATAGATACTGTCCATTTCCTCTTATGGAATGTGTAAATAAAAGAATAATTTTATGGAATGAACCACTATTAGAACCTTCAGCAACAGAAACTTTAAAAATGTTATTTGGTGGCGATACAGTTGCTGCAAAAGTAAAATATGCAAATGATGCTGTAATAATGGAACTCCAATAATTGTATTATCAAATAATCATGTTTTTCCAAATGATTCGGCATTTAGATCTAGAATGTATACTTACAAATGGAGATCATATAAAAAACTGAAAAGTTATAAAAAAAAGCCACATCAAATGTCAAGTTATTATTTATTGAATAAATATAAAATTATAAATTGATTATAAATTTATTTTTCGTGTTTTATTTATTACTATGTAATCTTTATCATTTGCACAAAAGTTCGTTTCCAATGGCCAACTAACACTAAACCCTTTACGAAAACATGATGAAATATTACACTTAATATCGATTGAACATTCAACTTTTCAATAAGATGCACTATTCAAATACGTCTTTGAATTATCACCAGGTTTTAATTGAGGTGTAGCTATTATACCAACATGTAATTGAGGTTGTGCATTATACCCAAAACCTCCATAAATTAGATGATATGTTCCATAAGATTCAATATTTCTTGCATATACATCATTTATATTATTAATTACAATTGGAGTTGTCGTTGTTTTACTTAAACCAATATCTCCACTTACTGGAACATTTGCACTTTTAAATAAGTAAGGACGGGACTGTCTTCGGCTGTGCCGAAGACTTCATACCTTTCATGAACGTGGCTGAACAACTGAACAATCGGTTGTATGAGATATATACTATGTATACCACCGATGTCAATGATTTTTTCAGACATCAATATATGCTATACACGTAAAACTTTGGTGAAATTTGAACATATCTAAACGATTTTTAAGATAAATATAAAATAAACAATAGGTAGGTACTTCGTGTGAGGATGCAAAGTTTCAGGTTTTTTGTGGTCTGCGTGTAAAAACTATGACTACGAATCACGTATTTCAAAAATATATGACGTAAACGTAACTATTTGATGAAATTTGATGAATTTTGAAACTTCTATCCGTAAAAAAGGGGCAAAAATGACAGTTTATATGAAGAATATAATATATATACCACCGATCTCTATGATTTTTTCAGACAAAAATTTATGCTATATACGTAAGCATTTGGTGAAATTTGAAGCTTCTAGCTGTTAAAATGGGACAGAAATTGCGCAAAGTTTCTTATCTGAACAATCGGTTGGATGAGATATATACTATATATACCACCGATCTCAATGATTTTTTCAGACAACAATATATACTATACACGTAAGCATTTGGTGAAATTTGAAGCTTCTAGCTGTTAAAATGGGGCAGCAATTACGAAAAGTTTCTTATCTGAACAATCGGTTGTGGGGGATATATACTATATATACGACCGATCTCATCAATTTTTTCAGGCAACAATATGTTCAATATACGAAATTGAGTAAGATATTACAAAAATCCTCTTTTTCTGAAAAATCGGTTGTATGGAGGATATATGCTATAGTGGTCCGATCCGGCCGGTTCCGACAAATGTTTAATCGGACACCCAAATACACCCGCTAACCAAATTTTATCAAGATATCTCAAAAATTGAGGGACTAGTTTGCATACAAACAGACAGACGGACAGACGGACATGGCTAAATCAACTCAGCTCTTCAAACTGATTATTTCGGTATACTTAATGGTGGGTCTATCTATTTTCCTTTAAGGACTTACAATTTTCGGTTTCGTGACGAAATTAATATACCATTTCATTTTCATGAAAGGTATAAAAATAGGTAGGTACTTTGTGTGAGGATGCAAAGTTTCAGGTTTTTTGTGGTCTGCGTGTAAAAACTAAGACTACGAATTACGTATTTCAACAATATATGACGTAAACGTAACTATTTGATTAAATTTTATGAATTTTGAAGCTTCTAGCCGTAACAAAGGGGCAAAAAAATACAGTTTATATGGGGAATATAATATATGTACCACCGATCTCTATGATTTTTTCAGACAAAAATATATGCTATATACATACGTAAGCATTTGGTGAAATTGAAAGCTTCTAGCTGTTAAAATGGGGCAGCAATTTGGCAAAGTTTCTTATCTGAACAATCGGTTGTATGAGATATAGAGTATATATACCACCGATCTCAATGATTTTTTCAGACAACAATATATACTATACACGTAAGCATTTGGTGAAATTTGAAGTTTCTAGCTGTTAAAATGGGGAAGAAATTGCTCAAAGTTTCTTATCTGAACAATCGGTTGTATGAGATTATATATACCACCGGGCCCTATGATTTTTTCAGACAACAATATATGCTATACACGTAAACATTTGGTGAAATTTGAACATATCTAAACGATTTTTAAGATACAAAAAATAGGTAGGTACTTTGTGTGAGGATGCAAAGTTTCAGGTTTTTTGTGGTCTGCGTGTAAAAAATATGACTACGAATCACGTATTTCAAAAATATTTGACGTAATCGTAACTATTTGATGAAATTTGATGAATTTTGGAGCTTCTATCCGTAAAAAAGGGGCAAAAATGACAGTTTTTATAAAGTATATAATATATATACCACCGATCTCTATGATTTTTTCAGACAAAATATATGCTATATACGTAAGCATTTGGTGAAATTTGAAGCTTCTAGCTGTCAAAATGGGACAGAAATTGCGCAAAGTTTCTTATCTGAACAATCGGTTGTATGAGATATATACTATATATACCACCGATCTCAATGATTTTTTCTGACATCAACATATGCTATACACGTAAGCATTTGGTGAAAATGAAGCTTCTAGCTGTTAAAATGGGGCCAAAATCGCAAAAAAAAAAATATATATATACTATATATACCATCATATATATATTATATATATCACCGATCACTATGATTTTTTTACACAACAATATATACTATATACGTAAGCAATCGGTGAAATTTGAAGCTTATAGCAGTTAAAATGGGGTAGAAATTGCGAAAAGTTTCTTATCTGAACAATCGGTTGTATGAGATATATACTATATATACAACCGATCTCTATGATTTTTTCAGACAACAATATATGCCATATACGTAAGCATTCGGTGAAATTTGAAGCTTCTAGTTGTTAAAATGGGGCTAAAATTGCGAATATATATATATATATATACCATATATATATACTATATATACCACCATATATATACTATATATACCACCGATCTGTATGATTCTTTAGACAACAATATATGCCATATACGTAAGCATTCGTTGAAATTTGAAGCCTCTAGCTCTTAAAATAGGGCAGCAATTACGAAAATTTCTTATCTGAACAATCGGTTGTGGGGGATATATACTATATATACTACCGATCTCATAATTTTTTTCAGGCAACAATATGTGCAATACACGAAATTATATGGTGAAGTTTGAAGCTTCAGTCTGTTAAATTGAGTAAGATATTACAAAAATCCTCTTTTTCTGAAGAATCGGTTGTATGGAGGATATATGCTATAGTGGTCCGATCCGGCCGGTTCCGACAAATGTCTAATCGGACACCCAAATACACCCGCTCACCAAATTTTATCAAGATATCTCAAAAATTGAGGGACTAGTTTGCATACAAACAGACAGACGGACATGGCTAAATCAACTCAGCTCTTCAACCTGATTATTTCGGTATACTTAATGGTGGGTCTATCTATTTTCCTTTAAGGACTTGCAATTTTCGGTTTCGTGACGAAATTAATATACCATTTCATTTTCATGAAAGGTATAAAAATAGGTAGGTACTTTGTGTGAGGATGCAAAGTTTCAGGTTTTTTGTGGTCTGCGTGTAAAAACTATGACTACGAATTACGTATTTCAACAACATATGACGTAAACGTAACTATTTGATGAAATTTTATGAATTTTGAAGCTTCTAGCCGTAAAAAAGGGGCAAAATAATACAGTTTATATGGGGAATATAATATATGTACCACCGATCTCTATGATTTTTTCAGACAACAATATATGCTATATACGTAAGCATTTGGTGAAATTTGAAGCTTCTAGCTATTAAAATGGGGCAGAAATTTCGCAAAGTTTCTTATCTGAACAATCGGTTGTACGAGATATATACTATATATACCACCGATCTCAATGATTTTTTCAGACAAAAATATATACTATACACGTAAGCGTTTGATGAAATTGGAAGCTTCTAGCTGTTAAAATGGGGAAGAAAATGCGCAAAGTTTCTTATCTGAACAATCGGTTGTATGAGATTATATATACCACCGGGCCATATGATTTTTTCAGACAACAATATATGCTATACACGTAAACATTTGGTGAAATTTGAACATATCTAAACGATTTTTAAGATAAATATAAAATAAAAAATAGGTAGGTACTTTGTGTGAGGATGCAAAGTTTCAGGTTTTTTGTGGTCTGCGTGTAAAAACTATGACTACGAATCACGTATTTCAAAAATATATGACGTAAACGTAACTATGTGATGAAATTTGATGAATTTTGAAGCTTCTATCCGTAAAAAAGGGACAAAAATGACAGTTTTTATGAAGTATATAATATATATACCACCGATCTCTATGATTTTTTCAGACAAAAATATATGCTATATACGTAAGCATTTGGTGAAATTTTAAGCTTCTAGCTGTTAAAATGGGACAGAAATTGCGCAAAGTTTCTTATCTGAACAATCGGTTGTATGAGATATATACTATATATACCATCGATCTCAATGATTTTTTCAGACAACAATATATAATATACACGTAAGCATTTGGTGAAATTTGAAGCTTCTAGCTGTGAAAATGGGGAAGAAATTGCGCAAAGTTTCTTATCTGAACAATTGTTTGTATGAGATATATACTATGTATACCACCGATCCCAATGATTTTTTCTGACATCAATATATGCTATACACGTAAGCATTTGGTGAAAATGAAGCTTCTAGCTGTTAAAATGGGGCCGAAATCGCAAAAAAAAATATATATACTATATATATATACTATATATACCATCATATATATATTATATATATCACCGATCTCTATGATTTTTGACACAACAATATATACTATATACGTAAGCAATCGGTGAAATTTGAAGCTTATAGCTGTTAAAATGGGGTAGAAATTGCGAGGAGTTTCTCATCTGAACAATCGGTTGTATGAGATATATACTATATATACAACCGATCTCTATGATTTTTTCAGACAACAATATATGCCATATACGTAAGCATTTGGTGAAATTTGAAGCTTCTAGCTGTTAAAATGGGACAGAAATTGCGCAAAGTTTCTTATCTGAACAATCGGTTGTATGAGATATATACTATATATACCACCGATCTCAATGATTTTTTCAGACAACAATATATACTATACTGGTAAGCATTTGGTGAAATTTGAAGCTTCTAGCTGTTAAATTGGGGAAGAAATTGCGCAAAGTTTCTTATCTGAACAATCGGTTGTATGAGATATATACTATATATACAACCGATCTCTATGATTTTTTCAGACAACAATACACGCCATATACGTAAGCATTCGGTGAAATTTGAAGCTTCTAGCTGTTAAAATGGGGCTAAAATTGCGAATATATATATATATACTATATATATATACTATATATACCACCATATATATACTATATATACAACCGATCTGTATGATTTTTTCAGACAACAATATATGCTATATACGTAAGCATTCGTTGAAATTTGAAGCCTCTAGCTCTTAAAATAGGGCAGCAATTACGAAAAGTTTCTTATCTGGACAATCGGTTGTGGGGGATATATACTATATATATGACCGATCTCATCAATTTTTTCAGGCAACAATACGTGCAATATACGAAATTATATGGTGAAGTTTGAAACTTCAGTCTGTTAAATTGAGTAAGATATTACAAAAATCCTCTTTTTCTGAAAAATCGGTTGTATGGAGGATATATGCTATAGTGGTCCGATCCGGCCGGTTCCGACAAATGTCTAATCGGACACCCAAATACACCCGATCACCAAATTTTATCAAGATATCTCAAAAATTGAGGGACTAGTTTGCATACAAACAGACAGACGGACAGACGGACATGGCTAAATCAACTCAGCTCTTCAACCTGATTATTTCAGTATACTTAATGGTGGGTCTATCTATTTTCATTTAAGGACTTACAATTTTCGGTTTCGTGACGAAATTAATATACCATTTCATTTTCATGAAAGGTATAAAAATAGGTAGGTACTTTGTGTGAGGATGCAAAGTTTCAGGTTTTTTGTGGTCTGCGTGTAAAAACTATGACTACGAATTACGTATTTCAACAATATATGACGTAAACGTAACTATTTGATGAAATTTTATGAATTTTGAAGCTTCTAGCCGTAAAAAAGGGGCAAAAAAATAAAGTTTATATGGGGAATATAATATATGTACCACCGATCTTTATGATTTTTTCAGACAACAATATATGCTATATACGTAAGCATTTGGTGAAATTTGAAGCTTCTAGCTGTTAAAATGGGGCACAAATTTCGCAAAGTTTCTTATCTGAACAATCGGTTGTATGAGATATATACTATATATACCACCGATCTCAATGATTTTTTCAGACAACAATATATACTATACACGTAAGCATTTGGTGAAATTTGAAGCTCCTAGCTGTTAAAATGGGGAAGAAATTGCGCAAAGTTTCTTATCTGAACAATCGGTTGTATGAGATTATATATACCACCGGGCCCTATGATTTTTTCAGACAACAATATATGCTATACACGTAAACATTTGGTGAAATTTGAACATATCTAAACGATTTTTAAGATAAATATAAAATAAACAAGTAAGAACGGGACTGTCTTCGGCTGTGCCGAAGACTTCATACCTTTCATGAATGGGGCTGAACAATAATCTTATCCCGTTCGTAATCTCCGAATAATCGGATGTATAAGATAAGAAATATATAGTGAACAGATCTACATACCTTAACGATTTTTAAGATAAATATAAAATAAACAAGTAAGAACGGGACTGTCTTCGGCTGTGCCGAAGACTTCATACATTTCATGAATGGGGCTGAACAATAATCTTATGCCGTTCGTAATCTCCGAATAATCGGATGTATAAGATAAGAAATATATAGTGAACAGATCTACATACCTTAACGATTTTTAAGATAAATATAAAATAAAAAACGGGTAGGTACTTTGTGTGAGGATGCAAAGTTTCAGGTTTTTTGTGGTCTGCGTGTAAAAACTATGACTAGGAATCACGTATTTCAAAAATATATGACGAAAACGTAACTATTTGATGAAATTTGATGAATTTTGAAGATTCTAGCCGTAAAAAAGGGGTCAAAATGACAGTTTATATGAAGTATATAATATATATACGACCGATCTCTATGATTTTTTCAGACAACAATATATGCTATATACGTAAGCATTTTGTGAAATTTGAATCTTCTAACTGTTAAAACGGGGCAGAAATTGCGCAAAGTTTCTTATCTGAACAATCGGTTGTATGAGATATATACTATGTGTACCACCGATCTCAATGATTTTTTAAGACATCAATATATGCTATACACGTAAGCAGTTGGTGAAATTTGAAGCTTCTAGCTGTTAAAATGGGGCCGAAATCGTAAAAAAAATATATATATACTATATATATATACTATATATACCATCATATATATATTATATATATCACCGATCTCTATGATTTTTTGACACAACAATACATACTATATACGTAAGCAGTCGGTGAAATTTGAAGCTTATAACTGTTAAAATGGGGAAGAAATTGCGCAAAGTTTCTTATCTGAACAATCGGTTGTATGGGATATATACTATATATACCACCGGTATCTATGATTTTCTCAGACAACAATATATGCTATACACGTAAGCATTTGGTGAAATTTGAACATATCTAAACGATTTTTAAGATATATATAAAATAAAAAATAGGTAGGTAATCTGTGTGAAGATGCAAAGCTTCACGTTTTTTGTGGTCTGCATGTAAAAACTATGGCTACGAATCACGTATTTCAAAAATATATGACGTAAACGTAATTATTTGATGAAATTTGATGAATCTTGAAGCTTCTAGCCGTAAAAAAGGGGTCAATATGACAGTTTTTATGAAGTATATAATATATATACCACCGATCTCTATGATTTTTTCAGACAACAATATATGCTATATACGAAAGCATTTTGTGAAATTTGAAGCTTCTAACTGTTAAAACGGGGCAGAAATTGCGCAAAGTTTCTTATCTGAACAATCGGTTGTATGAGATATATACTATGTATATCACCGATCTCAATGATTTTTTCAGACATCAATATATGCTATACACGTAAGCAGTTGGTGAAATTTGAAGCTTCTAGTTGTTAAAATGGGGTAGAAATTGCGAAAAGTTTCTTATCTGAACAATCGGTTGTATGAGATATATACTATATATAGAACCGATCTCTATGATTTTTTCAGACAACAATATATGCTATATACGTAAGCAATCAGTGAAATTTGAAGCTTATAGCTGTTAAAATGGGGTAGAAATTGCGAAAAGTTTCTTATCTGAACAATCGGTTGTATGAGATATATACTATATATACAACCGATCTCTATGATTTTTTCAGACAACAATATATGCTATATACGTAAGCAATCGGTGAAATTTGAAGCTTATAGCTGTTAAAATGGGGTAGAAATTGCGAAAAGTTTCTTATCTGAACAATCGGTTGTATGAGATATATACTATATATACAACCGATCTCTATGATTTTTTCAGACAACAATATATGCTATACAAGTAAATATTCGGTGAAATTTGAAGCTTCTAGCTGTTAAAATGGGGCTAAAATTTGCGAAAATATATATATATATACTATATATATATACTATATATACCACCATATATATACTATATATACCACCGATCTTTATGATTTTTTCAGACAACAATTTATGCTATATAGGTAAGCATTCGCTGAAATTTGAAGCCTCTAGCTCTTAAAATAGGGCAGTAATTAGGAAAAGTTCCTTATCTGAACAATCGGTTGTGTGGGATATATACTATATATACGACCGACCTCATAAATTTTTTCAGGCAACAATATGTTCAATATACGAAAGTATATGGTGAAGTTTGAAGCTTCAATCTGTTAAATTGGGTAAGATATTACAAAAATCCTCTTTTTCTGAAAAATCGGTTGTATGGAGGATATATGCTATAGTGGTCCGATACGGTCGGTTCCGACAAATGTCTAATCGGACACCCAAATACACCTGCTCACCAAATTTTATCAAGATATCTCAAAAATTGAGGGACTAGTTTGCATACAAACAGACAGACGGACAGACGGACAGACGGACATGGCTAAAACAACTCAGCTCTTCAACCTGATTATTTCGGTATACTTAATGGTGGGTCTATCTATTTTCCTTTAAGGACTTACAATTTTCGGTTTCGTGACGAAATTAATATACCATTTCATTTTCATGAAAGTTATAAAAATAGGTAGGTAATCTGTGTGAGGATGCAAAGCTTCACGTTTTTTGTGGTCTGCATGTAAAAACTATGGCTACGAATCACGTATTTCAAAAATATATGACGTAAACGTAATTATTTGATAAAATTTGATGAATCTTGAAGCTTCTAGCCGTAAAAAAGGGGTCAATATGACAGTTTATATGAAGTATATAATATATATACCACCGATCTCTATGATTTTTTCAGACAACAATATATGTTATATACGAAAGCATTTTGTGAAATTTGAAGCTTCTAACTGTTAAAACGGGGCAGAAATTGCGCAAAGTTTCTTATCTGAACAATCGGTTGTATGAGATATATACTATGTATATCACCGATCTCAATGATTTTTTCAGACATAAATATATGCTATACACGTAAGCAGTTGGTGAAATTTGAAGCTTCTAGCTGTTAAAATGGGGTAGAAATTGCGAAAAGTTTCTTATCTGAACAATCGGTTGTATGAGATATATACTATATATAGAACCGATCTCTATGATTTTTTCAGACAACAATATATGCTATATACGTAAGCAATCAGTGAAATTTGAAGCTTATAGCTGTTAAAATGGGGTAGAAATTGCGAAAAGTTTCTTATCTGAACAATCGGTTGTATGAGATATATACTATATATACAACCGATCTCTATGATTTTTTCAGACAACAATATATGCTATATACGTAAGCAATCGTAGGCGCTAAAGGGAGTTAACGCGAAGACTCCGGTGTTCTCGGAGGTTCCAAAGGGAGATAACACTAAGACTCCTGCTTTTCCCGAGAAGATGTGTGATGTGGCAAAGCAGTCACTGACTGTGGCGCTGGTTGATCGTAGCAGTCCGTTCGGACAAATGACTACTGAAAGGTGGAGATCTGTGGAAAGGGAGCTTATTAGCTTAATGCTTAAGATGATGCGGGAACAACCAAGTAAGCCCCTTCCAACCTTTGATTCGGGGTGATGGTATAATGGTGTGAAGATGATAGCGTGCGACAACATCGCGAGCTTGCGGTGGCTGGAGGAAGTCGTTCCAAACCTCCAAAGGCAAGGCACGAACGCGCGGTTTGAGGTGGTGGATAAAGCGCAAATCCCCACGGTACCAAAAGTTAAGGTATGGATACCATGCGTGATGAAGTCGGAGGATACACTGCGACTTCTGCAGAATCAGAATCCGAACATACCGACACAGGATTGGAAGGTACTTACTGTATCTCGGCCTACCGAGGATGGTCAGTTCTACATCTTCCAAATAAACAAGCAGGCGGAGGATATTTTGTACACGCAGCTTGGCAAAATGTCTTTTGGCACTGGCAAAATTTACATGCGACTCAGGAAAAGAAGTCCCGAGGATAAAAATCCTAACACGCTGGAAGTGGGCGAAGTCGAAAAGGACCTCAGAAGCCTAAGGGAAAAAAGACAGGTGGAGGTCCCCGACGTCACCACGAACGGGCTAGAAGAGGACCAAACGCTAAATGGTGCTGTGACTCGCACAGAGGAACACACGGCACAACATTCGCGAGGGGCTGAAGGGCGCCTCGAATACTCTAAACCAAAAGGGAAAGAGGAGGACGACGACATCAAGACGAAGGTGCTGGAGGGGGACAAACAGCCCAATGGTGCTGCGAGTCCTACAGATAAACCTCCAACACAGTAAAGTGGCGTCGAGCGAACTCCTCCTAACCCTTGAGGAGGGTTCGTTTGACGTGGCGCTGATCCAGGAGCCGTGGCTCTCATCGGGAGGAAAGGTTTCTGGACTTAGCGCGCGCGGGTTTGGCGTTTACTACGCACAAACGGAAGGACGGGTGCGAGCTGTAGTAATGGTAAGGAAACAGCTGCATTCATATATGCTGCCTAATTACACCACCGAGGATCTCGTAGCGGTGGCCGTTGAGCAAAAGAATAAGCAGGCATTTATCCTGGCGTCCTGCTACATGGCCCATGCTGCGGAGGTTCCACCGATGGAGTGCAAAAGGCTAGTACAGGAGGAAGGGCGCAAAGGGCGGTTGGTCATAGGCGCAGATGCAAATGCGCACCACAATGCGTGGGGAGGAGCAGATACGAACGAGAGAGGCGAATCTCTATTTTGTTACATCCTGCAAACCAATTTGCAGATAGCCAACAGGGGAAATGTTCCTACATACATTGGTCCAACATCCAGCAATGTTCTGGATATTACATTGAGCTCCGAGCGTGATATATCAAGGTATGATTGGATGGTTCTCGATAGACCATCCTTCTCCGACCATGCGTATATAAGCTTCAGCATCCCACTAAAGAGGGTAGAGAAGGGAGGAACCTTTAGAAACCCTAGGGCAACGAATTGGACTAAATTCCAGAAACATGTAGAAACGAAACTGGGACAACCCAAAGAGGTTGCTAATGTAGAGGAACTGGAGGAGTCGAATGAATTCCTAACAAGGACGCTTATGACTGCGTATAACAAAGCTTGCCCTCTAAGAAGATTCAGAGGAAAAGCAAAGCCGCCATGGTGGAGCAATGAGCTGAGTCTTCTAAGAAGACAGGTAAAAGAAATGTTTAAACTCGCAAAGACCGCGGAAAGCGAAGCGTGTCGGGACGAGTACAGGGATCTACTGAGGATCTACAAGCGTGAAATTACCAGGGCGAAGAGAAACTCATGGAAAAGTTTCTGTACGGAGATAGAGTGCTCCAGTAAAACAGCACGGTTGAAAAAAGTCCTAGCAAAGGGAAACATAGTCCAGGGACTAATAAAGAAAGAGAACGGGGAATGGTCACGTGATAGTGAGGAATCCCTTGAGGTGCTTCTCGATACACATTTCCCATCGGGAGACGGTTTAGAAGAACCAGCAGACATCACTCACACTTCGATCACGGAGCTAGTGGTGCCGGGCTTGGTGACCGATACCAAGATCGAGTGGGCAGTGAAGACGTTTTCTAAGTTTAAATCGCCGGGCCCAGATGGTATATTCCCGGCCATGCTACAAGTCTCAAGTAGGGCGGTCGTGGAATGGCTTCAAATAATATTCGATGGGTGCATAAGACTGAATCATGTACCGCACTCTTGGAGAACTGCTCGTGTAGCTTTTCTACCAAATGCGGGGAAGATCGGTCACGTGTATCCCAAAGACTATAGACCCATTAGCTTAAAATCATTTCTGCTCAAAACCTTTGAGAGGCTGATAGATGTGTACATAAAGTCCAACGTGGATGAAAAGCTGCTCTCCACAACACAGCATGCGTACACCAAAGGCAAGTCGGTAGACACCGCATTGCATAGGGTGGTAATAAGCATAGAGAAATCCCTGGAATATAAGGAGTATGCTCTAGGAGTCTTCTTGGACATTGCCGGGGCTTTCAATAATGTCGCAAAATGGGCGATTATGGATGGTCTTAATTACATTAAAGTACATCCTGCCTTAATCAGATGGATCGGCTGCTTGTTAAATTGCAGGAAGATTACATCACAATGGGGATTGTACGAGGCCACGAAATCAGTGGACAGGGGCACGCCGCAGGGAGGGGTGCTATCACCTCTGCTGTGGACACTGGTCATCAACCAACTGCTCAGGCAATTCGATGAGGGACCCGTAAAACTTACGGCTTACGCAGATGACGTTGCAATTGTCATAAGTGGAAAATGCCTTCCAACGATTAGTTCTTTGATGGATCGGGCGCTTCGGGATATTCATACCTGGGCATCTAATGTCGGGCTGAAAGTCAATGCGGAGAAGACGGATATGGTCTTGTTTACAAAGAGGTACAAGGTCCCAAATTGGACCAGGCCTAAGTTAGGAGCGGTGACCTTACAGGAGAAACCTTGCACAAAATATCTAGGAATCATCCTAGACAGTAAGCTGTCATGGAAGCTCAACGTGGAGGAGAGGGTCAAGAAGGCCTCAACGGCACTCTATGCATGTAAAAGAATGCTGGGGTGTACGTGGGGCCTATCGCCCTCTCTTTCTCATTGGGTTTTTACAGCGATTGTAAGCCCTATTCTATACTATGGAGTTCTTGTTTGGTGGAAAGCCACACAAAAAACAACATACCTCAAAAAATTAGAGGGGGTATGCAAATTATCGATGCTTTGCATTACGGGAGCCCTGAAAACAACCCCGACGGCTGCACTGTATGCCATTCTGCACATTCCACCTGTAGACCTGGTAGCAAAGAACAAAGCGTTAACGACCGCAACCAGGCTCGATGCTTCGGGGCAGCTTGAGCGCCGACCATATGGCCATAGTAGTATAGCGTCCTCAGTCACAAGACGAACAGACTACATGATTCCCTACCTGCACTTTGAGGGAGATCTTAAGGCCACAATAGAGGTGGACGGTTAGCGCAAGGGTGCGCAAATGGCGGACGAGGCGATACATGTGTACACCGATGGTTCCAAAATAGTGGAAGGAGTAGGGTCTGCGGTATACTGCGCTGATCCGGAATTAAGCAGATCCTACAGGCTGCCGGATTACTGTAGCGTTTTCCAAGCGGAACCATTAGCCGTAACCAAAGCAGTAGAAACCCTGGAAGAGAATAGCTTAAGCTGCAACCGTGTTAACTTTTATATTGACAGTCAAGCAGCAATTAAGGCAATAATCTCGCATAGCACAGCATCTAAATGCGTGTTAGAGTGTAAGCAGTCTCTGGAGAGAATCGGGACAGGGAGAAGCATACATCTATATGGGGTCCCAGGGCATATGGGAATAAATGGGAATGAAAAAGCGGACGAATTAGCTAAAAAGGGCGCATCCCTTGAAGCTTGCTCCGTAGACGTCCCAATTAGATTGGGCGAGATTAAGCGAAGGCGAGAGGTGCACATGATCGACCAAGCAGAAAAGGCGTGGGTTCAAGCGCGGGGCTGTAAAGTGTCGAAGATTATGTGTAGGTCTTACAACCTTAGACTAACACAGTTGCTTCTATCATTAAAAAGAGAGGACTGTAGACTCATGACGGGTATTCTGACTGGACACTGCCTTCTGGCGTCACATGCCTTTAAATTAGGCTTGGTCAGTGATAGCAGGTGTAGGAAGTGCGGGTTGGAGGAGGAAACGATCGAGCACGTTCTGTGCTCGTGCCCTGCACTTGCCAGGCTAAGACTCCAGCAATTAGGAGTGATACAGCTGTCAGATCTAGAAGCAGCAAGTGGGTTAAGTCCTAGGAAGCTTCTAGTATTTGCCAAGAGGACGGAGTTATTTTATAACATAGGTCCTGGTTTTTGATAGGGTTTTTCAGTTTGGTCGTTAAAACAAACTTCTGGTAACACTACGGACTCAATCAGTCTATGTGAGGTCCTCATGGACCGGCCAGTTCAACCTACCTACCTACGTAAGCAATCGGTGAAATTTGAAGCTTATAGCTGTTAAAATGGGGTAGAAATTGCGAAAAGTTTCTTATCTGAACAATCGGTTGTATGAGATATATACTATATATACAACCGATCTCTATGATTTTTTCAGACAACAATATATGCTATATAAGTAAATATTCGGTGAAATTTGAAGCTTCTAGCTGTTAAAATGGGGCTAAAATTTGCGAAAATATATATATATATACTATATATATATACTATATATACCACCATATATATACTATATATACCACCGATCTTTATGATTTTTTCAGACAAAAATTTATGCTATATACGTAAGCATTCGCTGAAATTTGAAGCCTCTAGCTCTTAAAATAGGGCAGTAATTACGAAAAGTTCCTTATCTGAACAATCGGTTGTGGGGGATATATACTATATATACGACCGATCTCATAAATTTTTTCAGGCAACAATATGTTCAATATACGAAAGTATATGGTGAAGTTTGAAGCTTCAATCTGTTAAATTGGGTAAGATATTACAAAAATCCTCTTTTTCTGAAAAATTGGTTGTATGGAGGATATATGCTATAGTGGTCCGATCCGGTCGGTTCCGACAAATGTCTAATCGGACACCCAAATACACCTGCTCACCAAATTTTATCAAGATATCTCAAAAATTGAGGGACTAGTTTGCATACAAACAGACAGACGGACAGACGGACAGACGGACATGGCTAAAACAACTCAGCTCTTCAACCTGATTATTTCGGTATACTTAATGGTGGGTCTATCTATTTTCCTTTAAGGACTTACAATTTTCGGTTTCGTGACGAAATTAATATACCATTTCATTTTCATGAAAGGTATAAAAATAGGTAGGTACTTTGTGTGAGGATGCAAAGTTTCAGGGTTTTTGTGGTCTGCATGTAAAAACTATGACTACGAATCACGTATTAAAATGGGGAAGAAATTGCGCAAAGTTTCTTATCTGAACAATCGGTTGTATGAGATATATACTATGTATACCACCGATCTCAATGATTTTTTCAGACATCAATATATGCTATACACGTAAGCAATTGGTGAAAATGAAGGTTCTAGCTGTTAAAATGGGGCCGAAATCGCAAAAAAAAAAATATATATACTATATATATATACTATATATACCATCATATATATTTTATATATATCACCGATCTCTATGATTTTTTGACACAACAATATATACTATATACGTAAGCAATCGGTGAAATTTGAAGCTTATAGCTGTTAAAATGGGGTAGGAATTGCGAAAAGTTTCTTATCTGAACAATCGGTTGTATGAGATATCTACTATATATACAACCGATCTCTATGATTTTTTCAGACAACAATATATGCCATATACGTAAGCATTCGGTGAAATTTGAAGCTTCTAGCTGTTAAAATGGGGCTAAAATTGCGAATATATATATATATATATATACTATATATACCACCGATCTGTATGATTTTTTCAGACAACAATATATGCTACATACGTAAGCATTCGTTGAAATTTGAAGCCTCTAGCTCTTAGAATAGGGCAGCAATTACGAAAAGTTTCTTATCTGAACAATCGGTTGTGGGGGATATATACTAGATATACGACCGATCTCATCAATTTTTCCAGGCAACAATACGTGCAATATACGAAATTATATGGTGAAGTTTGAAGCTTCAGTCTGTTAAATTGAGTAAGATATTACAAAAATCCTCTTTTTCTGAAAAATCGGTTGTATGGAGGATATATGCTATAGTGGTCCGATCCGGCCGGTTCCGACAAATGTCTAATCGGACACCCAAATACACCCGCTCACCAAATTTTATCAAGATATCTCAAAAATTGAGGGACTAGTTTGCATACAAACAGACAGACGGACAGACGGACATGGCTAAATCAACTCAGCTCTTCAACCTTATTATTTCGGTATACTTAATGGTGGGTCTATCTATTTTCCTTTAAGGACTTACAATTTTCGGTTTCGTGACGAAATTAATATACCGTTTCATTTTCATGAAAGGTATAAAAATAGGTAGGTACTTTGTGTGAGGATGCAAAGTTTCAGGTTTTTTCTGGTCTGCGTGTAAAAACTATGACTACGAATTACGTAGTTCAACAATATATGACGTAAACGTAACTATTTGATGAAATTTTATGAATTGAAGCTTCTAGCCGTAAAAAAGGGGCAAAAAAATAAAGTTTATATGGGGAATATAATATATGTACCACCGATCTCTATGATTTTTTCAGACAACAATATATGCTATATACGTAAGCATTTGGTGAAAGTTGAAGCTTCTAGCTGTTAAAATGGGGCAGAAATTTCGAAAAGTTTCTTATCTGAACAATCGGTTGTATGAGATATATACTATATATACCACCGATCTCAATGATTTTTTCAGACAACAATATATACTATACACGTAAGCATTTGGTGAAATTTGAAGCTTCTAGCTGTTAAACTGGGGAAGAAATTGCGCAAAGTTTCTTATCTGAACAATCGGTTGTATGAGATTATATATACCACCGGGCCCTATGATTTTTTCAGACAACAATATATGCTATACACGTAAACATTTGGTGAAATTTGAACATATCTAAACGATTTTTAAGATAAATATAAAATAAACAAGTAAGAACGGGACTGTCTTCGGCTGTGCCGAAGACTTCATACCTTTCATGAATGGGGCTCAACAATAATCTTATCCCGTTCGTAATCTCCGAATAATCGGATGTATAAGATAAGAAATATATAGTGAACAGATCTACATACCTTAACGATTTTTAAGATAAATATAAAATAAACAAGTAAGAACGGGACTGTCTTCGGCTGTGCCGAAGATTCATACATTTCATGAATGGGGCTGAACAATAATCTTATCCCGTTCGTAATCTCCGAATAATCGGATGTATAAGATAAGAAATATATAGTGAACAGATCTACATACCTTAACGATTTTTAAGATAAATATAAAATAAAAAACGGGTAGGTACTTTGTGTGAGGATGCAAAGTTTCAGGTTTTTTGTGGTCTGCGTGTAAAAACTATGACTACGAATCACGTATTTCAAAAATATATGACGAAAACGTAACTATTTGATGAAATTTGATGAATTTTGAAGATTCTAGCCGTAAAAAAGGGGTCAAAATGACAGTTTATATGAAGTATATAATATATATACGACCGATCTCTATGATTTTTTCAGACAACAATATATGCTATATACGTAAGCATTTTGTGAAATTTGAAGCTTCTAACTGTTAAAACGGGGCAGAAATTGCGCAAAGTTTCTTATCTGAACAATCGGTTGTATGAGATATATACTATGTGTACCACCGATCTCAATGATTTTTTCAGACATCAATATATGCTATACACGTAAGCAGTTGGTGAAATTTGAAGCTTCTAGCTGTTAAAATGGGGCCGAAATCGTAAAAAAAATATATATATACTATATATATATACTATATATACCATCATATATATATTATATATATCACCGATCTCTATGATTTTTTGACACAACAATACATACTATATACGTAAGCAGTCGGTGAAATTTGAAGCTTATAACTGTTAAAATGGGGAAGAAATTGCGCAAAGTTTCTTATCTGAACAATCGGTTGTATGGGATATATACTATATATACCACCGGTATCTATGATTTTCTCAGACAACAATATATGCTATACACGTAAGCATTTGGTGAAATTTGAACATATCTAAACGATTTTTAAGATAAATATAAAATAAAAAATAGGTAGGTAATCTGTGTGAGGATGCAAAGCTTCACGTTTTTTGTGGTCTGCATGTAAAAACTATGGCTACGAATCACGTATTTCAAAAATATATGACGTAATCGTAATTATTTGATGAAATTTGATGAATCTTGAAGCTTCTAGCCGTAAAAAAGGGGTCAATATGACAGTTTATATGAGGTATATAATATATATACCACCGATCTCTATGATTTTTTCAGACAACAATATATGCTATATACGTAAGCATTTTGTGAAATTTGAAGCTTCTAACTGTTAAAGCGGGGCAGAAATTGCGCAAAGTTTCTTATCTGAACAATCGGTTGTATGAGATATATACTATGTGTACCACCGATCTCAATGATTTTTTCAGACATCAATATATGCTATACACGTAAGCAGTTGGTGAAATTTGAAGCTTCTAGCTGTTAAAATGGGGTAGAAATTGCGAAAAGTTTCTTATCTGAACAATCGGTTGTATGAGATATATACTATATATAGAACCGATCTCTATGATTTTTTCAGACAACAATATATGCTATATACGTAAGCAATCAGTGAAATTTGAAGCTTATAGCTGTTAAAATGGGGTAGAAATTGCGAAAAGTTTCTTATCTGAACAATCGGTTGTATGAGATATATACTATATATACAACCGATCTCTATGATTTTTTCAGACAACAATACATGCTATATACGTAAGCAATCGGTGAAATTTGAAGCTTATAGCTGTTAAAATGGGGTAGAAATTGCGAAAAGTTTCTTATCTGAACAATCGGTTGTATGAGATATATACTATATATACAACCGATCTCTATAATTTTTTCAGACAACAATATATGCTATATAAGTAAATATTCGGTGAAATTTGAAGCTTCTAGCTGTTAAAATGGGGCTAAAATTTGCGAAAATATATATATATATACTATATATATATACTATATATACCACCATATATATACTATATATACCACCGATCTTTATGATTTTTTCATACAACAATATATGCTATATGCGTAAGCATTCGCTGAAATTTGAAGCCTCTAGCTCTTAAAATAGGGCAGTAATTACGAAAAGTTCCTTATCTGAACAATCGGTTGTGGGGGATATATACTATATATACGACCGATCTCATAAATTTTTTCAGGCAACAATATGTTCAATATACGAAAGTATATGGTGAAGTTTGAAGCTTCAATCTGTTAAATTGGGTAAGATATTACAAAAATCCTCTTTTTCTGAAAAATCGGTTGTATGGAGGATATATGCTATAGTGGTCCGATCCGGTCGGTTCCGACAAATGTCTAATCGGACACCCAAATACACCTGCTCACCAAATTTTATCAAGATATCTCAAAAATTGAGGGACTAGTTTGCATACAAACAGACAGACGGACATGGCTAAAACAACTCAGCTCTTCAACCTGATTATTTCGGTATACTTAATGGTGGGTCTATCTATTTTCCTTTAAGGACTTATAATTCTCGGTTTCGTGACGAAATTGATATACCATTTCATTTTCATGAAAGGTATAAAAATAGGTAGGTAATCTGTGTGAGGATGCAAAGCTTCACGTTTTTTGTGGTCTGCATGTAAAAACTATGGCTACGAATCACGTATTTCAAAAATATATGACGTAAACGTAATTATTTGATGAAATTTGATGAATCTTGAAGCTTCTATCCGTAAAAAAGGGGTCAATATGACAGTTTATATGAAGTATATAATATATATACCACCGATATCTATGATTTTTTCAGACAACAATATATGCTATATACGAAAGCATTTTGTGAAATTTGAAGCTTCTAACTGTTAAAACGGGGCAGAAATTGCGCAAAGTTTCTTATCTGAACAATCGGTTGTATGAGATATATACTATGTATATCACCGATCTCAATGATTTTTTCAGACATCAATATATGCTATACACGTAAGCAGTTGGTGAAATTTGAAGCTTCTAGCTGTTAAAATGGGGTAGAAATTGCGAAAAGTTTCTTATATGAGATATATACTATATATAGAACCGATCTCTATGATTTTTTCAGACAACAATATATGCTATATACGTAAGCAATCAGTGAAATTTGAAGCTTATAGCTGTTAAAATGGGGTAGAAATTGCGAAAAGTTTCTTATCTGAACAATCGGTTGTATGAGATATATACTATATATACAACCGATCTCTATGATTTTTTCAGACAACAATATATGCTATATACGTAAGCAATCGGTGAAATTTGAAGCTTATAGCTGTTAAAATGGGGTAGAAATTGCGAAAAGTTTCTTATCTGAACAATCGGTTGTATGAGATATATACTATATATACAACCGATCTCTATGATTTTTTCAGACAACAATATATGCTATATAAGTAAATATTCGGTGAAATTTGAAGCTTCTAGCTGTTAAAATGGGGCTAAAATTTGCGAAAATATATATATACTACATATACCACCATATATATACTATACCTACCACCGATCTTTATGATTTTTTTCAGACAATAATATATGCTATATACGTAAGCATTCGCTGAAATTTGAAGCCTCTAGCTCTTAAAATAGGGCAGTAATTACGAAAAGTTCCTTATCTGAACAATCGGTTGTGGGGGATATATACTATATATACGACCGATATCATAAATTTTTTCAGGCAACAATATGTTCAATATACGAAAGTATATGGTGAAGTTTGAAGCTTCAATCTGTTAAATTGGGTAAGATATTACAAAAATCCTCTTTTTCTGAAAAATCGGTTGTATGGAGGATATATGCTATAGTGGTCCGATCCGGTCGGTTCCGACAAATGTCTAATCGGACACCCAAATACACCTGCTCACCAAATTGTATCAAGATATCTCAAAAATTGAGGGACTAGTTTGCATACAAACAGACAGACGGACATGGCTAAAACAACTCAGCTCTTCAACCTGATTATTTCGGTATACTTAATGGTGGGTCTATCTATTTTCCTTTAAGGACTTACAATTCTCGGTTTCGTGACGAAATTAATATACCATTTCATTTTCATGAAAGGTATAAAAATAGGTAGGTAATCTGTGTGAGGATGCAAAGCTTCACGTTTTTTGTGGTCTGCATGTAAAAACTATGGCTACGAATCACGTATTTCAAAAATATATGACGTAAACGTAATTATTTGATGAAATTTGATGAATCTTGAAGCTTCTATCCGTAAAAAAGGGGTCAATATGACAGTTTATATGAAGTATATAATATATATACCACCGATATCTATGATTTTTTCAGACAACAATATATGCTATATACGAAAGCATTTTGTGAAATTTGAAGCTTCTAACTGTTAAAACGGGGCAGAAATTGCGCAAAGTTTCTTATCTGAATAATCGGTTGTATGAGATATATACTATGTATATCACCGATCTCAATGATTTTTTCAGACATCAATATATGCTATACACGTAAGCAGTTGGTGAAATTTGAAGCTTCTAGCTGTTAAAATGGGGTAGAAATTGCGAAAAGTTTCTTATCTGAACAATCGGTTGTATGAGATATATGCTATATATACAACCGATCTCTATGATTTTTTCAGACAACAATATATGCTATATACGTAAGCAATCGGTGAAATTTGAAGCTTATAGCTGTTAAAATGGGGTAGAAATTGCGAAAAGTTTCTTATCTGAACAATCGGTTGTATGAGATATATACTATATATACAACCGATCTCTATGATTTTTTCAGACAACAATATATGCTATATAAGTAAATATTCGGTGAAATTTGAAGCTTCTAGCTGTTAAAATGGGGCTAAAATTTGCGAAAATATATATATACTACATATACCACCATATATATACTATATATACCACCGATCTTTATGATTTTTTTCAGACAATAATATATGCTATATACGTAAGCATTCGCTGAAATTTGAAGCCTCTAGCTCTTAAAATAGGGCAGTAATTACGAAAAGTTCCTTATCTGAACAATCGGTTGTGGGGGATATATACTATATATACGACCGATATCATAAATTTTTTCAGGCAACAATATGTTCAATATACGAAAGTATATGGTGAAGTTTGAAGCTTCAATCTGTTAAATTGGGTAAGATATTACAAAAATCCTCTTTTTCTGAAAAATCGGTTGTATGGAGGATATATGCTATAGTGGTCCGATCCGGTCGGTTCCGACAAATGTCTAATCGGACACCCAAATACACCTGCTCACCAAATTTTATCAAGATATCTCAAAAATTGAGGGACTAGTTTGCATACAAACAGACAGACGGACAGACGGACAGACGGACATGGCTAAAACAACTCAGCTCTTCAACCTGATTATTTCGGTATACTTAATGGTGGGTCTATCTATTTTCCTTTAAGGACTTACAATTTTCGGTTTCGTGACGAAATTAATATACCATTTCATTTTCATGAAAGGTATAAAAATAGGTAGGTACTTTGTGTGAGGATGCAAAGTTTCAGGTTTTTTGTGGTCTGCGTGTAAAAACTATGACTACGAATCACGTATTTCAAAAATATATGACGTAAACGTAACTATTTGATGAAATTTGATGAATTTTGAAGCTTCCATCCGTAAAAAAGGGGCAAAAATGACAGTTTTTATGAAGTATATAATATATATACCACCGATCTCTATAATGTTTTCAGATAAAAATATATGCTATATACGTAAGCATTTGGTGAAATTTGAAGCTTCTAGCTGTTAAAATGGGACAGAAATTGCGCCAAGTTTCTTATCTGAACAATCGGTTGTATGAGATATATACTATATATACCACCTATCTCAATGATTTTTTCAGACAACAATATATACTATACACGTAAGCATTTGGTGAAATTTGAAGCTTCTAGCTGTTAAAATGGGGAAGAAATTGCGCAAAGTTTCTTATCTGAACAATTGGTTGTATGAGATATATACTATGTATACCACCGATCTCAATGATTTTTTCTGACATCAATATATGCTATACACGTAAGCATTTGGTGAAAATTAAGCTTCTAGCTGTTAAAATGGGGCCGAAATCGCAAAAAAAAAATATATATATACTATATATATCAGGGATGGGCGTTATCAACAAATTTGAATAACCATTGACGAAAAAATAAAAAATAAACTTGAGTGATGAATAACATGTTATTTTTTATTCAAGCATTTCTTGAATAATGAATAACTTTGTGTGAGGATGCAAAGTTTCAGGTTTTTTCTGGTCTGCGTGTAAAAACTATGACTACGAATCACGTATTTCAAAAATGTATGACGTAAGCGTAACTATTTAATGAAATTTGATGAATTTTGAAGCTTCTATCCGTAAAAAAGGGGCAAAAATGACAGTTTTTATGAAGTATATAATATATATACCACCGATCTCTATAATGTTTTCAGACAAAAATATATGCTATATACGTAAGCATTTGGGGAAATTTGAAGCTTCTAGCTGTTAAAATGGGACAGAAATTGCGCCAAGTTTCTTATCTGAACAATCGGTTGTATGAGATATATACTAGATATAACACCTATCTCAATGATTTTTTCAGACAACAATATATACTATACACGTAAGCATTTGGTGAAATTTGAAGCTTCTAGCTGTTAAAATGCGGATGAAATTGCGCAAAGTTTCTTATCTGAACAATCGGTTGTATGAGATATATACTATATATACAACCGATCTCTATGATTTTTTCAGACAACAATATATGCCATATACGTAAGCATTCGGTGAAATTTGAAGCTTCTAGCTGTTAAAATGGGGCTAAAATTGCGAATATATATATATATACTATATATATATACTATATATACCACCATATATATACTATATATACAACCGATCTGTATGATTTTTTCAGACAACAATATATGCTATATACGTAAGCATTCGTTGAAATTTGAAGCCTCTAGCTCTTAAAACAGGGCAGCAATTACGAAAAGTTTCTTATCTGGACAATCGGTTGTGGGGGATATATAATATATATACGACCGATCTCATCAATTTTTTCAGGCAACAATACGTGCAATATACGAAATTATATGGTGAAGTTTGAAGCTTCAGTCTGTTAAATTGAGTAAGATATTACAAAAATTCTCTTTTTCTGAAAAATCGGTTGTATGGAGGATATATGCTATAGTGGTCCGATCCGGCCAGTTCCGACAAATGTCTAATCGGACACCCAAATACACCCGATCACCAAATTTTATCAAGATATCTCAAAAATTGAGGGACTAGTTTGCATACAAACAGACAGACGGACAGACGGACATGGGCTAAATCAACTCAGCTCTTCAACCTGATTATTTCCGTATACTTAATGGTGGGTCTATCTATTTTCATTTAAGGACTTACAATTTTCGGTTTCGTGACGAAATTAATATACCATTTCATTTTCATGAAAGGTATAAAAATAGGTAGGTACTTTGTGTGAGTATGCAAAGTTTCAGGTTTTTTGTGGTCTGCGTGTAAAAACTATGACTACGAATTACGTATTTCAACAATATATGACGTAAACGTAACTATTTGATGAAATTTTATGAATTTTGAAGCTTCTAGCCGTAAAAAAGGGGCAAAAAAATAAAGTTTATATGGGGAATATAATATATGTACCACCGATCTCTATGATTTTTTCAGACAACAATATATGCTATATACGCAAGCATTTGGTGAAATTTGAAGCTTCTAGCTGTTAAAATGGGGCAGAAATTTCGCAAAGTTTCTTATCTGAACAATCGGTTGTATGAGATATATACTATATATACCACCGATCTCAATGATTTTTTCAGACAACAATATATACTATACACGTAAGCATTGGGTGAAATTTGAAGCTCCTAGCTGATAAAATGGGGAAGAAATTGCGCAAAGTTTCTTATCTGAACAATCGGTTGTATGAGATTATATATACCACCGGGCCCTATGATTTTTTCAGACAACAATATATGCTATACACGTAAACATTTGGTGAAATTTGAACATATCTAAACGATTTTTAAGATAAATATAAAATAAAAAATAGGTAGGTACTTTGTGTGAGGATGCATAGTTTCAGGTTTTTTGTGGTCTGCGTGTAAAAACTATGACTACGAATCACGTATTAAAATGGGGAAGAAATTGCGCAAAGTTTCTTATCTGAACAATCGGTTGTATGAGATATATACTATGTATACCACCGATCTCAATGATTTTTTCAGACATCAATATATGCTATATACGTAAGCAATTGGTGAAAATGAAGCTTCTAGCTGTTAAAATGGGGCCGAAATCGCAAAAAAAAATATATATATACTATATATACCATCATATATATATTATATATATCACCGATCTCTATCATTTTTTGACACAAAAATATATACTATATACGTAAGCAATCGGTGAAATTTGAAGCTTATAGCTGTTAGAATGGGGTAGAAATTGCGAAAAGTTTCTTATCTGAACAATCGGTTGTATGAGATATATACTATATATACAACCGATCTCCATGATTTTTTCAGACAACAATATATGCCATATACGTAAGCATTCGGTGAAATTTGAAGCTTCTAGCTGTTAAAATGGGGCTAAAATTGCGAATATATATATATATACTATATATACCACCGATCTGTATGATTTTTTCAGACAACAATATATGCTATATACGTAAGCATTCGTTGAAATTTGAAGCCTATAGCTCTTAAAATAGGGCAGCAATTACGAAAAGTTTCTTATCTGAACAATCGGTTGTGGGGGATATATACAATATATACGACCGATCTCATCAATTTTTTCAGGTAACAATGCGTGCAATATACGAAATTATATGGTGAAGTTTGAAGCTTCAGTCTGTTAAATTGAGTAAGATATTACAAAAATCCTCTTTTTCTGAAAAATCGGTTGTATGGAGGATATATGCTATAGTGGTCCGATCCGGCCGGTTCCGACAAATGTCTAATCGGACACCCAAATACACCCGCTCACCAAATTTTATCAAGATATCTCAAAAATTGAGGGACTAGTTTGCATACAAACAGACAGACGGACAGACGGACCGGCGGAAAGACGGACATGGCTAAATCAACTCAGCTCTTCAACCTGATTATTTCGGTATACTTAATGGTGGGTCTATCTATTTTCCTTTAAGGACTTACAATTTTCGGTTTCGTGACGAAATTAATATACCATTTCATTTTCATGAAAGGTATAAAAATAGGTAGGTACTTTGTGTGAGGATGCAAAGTTTCAGGATTTTTCTGGTCTGCGTGTAAAAACTATGACCACGAATTACGTATTTCAACAATATATGACGTAAACGTAACTATTTGATGAAATTTTATGAATTTTGAAGCTTCTAGCCGTAAAAAAGGGGCAAAAAAATAAAGTTTATATGGGGAATATAATATATGTACCACCGATCTCTATGATTTTTCAGACAACAATATATGCTATATACGTAAGCATTTGGTGAAATTTGAAGCTTCTAGCTGTTAAAATGGGGCAGAAATTTCGCAAAGTTTCTTATCTGAACAATCGGTTGTATGAGATATATACTATATATACCACCGATCTCAATGATTTTTCAGACAACAATATATACTATACACGTAAGCATTTGGTGAAATTTGAGCTTCTAGCTGTTAAAATGGGGAAGAAATTGCGCAAAGTTTCTTATCTGAACAATCGGTTGTATGAGATTATATATACCACCGGGCCCTATGATTTTTTCAGACAACAATATATGCTATACACGTAAACATTTGGTGAAATTTGAACATATGTAAACGATTTTTAAGATAAATATAAAATAAACAAGTAAGGAAGGCTAAGTTCGGGTGTAACCGAACATTACATACTCAGTTGAGAGCTATGGAGACAAAATAAGGAAAATCACCATGTAGGAAAATGAACCTAGGGTAACCTTGGAATGTGGTTGTATGACATGTGTATCAAATGGAAGGTATTAAAGAGTATTTTAAGAGAGAGTAGGCCATAGTTCTATGGATGGACGCCATTTAGGAATATCGCCATAAAGGTGGACCAGGGCTGACTCTAGAATTTGTTTGTACGATATGGGTATCAAATGAAAGGTGTTACTGAGCATTTTAAGAGGGAGTGGGCCTTAGGTCTATCGGTGGACGCCCTTTCGAGATATCGCCATTAAGGTGGACCAGGGGTGACTCTAGAATGTGTTTGTAGGATATGGGTATCAAATGAAAGGTGGTAATGAGTATTTTAAAAGGGAATGGGCTTTAGTTCTATAGGTGAACGCCTTTTCGAGAAATCGCCATAAAGGTGGACCAGGGGTGACTCTAGAATATGTTTGTACGATATGGGTATCAAAGGAAAGCTGTTAATGAGTATTTTGAAAAGGAGTGATCCTTAGTCCATAGGTGGCCGCCGTTTCGAGATATCGCCATAAAGGTGGACCAGGGGTGTCTCTAGAATGTGTTTGTACGATATGGGAATCAAATGAAAGGTGTTACTGAGCATTTTAAGAGGGAGTGGGCATTAGGTCTATAGGTGGACGCCTTTTCGAGATATTGCCATTAGGGTGGGCCAGGGGTGACTCTAGAATGTTTGTACGATGTGGGTATAAAACGAAAAGTGTTACTGAGCATTTTAAGAGGGAGTGGGCAATAGGTCTATAGGTGGACGCCTTTTCGAAATGTCGCCATTAGGGTGGGCGAGGGGTGACTCTAGAATGTGTTTGTATGATATGGGTATCAAATGAAAGATGGTAATGAGTATCTTAAAAGGGAGTAATCCTTAGTTCTATAGGTGGACGCCTTTTCGATATATCGCCATAAAGGTGGACCAAGGGTGACTCTAGAATGTTTGTACGATATGGGTATCAAACGAAAGGTGTTACTGAGCATTTTAAGAGGGAGTGGGCATTAGGTCTATAAGTGGACGCCTTTTCGAGATATCGTCATTAGGGTGGGCCAGGGGTGACTCTAGAATGTGTTTGTACGATATGGGTATCAAACGAAAGGTGTTACTGAGCATTTTAAGAGGGAGTGGGCATTAGGTCTATAGGTGGACGTCTTTTCGAGATATCGCCATTAGTGTGGGCCAGGGGTGACTCTATATTGTTTGTGCGATATGGGTATCAAACGAAAGGTGTTACTGAGCATTTTAAGAGGGAGTGGGCATTAGGTCTATAGGTGGACGCCTTTTCGAGATATCGCCATTAGGGTGGGCCAGGGGTGACTCTAGAATGTGTTTGTACGATATGGGTATCAAATGAAAGGTGGTAATGAGTATTTTAAAAGGGAGTAATCCTTAGTTCTATATGTGGACGCCTTTTCGAGATATCGCCATAAAGGTGGACCAAGGGTGACTCTAGAATGTTTGTACGATATGGGTATCAAACGAAAGGTGTTACTGAGCATTTTAAGAGGGAGTGGGCATTAGGTCTATAGGTGGACGCCTTTTCGAGATATCGCCATAAAGGTGGACCAAGGGTGACTCTAGAATGTTTGTACGATATGGGTATCAAACGAAATGTGTTACTGAGCATTTTAAGAGGGAGTGGGCATTAGGTCTATAGGTGGCCTTTTCGAGACATCGCCAATAGGGTGGGCCAGGGGTGACTCTAGAATGTTTGTACGATATGGGAATCAAACGAAAGGTGTTACTGAGCATTTTAAGAGGGAGTGGACATTAGGTCTATAGGTGGACGCCTTTTCGAGATATCGCCATTAGGGTGGGCCAGAGGTGACTCTAGAATGTTTGTACGATATGGGTATCAAACGAAAGGTGTTACTGAGCATTTTAAGAGGGAGTGGGCATTAGGTCTATAGGTGGACGCCTTTTCGAGATATCGCCATTAGGGTGGGCCAGGGGTGACTCTAGAATGTGTTTGTACGATATGGATATCAAATTAAAGGTATTAATGAGGGTTTTAAAAGCGAGTGGCCCTGTGATGTATATGTGAAGGTGTTCTCGCGATATCGACCAAAATGTGGACCAGGTGATCCAGAAAATCATCTGTCGGGTACTGCTAATTTATTTATATATGCAATACCACTAACAGTATTCCTGCCAAGATTCCAAGGGCTGTTGATTTTGCTTGTAGAACTTTTTCATTTTCTTCTACTTAATATGGTAGGTGTCACACCCATTTTACAAAATTTTTTCCAAAGTTATATTTTGCGTCAATAAAGCAATCCAGTTACCATGTTTCATCCCTTTTTTCGTATTTGGTATAGAATTATGGCATTTTTTTCATTTTTCGTAATTTTCGAAATCGATAAAGTGGGCGTGGTTATGGTCGGATTTCGGCTATTTTTTATACCGAGATAAAGTGAGTACAGGTAAGTAGGTGGGCTAAGTTTAGTAAAGATATATCGGTTTTTGCTCAAGTTATTGTGTTAACAGCCGAGCGGAAGGACAGACGGTGGACTGTGTATAAAAACTGGGCGTGGCTTCCACCGATTTCGGCCATTTTCACAGAGAACAGTTACCGTCATAGAATCTATCTACCTACCAAATTTGAGAAGGATTGGTAAATTTTTGTTCGACTTATGGCATTAAAAGTATTCTAGACAAACTAAATGAAAATGGGCGGAGCCACGCCCATTTTGAAAATTTCATTTATTTTTGTATTTTGTTGCATCATATCATTACAGGAGTTGAATTTTGACTTAATTTACTTATATACAGTAAAGATATTAAATTTTTTGTTAAAATTTGAATTAAAAAATTTTTTTTTTTAAAAAGTGGGCGTGTTCTTCATCCAATTTTGCTAATTTTTATTTAGCGCATATATAGTAATAGTAGCAGCGTTCCTGCCAAATTTCATCATGATATCTTCAACGACTGCCAAATTACAGCTTGCAAAACTTTTAAATTACCTTCTTGTAAAAGTGGGCGGTGCCACGCCCATTGTCCAAAATCTTACTAATTTTCTATTCTGCGTCATAACGTCAACTCATCTACCAAGTTTCATCGCTTTAACCGCCTTTGGCAATGAATTATCGCATTTTTTCGGTTTTTCGAAATTTTCGATATCGAAAAAGTGGGCGTGGTTATAGTCCGATATCGTTCATTTTAAATAGCGATCTGAGATGAGTGCCCAGGAATCTACATACCAAATTTCATCAAGATAGCTCAAAATTTACTCAAGTTATCGTGTTAGCGGACGGACGGACGGACGGACGGACATGGCTCAATCAAATTTTTTTTCGATCCTGATTATTTTGATATATGGAAGTCTATATCTATCTCGATTCCTTTATATATGTACAACCAACCGTTATCCAATCAAACTTAATATACTCTGTGAGCTCTGCTCAACTGAGTATAAAAATAGGTAGGTACTTTGTGTGAGGATGCAAAGTTTCAGGTTTTTTGTGGTCTGCGTGTAAAAACTATGACTACGAATCACGTATTTCAAAAATATATGACGTAAACGTAACTATTTGATGAAATTTGATGAATTTTGAAGCTTCTATCCGTAAAAAAGGGGCAAAAATGACAGTTTTTATGAAGTATATAATATACCACCGATCTCTATAATTTTTTCAGACAAAAATATATGCTATATACGTAAGCATTTGGTGAAATTTGAAGCTTCTAGCTGTTAAAATGGGACAGAAATTGCGCCAAGTTTCTTATCTGAACAATCGGTTGTATGAGATATATACTATATATATCACCTATCTCAATGATTTTTTCAGACAACAATATATACTATACACGTAAGCATTTGGTGAAATTTGAAGCTTCTAGCTGTTAAAATGGGACAGAAATTGCGCCAAGTTTCTTATCTGAACAATCGGTTGTATGAGATATATACTATATATATCACCTATCTCAATGATTTTTTCAGACATCAATATATGCTATACACGTAAGCATTTGGTGAAAATGAAGCTTCTAGCTGTTAAAATGGGGCCGAAATCGCAAAAAAAAATATATATATACTATATATATCAGGGATGGGCGTTATCAACAAATTTGAATAACCATTGACGAAAAAATAAAAAATAAATTTTTATTCATTATTCAAGAAAGCTTGAGTGATGAATAACATGTTATTTTTTATTCAAGCATTTCTTGAATAATGAATAACATTTTCTCGTTATTAAAAATATTCTGATTGATGATAACCGCTCATTCTTATTTTTGCAAAATTTGAATAAAGGGTTGAGTTATTATTCCTTATTTACAAAATATGGAACAACAATAAAATTTTAGTTTTTATTCAGTTATCCAAAAATAAAAAAATAAACCATCGAGATGCCCTGAAAATATACCCATATGCGTAACCAGTTCGTGTGTAATTCTGAAGCTTCTTAGGGTAATATTGAGATGATTTTGGGGAGTATTCGTGGGGTTTTTTGGGGGAGGTTGGGGGGTAATTTCTGGGACACCCTGCGGATCCTCCCGGGGCCTATTGGGGTCCATTCCAGGGGCTCCCTCGCGATCCTTCTAGGGTTTTGGGGTCATTTCGGGATGACTTTTGCGACTCCCTCGAGGTCTTTTGGAGGTTTAGGTGAGTACCACAGGGTCCTCCCGGGGTCATTCCGTGATCTTTTTGGCACTCCCTCGGGGTCATTTGGGGATCATTCCGGGATGATTTTGTGGACTCCCTCGGGATCATTTCGGGATGGTTTTGGGGACTCCCTCGGGGTCATTTCGGGTCATTCCGGGATGGTTTTGGGGACTCCCTCGGGGTCATTTCGGGATCATTCCGGGATGATTTTGTGGATTCTCTCGTGGTCATTTCGGGGTCATTCCGGGACGGTTTTGGGGACTCCATCGTGGTCATTTCGGGGTCATTCCGGGATGGTTTTGGGGACTCCCTCGGGTCATTTCGGGGTCATTCCGGGATGATTTTGGGGACTCCCTCGGGGTCATTTCGGGGTCATTCGTAGGTCATTCCGGGATCTTTTTGGGGACTCCCTCGGGGTCATTTCGGGATGGTTTTGGGGGACTCCCTCGGGGTCATTCGTAGGTCATTTCGGGATGGTTTTGGGGACTCCGTCGGGGTCATTTCGGGGTCATTCCGGGATGATTTTGGGGACTCCCTCGGGGTCATTTCGGGGTCATTCGTAGGTCATTCCGGGATCTTTTTGGGTACTCCGTCGGGGTCATTTCGGGGTCATTCCGGGATGATTTTGGGGACTCTCTCGGGGTCATTTCGGGGTCATTCCGGGATCGTTTTGGGGACTCCCTCTGGGGTCATTCTGGGATGATTTTGGGGACTCCCTCGGGGTCATTTCGGGGTCATTCGTAGGTCATTCCGGGATCTTTTTGGGGACACCCTCGGGGTCATTTCGGGATGGTTTTGGGGACTCCCTCGGGGTCATTTCGGGGTCATTCCGGGATGGTTTTGTGGACTCCCTCGGGTCATTTCGGGGTCATTCCGGGATGATGGACTCCATCGGGGTCATTTCGGGATAATTTTGGGGACTCCCTCGGGGTCATTTCGGGGTCATTCCGGGATGGTTTTGGGGACTCCCTCGGGGTCATTTATTTATTTTATTTATTTATTTATTATTTAAAGTCGACGAGAAACTATGGTCGACTGCATAATATAAAAGATATATAAATATACAACTCAAAAGATAAAATTTAAGATATATCGAGATTTCAACAATGTTATATTACAAACAAAGAAATATTAATGAACATTACTATTTAATTTCAAAATATAATAATAATAAGAAATATGAGTAGAAATAAGATCTTATGCCGAAATCTTATACTGGCGGAATGCATCAGATTCCGCTCAGCATGATTTCGGAATGCAGTGGATTCCAATCTCCCGGTTGGAATTGCAACAAGATTCCAATCAGCATGCCATGGGAATCCGGCAGTGCTAAGAGTAGTGTAATGAGGATACGCCATCACAAGGCATAAAAAAGTAACATGACCTGTGTTGTTGGAATGCACCGGATTCCAATCAGCTCGATGCCTGACCCATAAGATTATACTGCCGGAATGCATAAGATTCCGGTCAGTGACTCATGAAAAAGCATGTTTTTTACGTTGTTGGAATGCACCAGATTCCAATCAACACAGTACTGTCTTGTTCCTTCTTAATGATACATGTTGATAAATGTTCCTCCATCCTTAAGCGAGATAGTTCTTGTTTTTTATTGAAGGAATAAAATGCCGGTAAATTAAATTAGCTTGTATCTCTTAAATTAGATAGGCAAGTATTGCATTACTTATAGTGGCAAAAGTACATTCAAGACTGATGCAGATATACAAGTCATTGTAGTGCGCGCACCAGATAAGGAGAGGATTATTTTTAGCAAAGTTTCGTCGACAAAGGGGTAAATAGAAAGGAACGTGGTGTCTGGATACTCTAGGGGGAACCGCAAAAAACAAGCGGCTGAGGAGGTCCTCGGAATCAATTTCTCCAATAATGAGCTTATGGATGAACAATACCCCCAGTAATATTCTCCGATTTTCCAGAGTGGGTAAGTTAATAAGAAGAAGTCTACTTCTGTATGGAGGAAGGTGGAGACTTGAGTCCCAATTAAGGCCGCGCAATGCAAATATCAAAAATTGCTTTTGAACTGACTCAAGACGCTTTATATGCTTTTGAGAAACAGGGGACCAAACGCATGAGCAATACTCGAGTATTGGACGAACCAGCGATGTGTAAAGAACCTTAGTGAGGTACGGATCATCGAACTCTTTAGCCCATCTTTTAACAAATCCAAGTAAACCCAACGCTTTGTTGGCTATAGATGAAATATGCATGTTTAAAATTCAATTTCGGATCAAAAAGGACACCTAGATCATTTGCAATAGATATACGCTCCAAAGGCGTACCATCTATTACATAAGATTTCAATGCTGGCTTCACTCGGTGAAATGTCATATGTTTACATTTAGAGCAATTTAAAGCTAGTAAATTTGTTGTCCACCAACATTGGAACGAGTCCAAGTCGGCCTGAAGAAGATCAAGGAACTCAAATCGGTAGGACAGTAAGTGTAGCAAAGTTTTACATCATCCGCATACATTATAGTATGGGAATATAATATTGTCTGTGGCAAGTCATTAATGAAAAGGGCAAAGAGCAAAGGGCCTAGATGACTTCCCTGGGGTACGCCGGAGGAAACTCCGAACGATTGTTTTGGGAACTCCCTCGGGGTCATTTCGGGGTCATTCCGGGATGGTTTTGGGGACTCCCTCGGGGTCATTTCGGAATGGTTTTAGGGACACCCTCGGGGTCATTCCGGGATGGTTTTGGGGACTCCCACGGGGTAATTTCGGGATGATTTTGGGGACTCCCTCCGTGTCATTTGGGGGTCATTCCGGGATGATTTTGGGGACTCCCTCTGGGTCATTTGGGGGTCATTTCGGGATGGTTTTTGGGGACTCCCTCGGGGTCATTTCGGGGTAATTCGTAGGTCAGTCCGGGATCTTTTTGGGGACTCCCTCGGGGTCATTTCGGGCTCATTTCGGGATGGTTTTGGGGACTCCCTTGGGGTCATTCCGGGATGGTTTTGGGGACTCCCTCAGGGTCATTTCGGGGTCATTCCGGGATGGTTTTGGGGACTCCCTCGGGGTCATTTCGGGGTCATTCCGGGATGATTTGTTTTGGGGACTCCCTCGGGGTCATTTCGGGGTCATTCCTGGATGGTTTTGTGGGACTCCCTCGGGGTCATTTCGGGGTCATCCCGGATGATTTTGGGGACTCCCTCGGGGTCATTTCAGGGTAATTCCGGGATGGTTTTGGGGACTCCGTCGGGGTCATTTCGGGATGATTTTGGGGACTCCCTCGGGGTCATTTCGGGGTCATTCCGGAATGGTTTTGGGGACTCCCTCTGGGTCATATCGGGATGGTTTTGGGGACTCCCTCGGGGTCATTTCGGGAGTCCCCAAAATCATCCCGGAATGACCCCGAAATGACCCCGAGGGAGTCCCCAAAACCATCCCAGTATGACCCCGAAATGACCCCGAGGGAGTCCCCAAAACCATCCCGGAAAGACCCAGAAATGACCCCGAGGGAGTCCCCAAAACCATCCCGAAATGACCCCGAAATGACCCCTAGGGAGTCCCCAAAATCATCCGGAATGACCCCGAAATGACCCCGAGGGAGTCCCCAAAATCATTCCGGAATGACCCCGAAATGACCCGAGGGAGTTCCCAAAACATCCCGAAATGACCTACGAATGACCCCCAATTGACCCCGAGGGAGTCCCCAAAAACATACCGAAATGACCCCGAAATGACCGTGAGGGAGTCCCCAAAAAGATCCTGGAATGACCTACGAATGACCCCCAAATAACCCCGAGGAGTCCCCAAAATCAACCCGCAATGACCCCGAAATGACCCCGAGGGAGTCCCCAAAATCATCCGGGAATGACCGCGAAATGACCCGAGGGAGTCCCCAAAACCATCCCGGAATGACCGCGAAATGACCCCGAGGGAGTCCCCCAAAAACATACCGAAATGACCCCGAAATGACCCCGAGGGAGTCCCAAAAACCATCCCGAAATGACCTACGAATGACTCCCAAATAACCCCGAGGGAGTCCCCAAAATCAACCCGGAATGACCCCGAAATGACCCCGAGGGAGTCCCCAAAATCATCCGGGAATGACCGCGAAATGACCCGAGGGAATCCCAAAACCATCTCGGAATGACCACGAAATGACCACGAGGGAGTCCCCAAAACCATCCCGGAATGACCCCGAAATGACCCTGAGGGAGGCCAAAACCATCCAGGAATGACCCCGAAATGACCCCGAGGGAGTCCCCAAAATCATCCCGGAGTGACCCCCAAATGACCCCGAGGGAGTCCCCAAAACCATCCCGAAATGAGCTACGAATGACCCCCAAATGACGCCGAGGGAGTCCCCAAAAATCATCCCGAAATGACCCCGTGGGAGTCCCCAAAACCATCCCGGAATGGCCCCGAGGGAGTCCCCAAAACCATTCCGAAATGACCCCGAAATGACCCCGAGGGAGTGCCCAAAACCATTCCGAAATGACCCCGAAATGACCCCGAGGGAGTGCCCAAAACCATCCCGGAATGACCTCGAAATGACCCCGAGGGAGTCCCCAAAACCATCCCGGACTAAACTCGAAAAGACCCCGAGGGAGTCCCCAAAACCATCCCGGAATGACCCCGAAATGACCCCGAGGTAGTCCCCAAGATCATCCCGGAATGAACCCGAAATGACCCCGAGGGAGTCCCCAAAACCATCCCGAAATTACCTACGAATGACCCCCAAATGACCCCGAGGGAGTCCCCAAAACCATCCCGGAATGACCCTGAAATGACCACGTGGGAGTCCCCAAAACCGTCCCGGAATGACCCCGAAATGACCCCGAGGGAGTCTCCAAAATCATCCCGGAATGACCCCGAAATGACCCCGAGGGAGTCCCCAAAACCATCCCGAAATGACCTACGAATGACTCCCAAATAACCCCGAGGGAGTCCCCAAAATCAAACCCGGAATGACCCCGAAATGACCCGAGGGAGTCCCCAAAATCATCCGGGAATGCCCGCGAAATGACCCGAGGGAGTCCCCCAAAACCATCTCGGAATGACCACGAAATGACCACGAGGGAGTCCCCAAAACCATCCCGGAATGACCTACGAATGGCCCGAGGGAGTCCCCAAAACCATCCCGAAATGACCCCGAGGGAGTCCACAAAATCATCCCGGAATGACCCCCAAATGACCCGAGGGAGTCCCCAAAACCATCCCGAAATGACCCCGAGGGAGTCCTCAAAATCATCCCGGAATGACCCCCAAATGACCCGAGGGAGTCCCAAAAAGATCACGGAATGACCCCGGGAGGACCCCGTGGTACTCCCCTAAACCATGCCAAAATTACCTCCAAAAGACCTCGAGTGAGTCGCAAAAGTCATCCCGAAATGACCCCAAAACCTAGAAGGATCGCGAGGGAGCCCCTGGAATGGACCCCAATAGGCCTCGGGAGGATCCGCAGGGTGTCCCAGAAATTGCCCCCCAACCGCCCCCAAAAAACCCTACGAATACTCCCCAAAATCATCTCAATATTACCCTAAGAAGCTTCAGAACTACACACGAACTGGCTACGCATATGGGTATATTTTCAGGGCATCTCGATGGTTTATTTTTTTATTTTTGGATAACTGAATAAAAACTAAAATTTTATTAATTTTTATTTTCCATATTTTGTAAATAAGGAATAATAACTCAACTCTTTATTCAAATTTTGCAAAAATAAGAATGAGCGGTTATCATCAATCAGAATATTTTGAATAACGAGAAAATGTTATTCATTATTCAAGAAATGCTTGAATAAAAAATAACTTTTTATTCATCAATTAGAAAATTTAAAATGATGAATAATTTTTTATTTTTTATTTTGATTTGTTTCATTTCAAAATGACTCAACCCTGATATATATATATTACTATATATACCATCATATATATATTATATATATCACCGATCTCTATGATTTTTTGACACAACAATATATACTATATACGTAAGCAATCGGTGAAATTTGAAGCTTATAGCTGTTTAAAATGGGGTAGAAATTGCGAAAAGTTTCTTATCTGAACAATCGGTTGTATGAGATATATACTATATATACAACCGATCTCTATGATTTTTTCAGACAACAATATATGCCATATACGTAAGCATTCAGTGAAATTGAAGCTTCTAGCTGTTAAAATGGGGCTAAAATTGCGAATATATATATATATATATATATATACTCTATATACCACCGATCTGTATGGTTTTTTCAGACAACAATATATGCTATATACGTAAGCATTCGTTGAAATTTGAAGCCTCTAGCTCTTAAAATAGGGCAGCAATTACGAAAAGTTTCTTATCTGAACAATCGGTTGTGGGGGATATATACTATATATACGACCGATCTCATCAATTTTTCCAGGCAACAATATGTGCAATATACGAAATTATATGGTGAAGTTTGAAGCTTCAGTCTGTTAAATTGAGTAAGATATTACAAAAATCCTCTTTTTCTGAAAATCGGTTGTATGGAGGATATATGCTATAGTGGTCCGATCCGGCCAGTTCCGACAAATGTCTAATCGGACACCCAAATACACCCGACCACCAAATTTTATCAAGATATCTCAAAAATTGAGGGACTAGTTTGCATACAAACAGACAGACGGACAGACGGACATGGCTAAATCAACTCAGCTCTTCAACCTGATTATTTCCGTATACTTAATGGTGGGTCTATCTATTTTCATTTAAGGACTTACAATTTTCGGTTTCGTGACGAAATTAATATACCATTTCATTTTCATGAAAGGTATAAAAATAGGTAGGTACTTTGTGTGAGGATGCAAAGTTTCAGGTTTTTTTGTGGTCTGCGTGTAAAAACTATGACTACGAATCCAGTATTTCAAAAATATATGACGTAAACGTAACTATTTGATGAAATTTGATGAATTTTGAAGCTTCTATCCGTAAAAAAGGGGCAAAAATGACAGTTTATATGAAGTATATAATATATATATAACCGATCTCTATGATTTTTTTAGACAAAAATATTTTATTTTTTTTTATTTTTATTTTATACGTAAGCATTTGGTGAAATTTGAAGCTTCTAGCTGTTAAAATGGGACAGAAATTGCGCAAAGTTTCTTATCTGAACAATCGGTTGTATGAGATATATACTATATATACGACCGATCTCAATGATTTTTTCAGACAACAATATATACTATACAGATAAGCATTTGGTGAAATTTGAAGCTTCTAGCTATTAAAAAGGGGAAAAAATTGCGCAAAGTTTCTTATCTGAACAATCGGTGGTATGAGATATATACTATGTATACCACCGATCTCAATGATTTTTTCAGACATGAATATATGCTATACACGTAAGCATTTGGTGAAAATCAAGCTTCTAGCTGTTAAAATGGGGCCGAAATCGCAAAAAAAAAAAAATATATATATACTATATATATATACTATATATACCATCATATTTATATTATATATATCACCGATCTCTATGATTTTTTGACACAACAATATATACTATATACGTAAGCAATCGGTGAAATTTGAAGCTTATAGCTGTTAAAATGGGGTAGAAAATTGCGAAAAGTTTCTTATCTGAACAATCGGTTGTATGAGATATATACCGATCTCAATGATTTTTTCAGACATCAATATATGCTATACACGTAAGCATTTGGTGAAAATGAAGCTTCTAGCTGTTAAAATGGGGCCGAAATCGCAAAAAAAAATATATATATATACTATATATATATACTATATATACCATCATATATATATTATATATATCACCGATCTCTATGATTTTTTGACACAAAAATATATACTATATACGTAAGCAATCGGTGAAATTTGAAGCTTATAACTGTTAAAATGGGGTAGAAATTGCGAAAAGTTTCTTATCTGAACAATCGGTTGTATGAGATATATACTATATATACAACCGATCTCTATGATTTTTTCAGACAACAATATATGCCATATACGTAAGCATTCGGTGAAATTTGAAGCTTATAGCTGTTAAAATGGGGCTAAAATTGCGAATATATATATATATATACTATATATACCAACGATCTGTATGACTTTTTCAGACAACAATATATGCTATATACGTAAGCATTCGTTGAAATTTAAAGCCTCTAGCTCTTAAAATAGGGCAGCAATTACGAAAAGTTTCTTATCTGAGCAATCGGTTGTGGGGGATATATACTATATATACGACCGATCTCATCAATTTTTTCAGGCAACAATATGTGCAATATACGAAATTATATGGTGAAGTTTGAACCTTCATTCTGTTAAATTGAGTAAGATATTACAAAAATCCTCTTTTTCTGAAAAATCGGTTGTATGGAGGATATATGCTATAGTGGTCCGATCCGGCCGGTTCCGACAAATGTCTAATCGGACACCCAAATACACCCGCTCACCAAATTTTATCAAGATATCTCAAAAATTGAGGGACTAGTTTGCATACAAACAGACAGACGGACCGGTGGAAAGACGGACATGGCTAAATCAACTCAGCTCTTCAACCTGATTATTTCGGTATACTTAATGGTGGGTCTATCTATTTTCCTTTAAGGACTTACAATTTTCGGTTTCGTGACGAAATTAATATACCATTTCATTTTCATGAAAGGTATAAAAATAGGTAGGTACTTTGTGTGAGGATGCAAAGTTTCAGGTTTTTTGTGGTCTGCGTGTAAAAACTATGACTACGAATCACGTATTTCAAAAATATATGACGTAAACGTAAATATTTGATGAAATTTGATGAATTTTGAAGCTTCTATCCGTAAAAAAGGGGGCAAAAATGACAGTTTATATGAAGTATATAATATATATATAACCGATCTCTATGATTTTTTAGACAAAAATATTTTATTTTTTTTTATTTTTATTTTATACGTAAGCATTTGGTGAAATTTGAAGCTTCTAGCTGTTAAAATGGGACAGAAATTGCGCAAAGTTTCTTATCTGAACAATCGGTTGTATGAGATATATACTATATATACCACCGATCTCAATGATTTTTTCAGACAACAATATATACTTTACCCGTAAGCATTTGGTGAAATTTGAAGCTTCTAGCTGTTAAAATGGGGAAGAAATTGCGCAAAGTTTCTTATCTGAACAATCGGTTGTATGAGATATATACTATGTACACCACCGATCTCAATGATTTTTTTCAGACATCTATATATGCTATACACGTAAGCATTTGGTGAAAATGAAGCTTCTAGCTGTTAAAATGGGGCCGAAATCGCAAAAAAAAATATATATATATACTATATATATATACTATATATACCATCATATATATATTATATATATCATCGATCTCTATGATTTTTTGACACAACAATATATACTATATACGTAGGCAATCGGTGAAATTTGAAGCTTATAGCTGTTAAAATGGGGTAGAAATTGCGAAAAGTTTCTTATCTGAACAATCGGTTGTATGAGATATATACTATATATACAACCGATCTCTATGATTTTGCAGACAACATTATATGCCATATACGTAAGCAATCGGTGAAATTTGAAGCTTCTAGCTGTTAAAATGGGGCTAAAATTGCGAATATATATATATATACTATATATATATACTATATATACCACCATATATATGCTATATATACCACCGATCTGTATGATTTTTTCAGACAACAATATATGCTATATACGTAATCATTCGTTGAAATTTGAAGCCTCTATACTATATATATATACTATATATACCATCATATATATATTATATATATCACTGATCTCTATGATTTTTTGACACAACAATATATACTATATACGTAAGCAATCGGTGAAATTTGAAGCTTGTAGCTGTTAAAATGGGGTAGAAATTGCGAAAAGTTTCTTATATGAACAATTGGTTGTATGAGATATATACTATATATACAACCGATATCTATAATTTTTTCAGACAACAATATATGCCATATACGTAAGCATTCGGTGAAATTTGAAGCTTCTAGCTGTTAAAATGGGGCTAAAATAGCGAATATATATATATATATATATACTATATATATATACTATATATACCACCATATATATACTATATATACCACCGATCTGTATGATTTTTTCAGACAACAATATATGCTATATACGTAAGCATTCGTTGAAACTTGAAGCCTCTAGCTCTTAAAATAGGGCAGCAATTACGAAAAGTTTCTTATCTGAACAATCGGTTGTGGGGGATATATACTATATATACGACCGATCTCATCAATTTTTTCAGGCAACAATATGTGCAATCTACGAAATTATATGGTGAAGTTTGAAGCTACAGTCTGTTAAATTGAGTAAGATATTACAAAAATCCTTTTTCTGAAAAATCGGTTGTATGGAGGATATATGCTATAGTGGTCCGATCCGGCCGGTTCCGACAAATGTCTAATCGGACACCCAAATACACCCGCTCACCAAATTTTATCAAGATATCTCAAAAATTGAGGGACTAGTTTGCATACAAACAGACAGACGGACAGACGGAAAGACGGACATGGCTAAATCAACTCAGCTCTTCAACCTGATTATTTCGGTATACTTAATGGTGGGTCTATCTATTTTCCTTTAAGGACTTACAATTTTCGGTTTCGTGACGAAATTAATATACTATTTCATTTTCATGAAAGGTATAAAAATAGGTAGGTACTTTGTGTGAGGATGCAAAGTTTCAGGTTTTGTGTGGTCTGCGTGTAAAAACTATGACTACGAATCACGTATTTCAAAAATATATGACGTAAACGTAACTATTTAATGAAATTTGATGAATGTTGAAGCTTCTATCCGTAAAAAAGGGGCAAAAATGACAGTTTATATGAAGTATATAATATATATACCACCGATCTCTATGATTTTTTCAGACAAAAATATATGCTATATACGAAGGCATTTGGTGAAATTTGAAGCTTCTAGCTGTTAAAATGGGATAGAAATTGCGCAAAGTTTCTTATCTGAACAATCGGTTGTATGAGATATATACTATATATACCACCGATCTCAATGATTTTTTCAGACAACAATATATACTATACACGTAAGCATTTGGTGAAATTTGAAGCTTCTAGCTGTTAAAATGGGGAAGAAATTGCGCAAAGTTTCTTATCTGAACAATCGGTTGTATGAGATATATACTATGTATACCACCGATCTCGATGATTTTTTCAGACATCAATATATGCTATACATGTAAGCATTTGGTGAAAATGAAGCTTCTAGCTGTTAAAATGGGGCCGAAATCGCAAAAAAATATATATATATACTATATATATATACTATATATAAAATCATATATATATTATATATATCACCGATCTCTATGATTTTTTGACACAACAATATATACTATATACGTAAGTAATCGCTGAAATTCGAAGCTTATAGCTGTTAAAATGGGGTAGAAATTGCGAAAAGTTTCTTATCTGAACAATCGGTTGTATGAGATAATATACTATATATACAACCGATCTCTATGATTTTTTCAGTCAACAATATATGCCATATACGTAAGCATTCGGTGAAATTTGAAGCTTCTAGCTGTTAAAATGGTGCTAAAATTGCGAATATATATATATATACTATATATATATACTATATATACCACCATATATATACTATATATACGACAGATCTGTAAGATTTTTTCAGACAACAATATATGCTATATACGTAAGCATTCGTTGAAATTTGAAGCCTCTAGCTCTCAAAATAGGGCAGCAATTACGAAAAGTTTCTTATATGAACAATCGGTTGTGGGGGATATATACTATATATACGACCGATCTCATCAATTTTTTCAGGCAACAATATATGCAATATACGAAATTATATGGTGAAGTTTGAAGCTTCAGTCTGTTAAATTGAGTAAGATATTACAAAAATCCTCTTTTTCTGAAAAATCGGTTGTATGGAGGATATATGATATAGTGGTCCGATCCGGCCGGTTCCGACAAATGTCTAATCGGACACCCAAATACCCCCGCTCACCAAATTTTATCAAGATATCACAAAAATTGAGGGACTAGTTTGCATACAAACCGACAGAGGGACAGACGGACAGACGGACATGGCTAAATCAACTCAGCTCTTCAACCTGATTATTTCGGTATACTTAATGGTGGTTCTATCTATTTTCCTTTAAGGACTTACAATTTTCGGTTTCGTGATGAAATTAATATACAATTTCATTTTCATGAAAGGTATAAAAATAGGTAGGTACTTTGTGTGAGGATGCAAAGTTTCAGGTTTTTTGTGGTCTGCGTGTAAAAACTATGACTACGAATCACGTATTTCAACAATATGTGACGTAGACGTAACTATTTGATGAAATTTTATGAATTTTGAAGCTTCTAGCCGTAAAAAAGGGGCAAAAAATACAGTATATATGGGGTATATAATATATGTACCACCGATCTCTATGATTTTTTCAGACAACAATATATGCTATATACGTAAGCATTTGGTGAAATTTGAAGCTTCTAGCTGTTAAAATGGGGCAGAAATTTCGCAAAGTTTCTTATCTGAACAATCGGTTGTATGAGATATATACTATATATACCACCGATCTCAATGATTTTTTCAGACAACAATATATACTATACACGTAAGCATTTGGTGAACTTTGAAGCTTCTAGCTGTTAAAATGGGGAAGAAATTGCGCAAAGTTTCTTATCTGAACAATCGGTTGTATGAGATTATATATACCACCGGGCCCTATGATTTTTTCAGACAACAATATATGCTATACGCGTAAACATTTGGTGACATTTGAACATATCTAAACGATTTTTAAGATAAATAAAAATTAAACAAGTAAGGACGGGACTGTTTTCGGCTGTGCCGAAGACTTCATACCTTTCATGAATGGGGCTGAACAATAATCTTATCCCATTCGTAATCTCCGAATAATCGGATGTATAAGATAAGAAATATATAGTGAACAGATCTACATACCTAAACGATTTCTAAGATAAATATAAAATAAAAAATAGGTAGGTACTTTGTGTGAGGATACAAAGTTTCAGGTTTTTTGTAGTCTGCGTGTAAAAACTATGACTACGAATCACGTATTTCAACAATATGTGACGTAAACGTAACTATTTGATGAAATTTTATGAATTTTGAAGCTTCTATCCGTAAAAAAGGGGCAAAAAAATACAGTTTATATGGGGTATATAATATATGTACCACCGATCTCTATGATTTTTTCAGACAACAATATATGCTATATACGAAAGCATTTGTTGAAATTTTAAGCTTCTAGCTGTTAAATGGGGCAGAAATTTCGCAAAGTCTCTTATCTGAACAATCGGTTGTATGAGATATATACTATATATACCACCGATATCAATGATTTTTTCAGACAACAATTTATACTATACACGTAAGCATTTGGTGAACTTTGAAGCTTCTAGCTGTTAAAATGGGGTAGAAATTGCGCAAAGTTTCTTATCTGAACAATCGGTTGTATGAGATATATACTATGTATACCACCGATCTCAATGATTTTTTCAGACATCAATATATGCTATACACGTTAGCATTTGGTGAAAATGAAGCTTCTAGTTGCAAATCGCAAAAAAAAAATATATATATACTATATATATATACTATATATACCATCATATATATATTATATATATCACCGATCTCTATGATTTTTTTACACAACAATATATACTATATACGTAAGAAATCGGTGAAATTTGAAGCTTATAGCTGTTAAAATGGGGTAGAAATTACGAAAAGTTTCTTATCTGAACAATCGGTTGTATGAGATATATACTATATATACAACCGATTTCTATGATTTTTTCAGACAACAATATATGCCATATACGTAAGAATTCGGTGAAATTTGAAGCATCTAGCTGTTAAAATGGGGCTAAAATTGCGAATATATATATATACTATTTATATATACTATATATACCACCATATATATACTATATACCACCGATCTGTATGATTTTTTCAGACAACAATATATGCTATATACGTAAGCATTCGTTGAAATTTGAAGCCTCTAGCTCTTAAAATAGGGCAGCAATTACGAAAAGTTTCTTATCTGAACAATCGGTTGTGGGGGATATATACTATATATACGACCGATCTCATCAAATTTTTCAGGCAACAATATGTGCAATATACGAAATTATATGGTGAAGTGTGAAGCTTCAGTCTGTTAAATTGAGTAAGATATTACAAAAATCCTCTTTTTCTGAAAAATCAAGATATCTCAAAAATTGAGGGACTAGTTTGCATACAAACAGACAGACGGACAGACGGACATGGCTAAACCAACTCAGCTCTTCAACCTGATTATTTCGGTATACTTAATGGTGGGTCTATCTATTTTCCTTTAAGGACCTACAATTTTCGGTTTCGTGACGAAATTAATATACCATTTCATTTTCATGAAAGTTATAAAAATAGGTAGGTACTTTGTGTGAGGATGCAAAGTTTCAGGTTTTTTGTGGTCTGCGTGTAAAAACTATGACTACGAATCACGTATTTCAAAAATATATGACGTAAGCGTAACTATTTGATGAAATTTGATGAATTTTGAAGCTTCTATCCGTAAAAAAGGGGCAAACATGACAGTTTATATGAAGTATATAATGTATATACCACCGATCTCTATGATTTTTTCAGACAAAAATATATGCTATATACGTTAGCATTTGGTGAAATTTGAAGCTTCTAGTTGTTAAAATGTGATAGAAATTGCGCAAAGTTTCTTATCTGAACAATCGGTTATATGGGATATATACTATATATACCAACGATCTCAATGATTTTTTCAGACAACAATATATACTATATGTTGAAAAAATAAGCCAAATACTTTATTATTCTCCAGTCTGGCAATATTATACGTTTTTGCTTTTCTATGAATCTTTAAATTGTAGCTTCTAAGTTCGTAATGTAAAGACACAAAATTCAGTTCTCATTAAACCACTGCTTTGTAAACATCATCTGCATTTTTATTTCAAAGGAATATAAAACTTCTAACAAAGGTTATGGGCCCAGAGTCCAAAGAAAATTCGAGAACTCTAATAAATCAAATTAATTAATTGTGTGAACAATAAAACGTTTTTAGTAGCGCGATCGAAAAAGTTTAAGTAATTCGGTTTTTGATTTTTAAAACATACATACGTACGTGCGAAATAAATACGCGTAAAAAAATACAAAATGAGTGTACACCTCCAAATAGAGAAGTTGGGTGATGATAACTATGACGTGTGGTCAGTGTCCGTGCGAAGTGTACTCATTACGGCGGATTTGTGGAACGTTGTATGCGGAAAGTATGAAAAAGCAGAAGATGCTACCGCCGAAGAAATCCTTAAGTGGGAAACCACAGATCAAAAGGCTTTGGCATGTTTAATTTTAAATATAAAGCCGACACAGTTAATGCACATAAAGACGTGCATAACAGCGGAAAAGGCATGGCAAAAATTGCGCGACATTCATTTCCCAGTCGGTCCAGTGAAAAAAGTTCAGCAGTATCAAAAACTGTTACGCTTAAACATGCAACAAGGCGACATTGTAGTACGGTATGTAAATGAGTTTGTGGCAACAGTCGACAAATTAGCCGAATTGGACATTCAAATAAACGACGAGTTGAAAGTCATAATGTTGCTTTCAAGCCTTCCAAATTCATGGGAAAACTTCGTTGTCGCAGTGAAACGCGCGACAAGTTGCCGACGTTCGACGTAGTTAAATCAAAAATTTTAGAAGAGGGAACGCGAAGGCCAGAAAAAGATGATCGAGAATGCACACAAGCAGTCTACGCACATTCAAGTAAAAACATTACACAAAAGCAACATGAGTATGGTAGTACAAATGACGAAAAGAATAAAACCAAAGTAAATAGTAAAAAGAAAAAGACAAACAGCGTTTTAAGGGGAAATGTTTCAATTGCCAAAAATTAGGTCATCGCGCAAGTGAGTGCCGAAGCAAGAAAAAGAATGCAAATACTGAAATGCACAGTGAGACACACGAATCATCAAATCATTTAATGTATGGTGCAATTGATAATGTAGCAAAAAGAGACACATGATGCATTGACAGCGGCGCTACATCACACATGTGTTGTGATAAAAATATGTTTACATCGTTTACTGAAAAGAATTCTCATGTCATGTTAGCAGCAGAGAAGTTTATAGAATCGTCTGGAATAGGTTCAGTAGTGCTAAAAAGAGAAAACAATAAAATTGTGTTGAATGATGTGTTATTTGTCCCATCTCTGCTTATGAATTTTCTGTCAGTAAGTAAGGCAGCGCAGTATGTGAGTTCGACAGTATTTACATGCAACAGTGCCATAATAAAAAACAAGAAACAGCAAAGAGTGCTACAAGCAGAGCGTGAAATATATCGGAATGAAGAAAAAACAAATATTGTTTGTTTACTAAGTGAAAGTTCATTAGTTGTAAAGTGGTACAATCGTTTTGGTCACTTAAATATGCAAAGTTTAAAACAACTAAATGATAGTGAACATGTGCGCGGTATGAATATTAGAAATATGCCAGCCAAAATAAGTTGTGATACGTGTAATCAAGCAAAAATATGTGCTTTGCCATTTACGCAAACAAATGCGCGAATATCGAAGAGCAAACTTGAACTTGTGCATACGGATGTGTGTGGCCCCATGAACGTTAAATCGTTAGGTGGAAAGAAATATTTCGTCACTTTCATCGACGATTATTCTCGTAAAATTTTTGTTTATTTTATGCACAATAAAAATGAAGTTTTTGAAAAGTTCAAGGAGTTTAAAGCATATGTAGAGTGCCAAACCGGTAGTAAAATAAAAGCCTTGCGTAGTGATAATGGCAGGGAATATATAAATAATGAATTTGATAATTTTTTGGTAAAATGCGGAATTAAAAGACAATTAACAGTGCCTTATACACCCCAACAAAACGGTGTTGCAGAACGGGCGAACCGCACAATCGTAGAAATGGCAAAAAGTTTATTAATTCATGCAAAGCTAGACGAGTTTTTGTGGGCAGAGGCGGTTCAAACCGCAGTGTATATCCGTAATCGGTGTCCAACGCAAGCGCTTAATAATCTTATACCATTTGAAATGTGGCATAAACGCAAACCTTCAGTCAAACATTTACGAATTTTTGGGTCAAGAGTTTTTGCACTAGAAAAAACCATTAAAAGCAAGTTTGCATTTTGTTTTCTGTATGATTTTTTCAGACAACAATATATGCTATATACGTAAGCATTCGTTGAAACTTGAAGCCTCTAGCTCTTAAAATAGGGCAGCAATTACGAAAAGTTTCTTATCTGAACAATCGGTTGTGGGGGATATATACTATATATACGACCGATCTCATCAATTTTTTCAGGCAACAATATGTGCAATCTACGAAATTATATGGTGAAGTTTGAAGCTACAGTCTGTTAAATTGAGTAAGATATTACAAAAATCCTTTTTCTGAAAAATCGGTTGTATGGAGGATATATGCTATAGTGGTCCGATCCGGCCGGTTCCGACAAATGTCTAATCGGACACCCAAATACACCCGCTCACCAAATTTTATCAAGATATCTCAAAAATTGAGGGACTAGTTTGCATACAAACAGACAGACGGACAGACGGAAAGACGGACATGGCTAAATCAACTCAGCTCTTCAACCTGATTATTTCGGTATACTTAATGGTGGGTCTATCTATTTTCCTTTAAGGACTTACAATTTTCGGTTTCGTGACGAAATTAATATACTATTTCATTTTCATGAAAGGTATAAAAATAGGTAGGTACTTTGTGTGAGGATGCAAAGTTTCAGGTTTTGTGTCGTCTGCGTGTAAAAACTATGACTACGAATCACGTATTTCAAAAATATATGACGTAAACGTAACTATTTAATGAAATTTGATGAATTTTGAAGCTTCTATCCGTAAAAAAGGGGCAAAAATGACAGTTTATATGAAGTATATAATATATATACCACCGATCTCTATGATTTTTTCAGACAAAAATACATGCTATATACGAAGGCATTTGGTGAAATTTAAAGCTTCTAGCTGTTAAAATGGGATAGAAATTGCGCAAAGTTTCTTATCTGAACAATCGGTTGTATGAGATATATACTATATATACCACCGATCTCAATGATTTTTTCAGACAACAATATATACTATACACGTAAGCATTTGGTGAAATTTGAAGCTTCTAGCTGTTAAAATGGGGATGAAATTGCGCAAAGTTACTTATCTGAACAATCGGTTGTATGAGATATATACTATGTATACCACCGATATCGATGATTTTTTCAGACATCAATATATGCTATACATGTAAGCATTTGGTGAAAATGAAGCTTCTAGCTGTTAAAATGGGGCCGAAATCGCAAAAAAATATATATATATACTATATATATATACTATATATACCATCATATATATATTATATATATAACCGATCTCTATGACTTTTTGACACAACAATATATACTATATACGTAAGCAATCGCTGAAATTCGAAGCTTATAGCTGTTAAAATGGGGTAGAAATTGCGAAAAGTTTCTTATCTGAACAATAGGTATTATGAGATAATATACTATATATACAACCGATCTCTATGATTTTTTCAGACAACAATATATGCCATATACGTAAGCATTCGGTGAAATTTGAAGCTTCTAGCTGTTAAAATGGTGCTAAAATTGCGAATATATATATATATACTATATATATATACTATATATACCACCATATATATACTATATATACGACAGATCTGTATGATTTTTTCAGACAACAATATATGCTATATACGTAAGCATTCGTTGAAATTTGAAGCCTCTAGCTCTTAAAATAGGGCAGCAATTACGAAAAGTTTCTTATATGAACAATCGGTTGTGGGGGATATATACTATATATACGACCGATCTCATCAATTTTTTCAGGCAACAATATATGCAATATACGAAATTATATGGTGAAGTTTGAAGCTTCAGTCTGTTAAATTGAGTAAGATATTACAAAAATCCTCTTTTTCTGAAAAATCGGTTGTATGGAGGATATATGCTATAGTGGTCCGATCCGGCCGGTTCCGACAAATGTCTAATCGGACACCCAAATACCCCCGCTCACCAAATTTTATCAAGATATCTCAAAAATTGAGGGACTAGTTTGCATACAAACCGACAGAGGGACAGACGGACAGACGGACATGGCTAAATCAACTCAGCTCTTCAACCTGATTATTTCGGTATATTTAATGGTGGGTCTATCTATTTTCCTTTAAGGACTTACAATTTTCGGTTTCGTGATGAAATTAATATACAATTTCATTTTCATGAAAGGTATAAAAATAGGTAGGTACTTTGTGTGAGGATGCAAAGTTTCAGGTTTTTTGTGGTCTGCGTGTAAAAACTATGACTACGAATCACGTATTTCAACAATATGTGACGTAGACGTAACTATTTGATGAAATTTTATGAATTTTGAAGCTTCTAGCCGTAAAAAAGGGGCAAAAAAATACAGTATATATGGGGTATATAATATATGTACCACCGATCTCTATGATTTTTTCAGACAACAATATATGCTATATACGTAAGCATTTGGTGAAATTTGAAGCTTCTAGCTGTTAAAATGGGGCAGAAATTTCGCAAAGTTTCTTATCTGAACAATCGGTTGTATGAGATATATACTATATATACCACCGATCTCAATGATTTTTTCAGACAACAATATATACTATACACGTAAGCATTTGGTGAACTTTGAAGCTTCTAGCTGTTAAAATGGGGAAGAAATTGCGCAAAGTTTCATATCTGAACAATCGGTTGTATGAGATTATATATACCACCGGGCCCTATGATTTTTTCAGACAACAATATATGCTATACACGTAAACATTTGGTGACATTTGAACATATCTAAACAATTTTTAAGATAAATATAAATTAAACAAGTAAGGACGGGACTGTTTTCGGCTGTGCCGAAGACTTCATACCTTTCATGAATGGGGCTGAACAATAATCTTATCCCATTCGTAATCTCCGAATAATCGGATGTATAAGATAAGAAATATATAGTGAACAGATCTACATACCTAAACGATTTCTAAGATAAATATAAAATAAAAAATAGGTAGGTACTTTGTGTGAGGATACAAAGTTTCAGGTTTTTTGTAGTCTGCGTGTAAAAACTATGACTACGAATCACGTATTTCAACAATATGTGACGTAAACGTAACTATTTGATGAAATTTTATGAATTTTGAAGCTTCTATCCGTAAAAAAGGGGCAAAAAAATGCAGTTTATATGGGGTATATAATATATGTACCACCGATCTCTATGATTTTTTCAGACAACAATATATGCTATATACGAAAGCATTTGGTGAAATTTTAAGCTTCTAGCTGTTAAATGGGGCAGAAATTTCGCAAAGTTTCTTATCTGAACAATCGGTTGTATGAGATATATACTATATATACCACCGATCTCAATGATTTTTTCAGACAACAATTTATACTATACACGTAAGCATTTGGTGAACTTTGAAGCTTCTAGCTGTTAAAATGGGGAAGAAATTGCGCAAAGTTTCTTATCTGAACAATCGGTTGTATGAGATATATACTATGTATACCACCGATCTCAATGATTTTTTCAGACATCAATATATGCTATACACGTTAGCATTTGGTGAAAATGAAGCTTCTAGTTGCAAATCGCAAAAAAAAATATATATATACTATATATATATACTATATATACCATCATATATATATTATATATATCACCGATCTCTATGATTTTTTGACACAACAATATATACTATATACGTAAGCAATCGGTGAAATTTGAAGCTTATAGCTGTTAAAATGGGGTAGAAATTACGAAAAGTTTCTTATCTGAACAATCGGTTCTATGAGATATATACTATATATACAACCGATCTCTATGATTTTTTCAGACAACAATATATGCCATATACGTAAGAATTCGGTGAAATTTGAAGCATCTAGCTGTTAAAATGGGGCTAAAATTGCGAATATATATATATACTATTTATATATACTATATATACCACCATATATATACTATATACCACCGATCTGTATGATTTTTTCAGACAACAATATATGCTATATACGTAAGCATTCGTTGAAATTTGAAGCCTCTAGCTCTTAAAATAGGGCAGCAATTACGAAAAGTTTCTTATCTGAACAATCGGTTGTGGGGGATATATACTATATATACGACCGATCTCATCAATTTTTTCAGGCAACAATATGTGCAATATACGAAATTATATGGTGAAGTGTGAAGCTTCAGTCTGTTAAATTGAGTAAGATATTACAAAAATCCTCTTTTTCTGAAAAATCAAGATATCTCAAAAATTGAGGGACTAGTTTGCATACAAACAGACAGACGGAGAGACGGACATGGCTAAACCAACTCAGCTCTTCAACCTGATTATTTCGGTATACTTAATGGTGGGTCTATCTATTTTCCTTTAAGGACTTACAATTTTCGGTTTCGTGACGAAATTAATATACCATTTCATTTTCATGAAAGTTATAAAAATAGGTAGGTACTTTGTGTGAGGATGCAAAGTTTCAGGTTTTTTGTGGTCTGCGTGTAAAAACTATGACTACGAATCACGTATTTCAAAAATATATGACGTAAGCGTAACTATTTGATGAAATTTGATGAATTTTGAAGCTTCTATCCGTAAAAAAGGGGCAAACATGACAGTTTATATGAAGTATATAATATATATACCACCGATCTCTATGATTTTTTCAGACAAAAATATATATATACGTTAGCATTTGGTGAAATTTGAAGCTTCTAGTTGTTAAAATGGGATAGAAATTGCGCAAAGTTTCTTATCTGAACAATCGGTTATATATATAATAAACAACTTCTAACAAAGGTTATGGGCCCAGAGTCCAAAGAAAATTCGAGAACTCTAATAAATCAAATTAATTAATTGTGTGAACAATAAAACGTTTTTAGTAGCGCGATCGAAAAAGTTTAAGTAATTCGGTTTTTGATTTTTAAAACATACATACGTACGTGCGAAATAAATACGCGTAAAAAAATACAAAATGAGTGTACACCTCAAAATAGAGAAGTTGGGTGATGATAACTATGACGTGTGGTCAGTGTCCGTGCGAAGTGTACTCATTACGGCGGATTTGTGGAACGTTGTATGCGGAAAGTATGAAAAAGCAGAAGATGCTACCGCCGAAGAAATCCTTAAGTGGGAAACCACAGATCAAAAGGCTTTGGCATGTTTAATTTTAAATATAAAGCCGACACAGTTAATGCACATAAAGACGTGCATAACAGCGGAAAAGGCATGGCGAAAATTGCGCGACATTCATTTCCCAGTCGGTCCAGTGAAAAAAGTTCAGCAGAATCAAAAACTGTTACGCTTAAACATGCAACAAGGCGACATTGTAGTACGGTATGTAAATGAGTTTGTGGCAACCGTCGACAAATTAGCCGAATTGGACATTCAAATAAACGACGAGTTGAAAGTTATAATGTTGCTTTCAAGCCTTCCAAATTCATGGGAAAACTTCGTTGTCGCTAGTGAAACGCGCGACAAGTTGCCGACGTTCGACGTAGTTAAATCAAAAATTTTAGAAGAGGGAACGCGAAGGCAAGAAAAAGATGATCGAGAATGCACACAAGCAGTCTACGCACATTCAAGTAAAAACATGACACAAAAGCAACATGAGTATGGTAGTACAAATGACGAAAAGAATAAAACCAAAGTAAATAGTAAAAAGAAAAAGACAAACAGCGTTTTAAGGGGAAATGTTTCAATTGCCAAAAATTAGGTCATCGCGCAAGTGAGTGCCGAAGCAAGAAAAAGAATGCAAATACTGAAATGCACAGTGAGACACACGAATCATCAAATCATTTAATGTATGGTGCAATTGATAATGTAGCAAAAAGAGACACATGATGCATTGACAGCGGCGCTACATCACACATGTGTTGTGATAAAAATATGTTTACATCGTTTACTGAAAAGAATTCTCATGTCATGTTAGCAGCAGAGAAGTTTATAGAATCGTCTGGAATAGGTTCAGTAGTGCTAAAAAGAGAAAACAATAAAATTGTGTTGAATGATGTGTTATTTGTCCCATCTCTGCTTATGAATATTCTGTTAGTAAGTAAGGCAGCGCAGTATGGGAGTTCGACAGTATTTACATGCAACAGTGCCATAATAAAAAACAAGAAACAGCAAACAGTGCTACAAGCAGAGCGTGAAATATATCGGAATGAAGAAAAAACAAATATTGTTTGTTTACTAAGTGAAAGTTCATTAGTTGTAAAGTGGTACAATCGTTTTGGTCACTTAAATATGCAAAGTTTAAAACAACTAAATGATAGTGAACATGTGCGCGGTATGAATATTAGAAATATGCCAGCCAAAATAAGTTGTGATACGTGTAATCAAGCAAAAATATTTGCTTTGCCATTTACGCAAACAAATGCTTGAATATCGAAGAGCAAACTTGAACTTGTGCATACGGATGTGTGTGGCCCCATGAACGTTAAATCGTTAGGTGGAAAGAAATATTTCGTCACTTTCATCGACGATTATTCTCGTAAAATTTTTGTTTATTTTATGCACAATAAAAATGAAGTTTTTGAAAAGTTCAAGGAGTTTAAAGCATATGTAGAGTGCCAAACCTGTAGTAAAATAAAAGCCTTGCGTAGTGATAATGGCAGGGAATATATAAATAATGAATTTGATAATTTTTTGGTAAAATGAGGAATTAAAAGACAATTAACAGTGCCTTATACACCCCAACAAAACGGTGTTGCAGAACGGGCGAACCGCACAATCGTAGAAATGGCAAAAAGTTTATTAATTCATGCAAAGCTAGACGAGTTTTTGTGGGCAGAGGCGGTTCAAACCGCAGTGTATATCCGTAATCGGTGTCCAACGCAAGCGCTTAATAATCTTATACCATTTGAAATGTGGCATCAACGCAAACCTTCAGTCAAACATTTACGAATTTTTGGGTCAAGAGTTTTTGCACTAGAAAAAACCATTAAAAGCAAGTTTGCGGCCAAAGGTAAAGAATACCCATTTATGGGATATTCTTGCACAGCAAAGGCGTATCGACTTTATGATCGCCAAAAACGTGTAGTCATAGAAAGGCGTGACGTCAGATCTGCAGAAGGCGATTTTGGTACGCGTGTAACTGCTGACAATGAAACTTCGGAACAAAGCAATGATTTTATGACAAACATCATTCGCCTAGAATCCAACGAAAGTCAAGAAACTCAGCGTTCATCATCAAATGATACCATAGCTGAAGCTGAACAAAATGCAGGCTGTGATTCAGGCGATGATGAGGAGGATTTTGCCACTGCTAGCAGTTCCGAAGACGACAATCAAGACGAAGAACAACGAGAACCACGTATGGAGCATTCCGAACAACACAATGTAACGCGACGTGGGGCAGGTCGTCCTAAACCAATATACACAGGTAAGCCGGGTAGACCTAAAAAGCAGTATCATTACCTTAATTACATTGAAGATTTGGAAACACCACAAACTGCAGCAGAAGCACTGAGTGGCCAACACGCAAAAGATTGGCAAAAATCAATGCAAGCCGAATACGATGCACTTATAGCAAACAATACATGGTCGTTAGTTGATTTACCTGCAGAGCATAAAGCTATTGGGTCAAAGTGGATTTTTAGAATCAAACGAAATGTTGAGGGCGATATAGGGCGATTTAAATCCAGATTAGTTGCCAAGGGTTGTGCACAACAGTTAGGTATTAATTACTAATTATGCATCAAGTGGATATTTCCAACGCATACCTAAATAGTGAGCTTCATGAAAATGTTTATATGAAGCAACCCGAAAATTTTATAAGCAAACAATATCCAAATAAAGTACTAAAATTACGAAAGGTGATTTATGGGCTAAAACCATCCGGATGTGCTTGGAACAACACACTCGCCGAAGTTTTAAAAGGCATCGGTTTTAAAAGGTGCATCAATGAGCCGTGCTTATATTTTAAACGAGACCAGAAGCAATATAGTTATATCGCAGTTTACGTTGATGACTTAATCATCATGGGTCCAAGTGCAAATGATATAGCTGAAATTAAGAAGAAGATAGCGTCTACATTTCACGTGCAAGATGGTGGAGCTATACGATACTTCCTTGGTTTGGAAGTGCAGCGAGAGGGGAACAGAGGCGCGATTCACTTATCACAGAAAAAGTACATCAAATCCGTTCTTGAAAAATATGGCATGCAAAAAGGTAGGGCAGTTGCAACTCCACTCGATCCAGGTTTCCAAGTGGGCTGCCAAGACGAAAAATTTTCAAAGGTAAATACTACAGGACACCAATCATTAATCGGTTCTCTTATGTATTTAGCAGTGCTAAGTCGACCTGATATTACGCACGCTGTAAGCAAGCTTTCTCAACGTAACACAAACCCACATGTTGAGCACGAAACCGCAGCAAAGCACATTTTGAGATATCTATCAGGTACTTCAGATTTAAGTATCGTGTACCGCAAGTCTTATGAGCCCGTGAAGGGATACGCTGACGCAGATTGGGCAAATGATCCAAACGATAGAAAATCATATTCAGGGTATGTTTTCCACTTAGGAAGCAGTGTTTTCTCTTGGGCTTCAACAAAGCAAAATGTAACGGCTTTAAGCAGCACCGAGGCTGAATACGTGGCCTTATCAGCGGCTGCAAAAGAGGCAGTCTACCTCAACAGATTACTTCAAGAAATTGGGTATATCAGTACAAATTCGATGATCATATACGGTGATAACATTAGTGCGCAACATATAGCACGTAACCCCATTCATCATAAGCGGACCAAACACATTGATATAAAATACCATTTTATACGAGAAAAAGTAGAGTCAAATGAAATTAAATTAGAATATGTTTCAACTAATGAAAATATTGCCGACATTTTATCTAAAAGTGTTAGTAAGAAAAAGCATTGTAACTTTGTTAAATTACTTGGATTAAATTAATTAAATATATTTGCTTAATTTTTATAAAGATATTTGCTTAAGAAGAAGTGTTGAAAGAATAAGCCAAATACTTTATTATTCTCCAGTCTGGCAACATTATACGTTTTTGCTTTTCTATGAATCTTTAAATTGTAGCTTCTAAGTTCGTAATGTAAAGACACAAAATTCAGTTCTCATTAAACCACTGCTTTGTAAACATCAGAATATCTGCATTTTTATTTCAAAGGAATAAAAAACTTCTAACACTATACACGTAAGCATTTGGTGAAATTTGAAGCTCCTAGCTGTTAAAATGGGGAAGAAATTACGCAAAGTTTCTTATCTGAACAATCGGTTGTATGAGATATATACTATGTATACCACCGATCTCAATGATTTTTTCAGACATCAATATATGCTATACACGTAAGCATTTGGTGAAAATGAAGCTTCTAGCTGTTAAAATGGGGCCGAAATCGCAAAAAAAAAAATATATATACTACATATATATACTATATATACCATCATATATATATTATATATATCACCGATCTCTATGATTTTTTGACACAACAATGTATACTATATACGCAAGCAATCGGTGAAATTTGAAGCTTATAGCTGTTAAAATGGGGTAGAAATTGCGAAAAGTTTCTTATCTGAACAATCGGTTGTATGAGATATATACTATATATACAACCGATCTCAGACAACAATATATGCCATATACGTAAGCATTCGGTGAAATTTGAAGCTTCTAGCTGTTAAAATAGGGCAGCAATTACGAAAAGCTTCTTATCTGAACAATCGGTTGTGGGGGTTATATACTATATATACGACCGATCTCATCAATTTTTTCAGGCAACAATATGTGCAATATACGAAATTATACGGTGAAGTTTAAAATTAAATTGAGTAAGATATTACAAAAATCCTCTTTTTCTGAAAAATCGGTTGTATGGAGGATATATGCTATAGTGGTCCGATCCAGCCGGTTCCGACAAATGTCTAATCGGACACCCAAATACACCCGCTCACCAAATTTTATCAAGATATCTCAAAAATTGAGGGACTAGGTTGCATACAAACAGACAGACGGACAGACGGACATGGCTAAATCAACTCAGCTCTTCAACCTGATTATTTCGGTATACTTAATGGTGGGTCTATCTATTTTCCTTTAAGGACTTACAATTTTCGGTTTCGTGACGAAATTAATATACCATTTCATTTTCATGAAAGGTATAAAAATAGGTAGGTACTTTGTGTGAGGATGCAAAGTTTCAGGTTTTTTGTGGTCTGGGTGTAAAAACTATGACTACGAATCACGTATTTCAAAAATATATGACGTAAACGTAACTATTTGATGAAATTTGATGAATTTTGAAGCTTCTATCCGTAAAAAAGGGGCAAAAATGACAGTTTATATGAAGTATATAATATATATACGACCGATCTCTATGATTTTTTCAGACAAAAATATATGCTCTATACGTAAGCATTTGGTGAAATTTGAAGCTTCTAGCTGTTAAAATGGGATAGAAGTTGCACAAAGTTTCTTGTCTGAACAATCGGTTGTATGAGATATATACTATATATACCATCGATCTCAATGATTTTTTCAGACAACAATATATACTATAAACGCAACCATTTGGTGAAATTTGAAGCTTCTAGCTGTTAAAATGGGGAAGAACTTGCGCATAGTTTCTTATCTGAACAATTGGTTGTATGAGATATATACTATGTATACCACCGATCTCAATGATTTTTTCAGACATCAATATATGCTATACACGTAAGCATTTGGTGAAAATGAAGCTTCTAGCTGTTAAAATGGGGCCGAAATCGCAAAAAAAATATATATATACTATATATACCATCATATATATATTATATATATCACCGATCTCTATGATTTTTTGACACAACAATATATACTATATACGTAAGCAATCGGTGAAATTTGAAGCTTATAGCTGTTAAAATGGGGTAGAAATTGCGAAAAGTTTCTTATCTGAACAATCGGTTGTATGAGATATATACTATATATACAACCGATCTCAAACAACAATATATGCCATATACGTAAGCATTCGGTGAAATTTGAAGCTTCTAGCTGTTAAAATGGGGCTAAAATTGCGAATATATATATATATACCACCATATATATACTATATATACCACCGATCTGTATGATTTTTTCAGATAACAATATATGCTATATACGTAAGCATTCGCTGAAATTTGAAGCCTCTAGCTCTTAAAATAGGGCAGCAATTACGAAAAGTTTCTTATCTGAACAATCGGTTGTGGGGGATATATACTATATATACGACCGATCTCATCAATTTTTTCAGGCAACAATATGTGCAATATACGAAATTATATGGTGAAGTTTGAAACTTCAGTCTGTTAAATTGAGTAAGATATTACAAAAACCTCTTTTTCTGAAAAATCGGTTGTATGGAGGATATATGCTATAGTGGTCCGATCCGGCCGGTTCCGACAAATGGCTAATCGGACACCCAAATACGCCCGTTCACCAAATTTTATCAAGATATCTCAAAAATTGAGGGACTAGGTTGCATACAAACAGACAGACGGACAGACGGACATGGCTAAATCAACTCAGCTCTTCAACCTGATTATTTCGGTATATTTAATGGTGGGTCTATCTATTTTCCTTTAAGGACTTACAATTTTCGGTTTCGTGACGAAATTAATATACCATTTCATTTTCATGAAAGGTATAAAAATAGGTAGGTACTTTGTGTGAGGATGCAAAGTTTCAGGTTTTTTGTGGTCTGCGTGTAATCACGTATTTCAAAAATATATGACGTAAACGTAACTATTTGATGAAATTTTATGAATTTTGAAGCTTCTATCCGTAAAAAAGGGGCAAAAATGACAGTTTATATGAAGTATATAATATATATACCACCGATCTCTATGATTGTTTCAGACAAAAATATATGCTATATACGTAAGCATTTGGTGAAATTTGAAGCTTCTGGCTGTTAAAATGGGACAGAAATTGCGCAAAGTTTCTTATCTGAACAATCGGTTGTATGAGATATATACCATATATACCACCGATCTCAATGATTTTTTCAGACAACAATAGATACTATACACGTAAGCATTTGGTGAAATTTGAAGCTTCTAGCTGTTAAAATGGGGAAGAAATTGCGCAAAGTTTCTTATCTGAAAAATCGGTTGTATGAGATATATACTATGTATAGCACCGATCTCAATGATTTTTTCAGACATCAATATATGCTATACACGTAAGTATTTGGTGAAAATGAAGCTTCTAGCTTTTAAAGTGGGGCCGAAATCGCAAAAAAAAAATATATATACTATATATACCATCATATATATATTATATATGTAGGAACCGATAAGAGACGTACCAGGAGTGGACGGACCTACGGAGACATACACCCCTTACGCACCAGCAACCCAGACATAAATATGCAACCGTGCAACAATAAATAGGCAACTCTTAAATTTGAAATGAAAAAGAAAACCGACGTTTGAGAATGGAGAGAGTCAATGTTTAGAGTTTGACGAAAGAAGTCGATACGCGGACATCACGAAGCACAAATAAGAATTTAATTATAATTACCACATATTTTCCGTTTTAACAAACTGTACTATTTAAATGATTACTACAAATTACATTTAATAAACTGTATAATATAATATTTGCAAGGTTTAATAAACATTTATTCAAAATCTACAAATAAATTGGGGGCTCAACCGAGATTGTGGACTAAAAATTTTCTATATTATGCAGAGTGTGTGAGCTTCATTAAACGCTCTTAAGTGCGTAAATGTCCAATAAACGCAAGCTAAGCAAAAAGCGTCTCCAAACGCCGTGTAAAATTTGTGCGTGTCGACAAACATCTTTATAAGCAAAAAGCGTCTCCAAACGCTGTACATTTCTCGAGCGTCGTTAAACGCTATAAAGTTGAGAGCATAAACGCAATCGAAACAAAGTGCGTCTTCAAATGCCGTATTCGTGCGTACTTGGTACATGCAACATACATACAAACATACAAGCGTCTACAGACGCTATACAAACTGTGAGCTTCCAGAAATGCGCTCAATTTGTTACCAGGCAAGTGTCGTCAAACGCTTGTGAAATTCGGCAACAAAGCCAAGCCAAATTTTGAATTTAGTAACTACTGAAAACGAAGAGTAGTTCGTACAAAGAAGAGCACAGTTGAAGAGAGCAGAAAAACTTAGAGCAGAAACATCGCTGGTAACGCAAATACCAAAGTCGCATAGAAGCAGAGAAAGAAGTTAAACGTCAGTTGATAAATGTCAATGACGAAGTTGAAAGCGAAGTAGAGTAGAAAAGCAATTGGCAACGCAAGCAGCCGTTGAGCAAGGAATCAAAACAAACAAAAAACTGATAAGCAACGATGTGATTTTGTACGAAGAAGAAGAGAGGTGTGAAAAAACAGAAGCAAAGACAAGAAAATCGTTGGCAGCAAATTCACTGATCGTAGTAGAACAAAACAAATTGCAAAAATCCGAGCAAAACACAGTAGACGAAGCAAAGCAGAGAAGCAGCTAAGTGGAAAGCAAAACAAAATACATACCTATATTCATATTTCAGTAGTTTGTTTAGAAGATTCAGTAGTTTGTTTAGAACATTTTGCATGAATCTGTTGAATACTTTTCTTTATTTAAACCTATTTCCAAAATTTTAAAGTAAGTAAATATCGTAGCATATAAGACGGTGCAGAGTGAAAATGGAAAGAGAGACAATATTGGCATTTAATGTAAGGGAGTTGCAGGAAGCACTCCGTGAGCTTAATATTTCAGTTACAGGTCGTAAAGCAGATTTGCAAAAAAGATTGTTGTTGCACTACGGACATGAAACGACGGACGATGATAATAATTTAGATTCGGTTAGTACATATGAAGATGCGCCAGGTATGAATTCCGCTGCCGCCGTCGCCGTCGTACCGGCAGGCAGATCAATGTTTACGTTTAAAGACATACAAGAAAGTCTTACTCAATTTAGTGGCGATGATAATTTTGATGTTCAGCTATGGATAAATGAATTCGAAGAAAACGCGTCAGTAGTAGGGTGGAATAGTGTTAAAAAATTTATATATGCTAAACAGCTACTAAGAGGGGCTGCTAAACTATTCATTCGTAGCGAGCGAGGGCTTGTAAGTTGGGAATTGTTAAAAGAAGCACTTATTAGTGAATATGGGAAAAAAGTGTCTTCAGTTGAGGTGCACAATAAGTTGAGAAGCCGTAAGAAGAAAGCTGGTGAAACGTTTCGAGAGTATTTGTATGTGCTCATGGAAATCGGCAAACCGATAAATATTGATGTTGAAAGTTTAATTTCGTATTTCATCGAAGGTATAGTAGATACGAGATTAAACAAAGCGATTTTGTATGAAGCCAGGACGATCAGCGAACTAAAAGAAAGAATCAAATATATGAGAAAATAAATCGTAAGGACGGCGGCCAAATTTCGAGGCCAGTGCAGGGTTCGATAAGCACTGCTAATACTCAAAAGGTGTCAAAGCCATGTTTTAGATGTGGAAGTACCACACATCTTATTCGTGACTGCAATAGTCAACAAGCTAAATGTTTTAAATGTAATGGCATTGGACACAAGTCTTTTGAGTGCAATAGTGCTGATACCGTGAAAATTAAAAAAGAATCTGACAAAATTAATGTTATAAATGTACAAAAAGAAAGAATTCAGTTGCCAGTGAAAACAGTGAAAATAGGAGGTTTAGTGACTGATGCTTTAGTGGATACTGGGTGTTGCTTATGCTTAATTCGACGTGATGTTTTTAGTAAAATAAACTTTAGAGGTGATGTTACAGATGAAAAGCGAACCTTATATGGCGCTTGCGAAAAAGAATTTTCGACATTTGGTAGTTTTATAACAGAGCTTGAAGTAGATGATTTGAAGTTTGAACAAAAGTTTCACATTACCAGTGAAAGTGCCATCCCATATTCCGTATTTATAGGTACATCAGTACTTGATAAAGTTAATATTTGTGTAAAACCTGAAGGCACAACATTTTTGAAGAGAATTAATCACAACGCGGATGAACGTAGACAAGGATAAATGTTTGAATTACTAGAAGAGTTTGAAAGTTTATGTATGAGTGCAGGCGATTTTAGTGAAAACGTAGTAATTCAGGAGATGATAGAAAGTTATAAGCCACAACGTATCGAAAAGTGTAAAACTGACATGAAAATTATTTTGAGCGACGAAATACCGGTGTTCCAGCGTCCAAGAAGATTATCTGTAGATGACAAAAAGTTCGTTGATCAGAAAGTCGAGGACTGGTTGAAAGCAGATATTATTCAACCAAGCTTCTCGAACTATGCTTCGCCAATCGTAATAGTCAGCAAAAAAGACGGCTCAAAAAGATTATGCTGTGACTAAAGGTTGTTGAATAGGAAGATAATTCGCGATAATTTTCCGATGGCGCGCATCGATGACGTTTTAGATAGGTTGCAAAAGGGGTAAATTTTTACAACGTTGGACTTGGAAGATGGATTCTTCCATGTTCCAGTGGCTGAAGATTCAAGGAAGTACACAGCCTTTGTGACACCGGACGGGCAATATGAGTTTAAATATGTCCCGTTTGGTATATGTAAATCGCCGGCGGTATTTTGTAGATTCATTAACTTTGTGTTCAGAGAGCTTATACAAAATCGAACAATTGCAGTTTATATGGATGATATCATCATTCCATCTAGAGATGTCGACGAGGGTATAAGCAAATTGAAACGAGTTCTAGAAGTAGGTTCGCGGTACGGTATCCGTATCAAGTGGAAGAAATGTCAATTTTTAAAGAAAAAAGTTAATTTCCTTGGGTACATTATTGAAGGTGGTACGATTAAGCGATCTGAAGAAAAGATCCAGGCAATCGAGCAGTATCCAATCCCGAACGACAGAAAAGGTGTCGATAGATTCCTTGGATTAACTTCATATTTTAGAAAGTTCATTAATAGATATGCATTGTTGGCAAAACCTTTGTCCGATTTGTGAAAAAAGGAAATATTTTTAAGATAGGAGATAAACAAATGGAATCGTTCAAGAATTTAAAAAGTTCTTTGACGACTTCACCGGTTCTTCGGTTGTACAATCCAAACGCTGAGACAGAGATCCACACGGACGCATCGAATTTGGGTATGCAAAAATGGAGTGAGAATCAAATTTTCCATCCAGTACAGTTTTTAAGTAGGAAAACAAGTCACGCAGAAGAAAAGTATAGCTCGTATGAGCTGGAAGTGTTGGGAGTCATTGCTGCACTAAAAAAATGGAGAGTTTATTTAAAAGGTGTCAAGTTTACAATCATTACAGATTGTAATGCTTTCGCACTTACGATGCGCAAGGAAGATGTACCACCTACGATAGCTAGATGGGCCCTCTTCTTGCAAGAATTTGATTACCAAATTGTGCACAGATCTGGAACACAGATGAGACACGTAGATGCATTAAGTAGAATGCATTGCCTACAAATGGACACGTTGAAAGATCATTTATTACAAGTCCAGTTGAATGATGACTGGACAAAAGCAGTTAGGACTATTTTAGAAAAGGGAAACTATGAAGATTTTTACATATCTCATGGAATTTTATGCAAAAATCCTTCCGAGGAACTTGTCGTAGTCCCTAGTCAAATGGGAGAACATATAATCAAAACCATACACAGGCAGGGACCTTATGCTGCGCGCAAAACACAGGAGTTAATAGAGAGATCATACTATATTCCGCAGTTAAGTCAGAAAGTAGCAAAAATAATAAGCAGTTGCGTAGAGTGCATTGTGGGAAGCGCGAAGATGGGCAGAAAAGAAGGGTTTCTTTCGCCAATTCCCAAAGATGATCATCCGTTATGCACTTACCATTTAGATCATTTAGGACCGCTGACAGCCACCACAAAATGTTATAATAATATTTTAGCAGTTGTAGATGCATTCTCCAAATTTGTTTGGTTATACCCCACAAAAGATACAGGAGCATCAGCAGTAATTTATAGGTTAACCAAACAAGCCGCTATTTTCGGAAACCCAAAAAGACTGATAACCGACAGAGGTGCAGCTTTCACCTCGCAAGCTTTTAAAGATTATTGTAATGAGCAGGGTATACAACACTTGTATACAGCAACGGGAGTTCCGAGGGGAAACGGGCAAGTGGAGCGCATCCATCGAACCGTAATCCCAATGTTGACGAAACTTTCCTTGAACAATCCGGAGCAATGGTATAAAAACATTGCAAATGTACAACAGTTTTTAAATAACTATCCTAGTCGTAGCACGAAGGTATCCCCTTTTAAGTTGTTAACAGGGTTGAATATCCGTTTAGAAAAGCATATAGATTTAAGTAAGCATATTGTGGAAGACGCAGCTATTCAGCTGGAAACAGAACGCGATCAAATTAGGGAAACAGCTAGAAACAACATAAACGCCATTCAAGAGGAAAATCGGAAAACTTTCAATGCAAAAAGAAAAGCTGAGCAAACGTACGAAGAGAATGAGCTAGTAGCTATAAAACGAACCCAATATGGTCCCGCGCTGAAAATTAAGAAAAAGTTTTTAGGGCCGTACAAAGTAATACGTAAGTTGAACCACGGTCGGTATGACGTTGAGAAGTTAGGTGAGCATGGAGGGCCGAACCGGACGACGACGGTAGCGGAGTTTATGAAAAAGTGGCACACGTCGTTCGGGGACGAACGACTGTCAGGACGGCCGAATGTAGGAACGGATAAGAGACGTACCAGGAGTGGACGGACCTACGGAGACATACAACCCTTACGCACCAGCAACCCAGACATAAATATGCAACCGTGCAACAATAAATAGGCAACTCTTAATTTTGAAATGAAAAAGAAAACCGACGTTTGAGAATGGAGAGAGTCAGTGTTTAGAGTTTGACGAAAGAAGTCGATACGCGGACATCACGAAACACAAATAAGAATTTAATTATAATTACCACATATTTTCCGTTTTAACAAACTGTACTATTTAAATGATTACTACAAATTACATTTAATAAACTGTATAATATAATATTTGCAAGGGTTAATAAACATTTATTCAAAACCTACATATATATCACCGATCTCTATGATTTTTTGACACAATAATATATACTATATACGTAAGCAATCGGTGAAATTTGAAGCTTATAGCTGTTAAAATGGGGTAGAAATTGCGAAAAGTTTCTTATCTGAACAAACGGTTGTATGAGATATATACTATATATATAACCGATCTCAATGATTTTTTCAGACAACAATATATGCCATATACGTAAGCATTCGGTGAAATTTGAAGCTTCTAGCTGTTAAAATGGAGCTAAAATTGCGAATATATATATATATACTATATATATATACTATATATATCATCATATATATATTATATATATCACCGATCTCTATGATTTTTTGACACAACAATATATACTATATACGTAAGCAATCGGTGAAATTTAAAGCTTATAGCTGTTAAAATGGGGTAGAAATTACGAAAAGTTTCTTATCTGAACAATCGGTTGTATGAGATATATACTATATATACAACCGATCTCTATGATTTTTTCAGACAACAATATATGCCATATACGTAAGCATTCGGTGAAATTTGAAGCTTCTAGCTGTTAAAATGGAGCTAAAATTGCGAATATATATATATATATACTATATATATATACTATATATACCATCATATATATATTATATATATCACCGATCTCTATGATTTTTTGACACAACAATATATACTATATACGTAAGCAATCGGTGAAATTTGAAGCTTATAGCTGTTAAAATGGGGTAGAAATTGCGAAAAGTTTCTTATCTGAACAATCGGTTGTATGAGATATATAGTATATATACCACCGATCTGTATGATTTTTTCAGACAACAACATATCCTCTAGCATTTAAAATAGGGCAGCAATTACGAAAAGCTTCTTATCTGAACAATCGGTTGTGGGGGATATATACTATATATACGACCGATCTCATCAATTTTTTCAGGCAACAATATGTGCAATATACAAAATTATATGGTGAAGTTTGAAGCTTCAGTCTGTTAAATTGAGTAAGATATTACAAAAATCCTCTTTTTCTGAAAAATCGGTTGTATGGAGGATATATGCTATAGTGGTCCGATCCAGCCGGTTCCGATAAATGTCTAATCGGACACCCAAATACACCCGCTCACCAAATTTTATTAAGATATCTCAAAAATTGAGGGACTAGTTTGCATACAAACAGACAGACGGACAGACAGACATGGCTAAATCCACTCAGCTCTTCAACCTGATTATTTCGGTACACTTAATGGTGGGTCTATCTATTTTCCTTTAAGGACTTACAATTTTCGGTTTCGTGACGAAATTAATATACCATTTCATTTTCATGAAAGGTATAAAAATAGGTAGGTACTTTGTGTGAGGATGCAAAGTTTCAGGTTTTTTGTGGTCTGCGTGTAAAAACTATGACTACGAATCACGTATTTCAAAAATATATGACGTAAACGTAACTATTTGATGAAATTTGATGAATTTTGAAGCTTCTATCCGTAAAAAAGGGGCAAAAATGACAGTTTATATGAAGTATATAATATATATACCACCGATCTCTATGATTTTTTCAGACAAAGATATATGGTATATAAGTAAGCATTTGGTGAAATTTGAAGCTTCTAGCTGTTAAAATGGGATAGGTGAAAACGATAACACCTTCGATAGCACTCGATTGTGTTTGATAACTAATAATCTATTTGTGGCTGTCGCCACAGTACTCCCCTTGTTTTTTTTTTTTTTTTGTACTTAAAAAGAATAACTATTAAAAAAAAAATGTACATTGAATACGAAGAGACACAAATTAGCTTCAAAAAAGAATACATTAAAATGATTTTATGTTATGAAATGTATGTTATGAATGATTATAACTGTATTAATTAATAGTATAATGTTTTCGTACTAGAAATCTTGACATCTTTGCGTTGCTTATCAGATTTTGATGATTCTTGATCGCCATAAACTTCGTCGCTGCAAGCTTCGTACACAGGTTTGAGCCTGTCGATCGATATTGCTGTTGGCGAGCGTTTGAAATCGACGACGAAGTACTTTTCATGGCGACTGATGACGCGATAGGGTCCCTCGTAAGGTGGTGAAAATGACGGTCTTATGAGGTCGTTGCGTACTAAAACATGAGTGCACGTTTGAAAGTTTCTGTAAAGAAAAACAGATTTTTTTCCGTGGCGCGACATTTCTGTCGGTGCCAACGTATTAAAATGATTTTTGAGGATACTTAACAAATTAGACGGCGATATATTCTTCTTTGACGGTGTAAGAAGTTCACCTGGTAGGCGTATGGGTCATACACAAGTTCAGCCGGGGTTGCGGCGATATCTTCCTTCCATGCAGCTCGTAAACCTAACAAAACAGCTGGTAATGCATCGTACCATGACTCGTTGTGGCATAGAAGTGCAGCTTTCAGCTGTCGGTGAAGGCGCTCCACAAGTCCATTTGCTTGTGGATGAAACGCTGTCGTACGTAAATGCTTTATTCCAAATAATTCAGCGAGAGTTCGAAATAAAATATATTCAAATTGACCGCCTTGGTCAGATGTAATTCGTTTAGGTACTCCGTAGCGTGCAATCCAGTGATGAATCAAGGCGCGTGCTACAACTTCGGTTGATCAGTTTTCAAGCGGAATTGCCTCTGGAAAGCGTGTGAAGCGGTCGACTATAGTAAGGCAACGATTGAAACCTTTTGACACTGGCAGTGTTACGAGGTCGATGTGGATTTGCTCGAATCTTTCGGATGGTGGTTGGAAGTTAGCAATCGGAGATGAAACGTGTCGTTGTATCTTGTTGCGTTGACAATCGATACATGCTCTTGCCTATTCGCGGCAATCTTTGTTGATAGAGGGCCAGACATACCGTTTTGCTACTAACTTTTTTGATGCCCTAATGCCAGGGTGTGCGAGTGAGTGGAGGGAATTAAAAACTTGTTTCCTAAGTTGCGCTGGGACGTATGGACGCACTGTACCTGTCGCGATGTCACAATACACTGCTGGTCCGCTGTCAATGTGAATGGCTTTCAGGTTGAGCGGTGTAGTGTTGCGCAGGAGTTGTTGTAATTCGCTGTCATCTCTTTGAGAATCGGCGAGTTCTTGGTGCGTGATTGGCGCAGCGCTGGATTCGAGGCGTGATAACGTATCAGCAACGATGTTGTCATTACCCGATATGTGGCGAATATCGGTTGTGAATTGACCGATAAAGTCAAGCCTACGGAATTGCCACGGCGATGCTCGTTCCGTGCGTTGTTGCAATGCGTGCTGTTGTGGCTTATGATCAGTATACGGAAATGTTTTACAGCATCGTAAATTGCATGCAATTCCCGGTCGTATGTCGAAAGCTTCTGAATAGAAGGTGTCAATTTTCGGTTGAAAAACGCCAGGGGTTGCCATTCATTGTTCACTCGTTGCTGCAAGACGGCTCCGATTCCCTATTCGGACGCATACGTAAAAACAGCCCATTTTGCGTTGTTGTTTGGATGAACTAGCAGGGTAGCGTCGGCAAGAGCTTGTTTGGCAACGTCGAAAGCGCGTTGAAGATTCGGAGTCCAGTCGACAGGATGAGAACCTTTTAAGTTAGGGCCTTCAAGAACTTTGTTTAAAGGAGACAAAAGTTCTGCTGCGTTCCTAATAAATTTCCTATAAAAATTAACGGTGCCAAGAAATCCACGTAAAGATTTAATAGTTTTGGGAGGTTCCATCTTGTTGATGGCCTCAACTTTGTCCGGGAGAGGTCTTATTCCATCTTTATTGATAAGGTGGCCTAAAAATTTTACTTCTGGTTGCGCGATTTGACATTTTGGCAAATTAATAACCAACCCATAGTCTCGGAGGCGTTTAAACAAAATTTTTAAATGTTCGAGATTTTCAACCTCGTCCTTGGATGCGACAAGAAGGTCGTCAATGTATGGGAAAACGAAATCCAAGTCTCTCGTGACCTCGTCGATAAACCTTTGGAAAGTTTGAGCGGCGTTCCTAAGACCAAAAGTCATATACATAAACTCGAATAGGCCAAAAGGTGTAATAATTGCCGTTTTAGGAACGTCTTCGGGGGCCACGAGAATTTGTAGAAATGCGCGAATTAAATCGAAGACGGAGAAAACGTTCTTATTATACAAATTTGCAGCAAAATCTTCAATGTAACGCAAGGAGTAGTTATCCGGTATCGTTCGGGCATTTAAAGGGCGGTAATCGCCACACGGTCTCCATTCTCCAGACTTCTTCTGCACAAGATGCAGTGGTGAAGACCAGGGACTATCCGAGGGTCGGCAGATACCGAGTTCTATAATTTTTCTGAACTCCTCTTGCGCGATTTTAAGTTTTTGGGGACAAAGGCGACGAGGTTTGCTTTTTACGGGTGGACCGTCGGTCGTCTTGATGTGATGCATCGTCGCGTGTTTCTTGGTCCTTGAATAGGTGGTATCAGGTCGCGTAATGTCTTCGTACTCGCGTAGTAGTCTTATGTATATGGAATCACCGCCAATAGCTTTGATTGTATCAGCTGATTTTGTGTCCAGCAGCATGACTTTGCTGGTCAAATTGGTAATTCCATCACGCAGGCATTTACGTTTTAAATCGACTAATAAGTCAAAATGACTGAGAAAGTCGGCGCCGATTATTGGCTTCGTGACGTCAGCAACGGTAAATTGCCAGGTAAAGTCTCGCCTAAGTCCGAGGTCGGGTGCCATAGTTATAAGGCCGTACGTCTGGATTAGTGTTCCGTTAGCTGCGTAGAGTTGGTAACCAATGGGGCTACGAGAGGCTTTCTTTAACAAGCCATATGGATACAGGGAGAGATCCGAACCAGTGTCCGCGAGATATTGTGTGCCAGTGGCTCGGTCTTTAACGAACAGACGGCGTGAAGAAGTTGCAGAATCACTATCCGCCTCTAGGGATTCTGGTTGGCGTTTCCCTTAAATGTGCACCCTGTGGTGCATTTACGTGTTTGGCTACCGAATTAAGTATGATACCAGCACGTAGCAGTAGATTTATTCAAACGCTTACCTGAAGAATTGCGATTTTTAGAACTTGAACGGTTGCGAGAAGTGGACTTTCCTCTATTATGGTTTAACTGCATTGTGAGTGCTTCAATTTGCTGGCTGAGTGCGTTAATTTTCTGCTCCATGGCTGAATGTGTCGATGAAGTGGTTGCCTGTGCGGAAGCAACGTGTCCTTTTACGATCTCGTGCAACTTGTCAGCCATGCGTGATTGCTCCTCTAGTGAAGCGTTTGTTTGGACGGTGAGAAGGGCACGTGTTTGCTCGGGCAGCCCCGACAACCATTTTGTTTTAACTACTGCTTCATCTACGTTAGGCGCTAGAGATTTTAGGTGTCTCAGGAATTGTGACGGCGTTCTGTCGCCGATTTGTTCACCATCAAGAAGTTGGCGAAGTTTAGCTTCTTCGGACTTTATAAAACAACTGGTCAAAACTTTTTTGAGTTCTGTGTAGGGTTTAGTTGTAGGGGGTTTAATTATAAGGGTTTCTACCTCAGCGGCGTATCGTGTATCAATTAGTCACACGGCGTAATTAAACTTTGCGATTTCAGTACTAACGCTGTGAATCATAAACTGAGCCTCGAGCTGAGCAAACCACAAATTTACACGTTCGGGGCAAACGCTAGGAGCCTTTATGGACCCGAGAACTATTGGTTTAATGTCGGAATTATTATCGTCACTGTTAGGCATTTTATAGAATTTGATTTTCGGCAGTCTCGAAAAATATAAAAATATAGGGTTTGCTGATGGGCAGAATTACGCAGCCCTTTTAAATATTATATCACCGAATAATCGTAATTACCACAATTTGATTTGCACATATTAGTGTCCCTCAAATAACACCAGTGCAGCACAACGTCCTGGGTGCTCCGCAATGCACCAGCGGTGATAATCTCTATGATGTTTTTTTTAAACACTCATTTTAAAAAACAATTTTTTTCTGATGCACTTACTTTTTAAAAAAAAATATATAATTTTTTGATGCCAGTTGCTGAAGAAAATTTTAGCGTGGCTTTTGGTTGTAAAAAAAAAACTAGTTCGTACGCGAATTGACACTTTCCTTAAAAAGGAATCACGTCGGGGTCACCAGTTTAGCGGCGCGGCCGGTGAATATAAAATAAAACCATAACGCGTAAGCTAAAATACGAACTGGTCTTTATTGGTACAGTAAAGAAACTAAAACTAAAATTACATTTGACTAAATATTAAGCCTAAAGCCAAACCATATTTTAGAGCGTTAGAATCGTATGATTTTTTAATAACAGGACTTAAAAATCAAACCAGTCTTAACTGCATTATGAGAGTGTACGAATTTGAGTAAATAGAAGAAAAGGTAAAAATACAATGTACATAATATGATTTGACTGTTGGTGGGAATTAGGTAAAGGTGATAGGTGAAAACGATAACACCTTCGATAGCACTCGATTGTGTTTGATAACTAATAATCTATTTGTGGCTGTCGCCACATATATACCACCGATCTCAATGATTTTTTCAGACAACAATATATACTATACACGTAAGCATTTGGTGAAATTTGAAGCTTATAGCTGTTAAAATGGGGCCGAAATCGCAAAAAAAAATATATATATACTATATATATATACTTTATATACCATCATATATATATTATATATATCACCGATCTCTATGATTTTTTTACACAACAATATATACTATATACGTAAGCAATCGGTGAAATTTGAAGCTTATAGCTGTTAAAATGGGGTAGAAATTGCGAATAGTTTCTTATCTGAACAATCGGTTGTATGAGATATATACTATATATACAACCGATCTCATCAATTTTTTCAGGCAACAATATGTGCAATATACGAAATTATATGGTGAAGTTTGAAGCTTCAGTCTGTTAAATTGAGTAAGATATTACATAAATCCTCTTTTTCTGAAAAATCGGTTGTATGGAGGATATATGCTATAGTGGTCCGATCCGGCCGGTTCCGACAAATGTGTAATCGGACACCCAAATACACCCGCACACCAAATTGTATCAAGATATCTCAAAAATTGAGGGACTAGTTTGCATACAAACAGACATACGGACAGGCGGACATGGCTAAATCAACTCAGCTCTTCAACCTGATTATTTCGGTATATTTAATGGTGGGTCTATCTATTTTCCTTTAAGGACTTACCATTTTCGGTTTCGTGACGAAATTAATATACCATTTCATTTTCATGAAAGGTATAAAAATAGGTAGGTACTTTGTGTGACGATGCAAAGTTTCAGGTTTTTTGTGGTCTGCGTGTAAAAAACTATGACTACGAATCACCTATTTCAAAAATATATGACATAAACGTAACTATTTGATGAAATTTGATGAATTTTGAAGCTTCTATCCGTAAGAAAGGGGCAAAAATGACAGTTTATATGAAGTATATAATATATATACCACCGATCTCTATGATTTTTTCAGACAAAAATATATGCTATATACGTAAGCATTTGGTGAAATTTGAAGCTTCTAGCTGTTAAAATGGGACAGAAATTGCGCAAAGTTTCTTATCTGAACAATCGGTTGTATGAGATATATACTATATATACCACCGATCTCAATGATTTTTTCAAACAATATATACTATACACGTAAGCATTTGGTGAAATTTGAAGATTCTAGCTGTTAAAATGGAGAAAAAATTGCGCAAAGTTTCTTATCTGAACAATCGGTTGTATGAGATATATACTATGTATACCACCGATCTCAATGATTTTTTCAGACATCAATATATGCTATACACGTAAGCATTTGGTGAAAATGAAGCTTCTAGCTGTTAAAATGGGGTAGAAATTGCGAAAAGTTTCTTATCTGAACAATCGGTTGTATGAGATATATATTATATATACAACCGATCTCTATGATTTTTTCAGACAACAATATATGCCATATACGTAAGCATTCGGTGAAATTTGAAGCTTCTAGCTGTTACAATGGGGCTAAAATATATATATATATATATATATATATATATATATATATACCACCATATATATACTATATATACCACCGATCTGTATGATTTTTTCAGACAACAATATATGCTATATACGTAAGCATTCGTTGAAATTTGAAGCCTCTAGCTCTTAAAATAGGGCAGCAACTACGAAAAGTTTCTTATCTGAACAATCGGTTTGGGGGCTATATACTATATATACGACCGATCTCATCAATTTTTTAAGGCAACAATATGTGCAATATACGGAATTATATGGTGAAGTTTGAAGCTTCAGTCTGTTAAATTGAGTAAGATATTACAAAAACCCTCTTTTTCTGAAAAATCGGTTGTATGGAGGATATATGCTATAGTGGTCCGATCTGGCCGGTTCCGACAAATGTCTAATCTGACACCCAAATACACCCGCTCACCAAATTTTATCAAGATATCTCAAAAATTGAGGGACTAGTTTGCATACAAACAGACAGACGGACAGACGGACATGGCTAAATCAACTCAGCTCTTCAACCTGATTATTTCGGTATATTTAATGGTGGGTCTATCTATTTTCCTTTAAGGGCTTACAGTTTTCGGTTTCGTGACGAAATTAATATACCATTTCATTTTCATGAAAGGTATAAAAATAGGTAGGTACTTTGTGTGAGGGTGCAAAGTTTCAGGTTTTTTGTGGTCTGCGTGTAAAAAATATGACTACGAATCACGTATTTCAAAAATATATGACGTAAACGTAACTATTTGATGAAATTTGATGAATTTTGAAGCTTCTATCCGTAAAAAAGGGGCAAAAATGACAGGTTATATGAAGTATATAATATATATACCACCGATCTCTATGATTTTTTCAGATAAAAATATATGCTATATACGTAAGCATTTGGTGAAATTTGAAGCTTCTAGCTGTTAAAATGGGACATAAATTGCGCAAAGTTTCTTATCTGAACAATCGGTTGTATGAGATATATACTATATATACCACCGATCTCAATGATTTTTTCAGACAACAATATATACTATACACGTAAGCATTTGGTGAAATTTGAAGCTTCTAGGTGTTAAAATGGGGAAGAAATTGCGCAAAGTTTCTTATCTGAACAATCGGTTGTATGAGATATATACTATGTATACCACCGATCTCAATGATTTTTTCAGACATCAATATATGCTATACACGTAAGCATTTGGTGAAAATGAAGCTTCTAGCTTGTAAAATGGGGCCGAAATCGCAAAAAAAAAATATATATATATACTATATATATATACTATATATACCATCATATATATATTATATATATCACCGATCTCTATGATTTTTTGACACAACAATATATACTATATACGTAAGCAATCGGTAAAATTTGAAGCTTATAGCTGTTAAAATGGGGTAGAAATTGCGAAAAGTTTCTTATCTGAACAATCCGTTGTATGAGATATATAGTATATATAAAACCGATCTCTATGATTTTTTTAGACAACAATATATGCCATATACGTAAGCATTCGGTGAAACTTGAAGCTTCTAGCTGTTAAAATGGGGCTAAAATTGCGAATATATATATATATAAATAAATAAATAAATATATATAAATAAATATACTATATATACCACCGATCTGTATGATTTTTTCAGACAACAATATATGCTATATACGTAAGCATTGGTTGAAATTTTAAGCCTCAGCTCTTAAAATAGGGCAGCAATTACGAAAAGTTTCTTATCTGAACAATCGGTTGTGGGGGATATATACTATATATACGACCGAACTCATCAATTTTTTCAGGCAACAATATGTGCAATATACGAAATTATATGGTGAAGTTTGAAGCTTCAGTCTGTTAAATTGAGTAAGATATTACAAAAATCCTCTTTTTCTGAAAAATCGGTTGTATGGAGGATATATGCTATCGTGGTCCGATCCGGCCGGTTCCGACAAATGTCTATTCAGACACACAAATACACCCGCTCACCAAATTTTATCAAGATATCTCAAAAATTTATGGACTAGTTTGCATACAAACAGACAGACGGACATGGCTAAATCAACTCAGCTCTTCAACCTGATTATTTCGGTATACTTAATTGTGGGTCTATCTATTTTCCTTTAAGGACTTACAATTTTCGGTTTCGTGACGAAATGAATATACCATTTCATTTTCATGAAAGTTATAAAAATTGCAATACATGTCTATGGGGTCGAGTTTTATTTGAATGTACTTTGTAAGTTTGGCGTGTATAAGGAATAAAATGTTCCTTTCCTCTCTTAATAAAACCACTTTTAGGTTTGTATTCATAGTGGGCAATTGGTATTCCAATAGCTTGATTAATTAAAAATTGATGAACTTTTTCGTCCATTCGAATGGCTCCTTTATTGTGAATAATATAATCTTTATATACAGCTTCATCTGGATTTTTTTCTCTATTCCATTCAGGTATAAAATATTGTTCAATTGGCTGAGGTACGCACAATGCATTAGAAGGAATAAGTTTATAATATTTTTAATATATTTCTATCACATTCATATCTTCGAAATAAGTAACTTTCATTGGATCAGTAGTACTACATGTATATTAAACATTTTTACCATAACATTTCTTATTTAATCCTGTAGCAATTAATCCAATAGGAACATGTTCAGATGTTGCAGTACCTGAAATGGTAGATCCAACATCAAAACCAGTTCTAGTTCCTTATGGTGTAACAGAACATATAACTTTTACAACTTCGGCTGTACTAGGTAACATATCAAATTCTGCTTCACTTAAATAAAATGGAACAAAATCAACTGGAATTAAAGCTAAAGGTGTTGTTATTTGATCAATAGTTGGTGAAGTTTGTATATTTTCAGTACTCTATCCATAGCTAATTAATATTTTTGTTTTCGTAAAATTCATATGATTATTTGAACATGGTCTAGTTGGTCTCATCCATGTGATACTCTCAGAAGAGGAATCTCCACTTCTTGTTGCACCCGATCTCGCCCCCGAATTCGGGCCACGACCCGAACCACTTTGCTGATGAATATTTTCTTGCATATCAGCATCCATAATAGGATTATTATTACCACGATGATTTGGTTTTTCAATGAAAATAGGATCTGGCTCAACAGATTTATCGATTGAATTATCTTCTTCAGTTCTTGGTTGTTTGGCGGGGGTTCGTTATTGGCTCCGGAGCTAGATGGTTCATTAGCTCTTGCACGTTGTTGTGCATCAAATTCTGCTTTTTTTAAATGCCACTTATAACCTCCTGTTTTATATGATACACAAATTGCTTTTGCTATTTGTGATGTCGATTTGAAATCTTGTATATTTCTGTATCCACCTTTATTTGGTTCAAATTTAATATTATTCCATTCTTCAGCTATATCTTGTCTTCTTCTTGCATATAAAATTTGAGTAAACGTTTTTTGAACATTACTCATATTTGGAAAATTAACTCCAAATATTGTTTCAAAACCATATTTAATAGATATACCAATTATTCTAAGTAATTCTTCTAAAGATTCATTATGTTGATAATCTTTTATAAAATTTAATATTGCTTCACGATCTGCTTCTCTAATTTGAGATTATGTTGTAGCTAATTCATATTCTATATCGTGTATATATGCATCAACATCCACACCATTAATTGGTTCATCATCTTTTTATATTGTATTACCGGGCCCAAAATAATTATACACTGGATATGTAAATCCGTCCCTGTGTGCCAACATATTAATATAACTAGTGTGGGACATTGCCTTATATACTGTTCAACAACATTGTATCATAATCTATTTGTAGCACTACGTGTTATGTATATTGTGCAATAACTTGTTCGAGTTGAATTATGCGCAGTAAAAATAATAAAACATTATGACGACGACGACGACTGGTGCACCAGCAAAGGCAATCGGCAGAGGAAGCAATTTTCCGATCGACAGCATCGGCCGTAGGCCATGATTGCTAAGTCATGATCATTATCCAAATATGAGTAATGTTCAAAAAACGTTTACTCAAATTTTAAATGCAAGAAGATAACAAGATATAGCTGAAGAATGGAATAATATTAAATTTGAAGCAAATAAAGGTGGATACAGAAATATACAAGATTTTAAATCGACATCACAAAAAGCAAAAGCAATTTATGTATCATATAAAACAGGAGGTTATAAGTGGCATTTAATAAAAGCAGAATTTGATGCACAACAACGTGCAAGAGCTAATGAACCATCTAGCTCCGGAGTCAATAACGAACCCCCCGCCAAACAACTAAGAATTGGAGAAGATAATTCAATCGATAAATCTGTTGAACCAGATCCTATTTTCAGTGAAAAACCAAATCATCGTGGTAATAATAATCCTACTATGGATGTTGATATGCAAGAAAGTATTCATCAGAAAAGTGGTTCGGTTTGTGGCCCGAATTCGGGGGCGAGATCGGGTGCAACAGGAAGTGGAGATTCCTCTTCTGAGAGTATCACATGGATGAGACCAAGTAGACCATGTTCAAATAATCATATGAATTTCACGAAAACAAAGATATTAATTAGCTATGGATATAGTACTGAAAATATACAAACTTCACCAACTATTGATCAAATAACAACATCTTTAGCTTTAATTCCAGTTGATTTTGTTCCATTTTATTTAAGTGAAGCACAGCCGAAGTACAGCCGAAGTTATAAATGTTACATGTTCTGTTATACCACTAGGAACTAGAACTGCTTTTGATGTTGGATCTACCATTTCAGGTACTGCAACGTCTGAATATGTTTCTATTGGATTAATTGCTGCAGTATTAAATAAAAAATGTTATGGTAAAAATGTTTCATATACATGTAGTACTACTGATCCAATGAAAGTTACTGATGTCAAAGTTATGAAAGTGAAAGAAATATATTAGAAATATTATAAACATATAATGCATTGAGCGTACCTCAGCCAATTGAACAATATTTTGTACATGAATGGAATAGAGAAAAAAACCCAGATGAAGCTGTATATAAAGATTATATTATTCACAATAAATTAGCCATTCGAATGGACGAACAAGTTCATCAATTTTTAATTAATCAAGCTATTGAAATACCAATTGCCCATTATGAATACTAACCTAAAAGTGGTTTTATTAAGAGAGGAAAAGAACATTTTGTTCCTTACACACGCCAAACTTACGAAGTGTACTCAAACAAAATTCGACCCCATAGTCGTGTATTGCAATTTTTTAATAGTGCAAATGTTCCAGTAAGTGGAGATATTGGCTTAAGTAAAACAACAACAACTCCAATTGTAATTAATAATATAAATGATGTATATGCAAGAACTATTGAATCTTATGGAACATATCATCCAATTTATGGAGGTTTTGGGTATGATGCACAACCTCAATTACATGTTGGTATAATAGCTACACCTCAATTAAAACCTGGTGATAATTCAAAGACGTATTTGAATAGTGCATGTTATTGGAAAGTTGAATATTCAATCGATATTAACTGTAATATTTCATCATGTTTTGGTAAACGGTTTAGTGTTAGTTGGCCATTGCAAACGAACTTTTGTGCAAATTATGATCGAGCCTATACAGATGGACAAACATTATTTTGAGTAACTGGTGATGTCATTATATGATCTCCATTTGTAAGTATACATTCTAGATCTAAATGCCGAATCATTTGGAAAAAGATCATTATTTGATAATAAAATTATTGGAGTTCTCATTATTACAGCATCATTTGCATATTTTACTTTTGCAGCAACTGTATCGCCACCAAAAAACATTTTTAAAGTTTCTGTTGCTGAAGGTTCTAATAGTGGTTCATTCCATAAAATTATTCTTTTATTTACACATTCCATAAAAGGAAATGAACAGTATCTATTAAAATTACCTACTTGACCAAAGTTTAAAAATAGTGTATAAATGTATCAAAAAAGTAATTTTTTCCTGCATTATGTGGTGATAATATAAACATGGTACTTTTCTTTGGAATATTTTTATCTATAATGTTATAAAGATTTCCTAAAAATATTACAATTTCTTCTTCATTATTATTAAATTGTTATTTTAATAAATCTTCTGAAATTTCTATTGATTCTGGTATAGTATAATAGTAATTATATAAATTTCCAATTGGAGCATTAAAAATTAAATTTTGCGGTTCAATTGTTTTTAAATACATGAATATTTCCTTAATATTTAAATTGTTAATATCACTATTTATTATTTTAAAACAATTTTTTATCAATATAGAGTCTATATTCCAAAATTTAAAGTCTGATTATAACCACATTGAAGTATTTAATATATGATGAATTGGAGCTGTTGGATGCTGTTTCAAAATTCTATTATTTAGTCTCCCTTTCCTCTCTTTTTACACCCGGAATTTGAGATATCTTCTTCGTCGCTGAAAGCAGCAGTTTCATTACCATTTGGTGGTTCGGATCCAATGGTGAATTTATTATTAAAGTCGACCGATAATTCGCTTCCTTTCACCATTCTGTCTTCGGTTTTTTCGATATCTTGAAAAAATCGAATACATCCAGCTTTACCACTTGGTAGCCACGTTCTCCCCCGGCGATGGTAAAATAGATGAACTGCCTGGAATCTCTCTGCAGATAGATTGACAAATTAATCCAGTGTTGGATCGTGAACTGCCAACTCGGAACGATTCGTCTAGCATATCTACGAGGGAATTGTTGTCTAATGTTATTGTATAAGGAACATCTACATGAATTGTTTGAATATGAACAGTCGTGGATGATGTGGATGTGGTTGCCGTGGTACGAAATGATGAGGATGGCCCCTGAAAATTTTCTGCATATTTGTTTGTAATCCAATTGGATGTCTCCAATGTCATATGGGCATCCGTGTACGTCGTGTACCACTCGCTGTTTAAGATGATACTTACTAAACTCCTCATTGAACACTTGCCTGTTAAAAAAATATAATTAATATTGAAACGCTAGCCTTGCCGTTCCTCAGATTATAGCTCAAAAGATTGGCAGAGCCAACAATTCCTTATTTTTGTTGTAGCGACCGCGTCTACTCTTCCAAATGTACCTGTCCAATGATTAGGACGAGAGTCGCACACAGAATTGTAGACAATCGAATAAAAACGCGTGTACTAATATTTCGTTTGTATGTATGCTTTGACCGCGTCTACTCTTCCAAATGGACCTGTCCAATAATTAGGACGAGAGTCGCACACAGAATTGTAGACAATCGAATAAAGCACGTGTACTAATATTTCGTTTGTATGTATGCTTTATTGATGCTAGTTGACCAAAGCAATATTGGACGAACTAACAGGTAAGGCAGTCAAACGAGAATGGCTGTCAATTACATTGCTTACACAGTATTTATAGGCGATCATGACGATGCTGATCGTCAGTGATGCATTTTTAAGGCATTACTGTGCGCAGCACAGAGTGGTATTTTCACAAAACATTACAACGAGTCTACATGTAAAATATTGAACATAGCATTTATCGTATACTACAAGTAAAATGAAACAAATATCATTGATGACATTAATCATGGTTGTTACAATATATATTTTTATATTATATAAATTATTTGTATTGCCTAATTCTTTGTTTTGGTTCAGCAGTTGCTTTTGAACAAAAGCCGTCGATTCCATCTGATTGTGCAGGTACCTCTTCGCCTCGTACATCTTCTCCACCAAAGAGAGAGATATCAATATCTTCAATGTCGAATTTATATCCAACAGAAATTCCGTCGTGCATATCACCAGCAGCACAGAAAGAAGAGAAATATTGTATGAATTCTCCGGTAGAATCGATGCCTTCCTCATTTCCCCATATATATCCATTTTCATTTTTTTCGTTGTTTCTTGATTGTCTGATTTCCGTTCCGTTTCCTTTTTTTCTCCTTCGTCAGAGCCACTTCCACCATCTGAGTAGTTGGAAGAGATTGAACTTGATCTTCGTCTTTTTTCGACATCTCTTCTAATATCGCTTCTTCTTCGTTTTCTGTAAATACCTGCGACACATCGTCGATTGCCACCGGTTCGCGATTCATCTTCACTTGTTTGCTCAACATTATTTTCCGGTGAATAATATTAACTACACACACTATTTTCACTGCCACTGTTAAAAAACATTTAACTTTAAATTTCAAATTCCAGCCTTTATATACAATTTTCATGTCTAAAAATATATGTTGTCCATCCGCACTATGCGTGGTAAAAATAATAAAACATTATGACGACGACGACTGGTGCATCGGCAAAGGCAATCGGCAGAGGAAGCATCATGACTTAGCAATCATGGCCTACGGCCGATGCTGTCGATCGGAAAATTGCTTCCTCTGCCGATTGGCTTTGCCGGTGCACCAGTCGTCGTCGTCATAATGTTTTATTATTTTTACTGCGCATAATTCAACTCGAACAAGTTATTGCACAATATACAAGTTAACGCATTCCTTATTAGAGGAGCGAAAAAAATATAATTTTTTTGGTCAACCGACCTTTTATTAATGAGTTCAAAACTAAGACTAACATTTACAATTTAATTTACTTAACAGCCAAGCTAACTTGCACTGGCTACTTGCTGTTGTTGTTTTGCTAATTCTCCGAATTTGACAATTTGGGCTGCGCGTGTGAAGATTTCCGCTCCCATCGAAAATAAGCTTTTTGGTGACGGTGCAATTGACTCCCGTCACAATTGAAAATAAGCTTTTTGCTGACGATGCGTATGTGAAACATTGTGAAAGTCGAGTTGCATTTCCGGTGTACCGAATTATTGTGGCTGACAAGTGTTTACATATTTATGTAGGAGTTAACATTTATTATGTTAACACTTCCCCTCTTAAAGACGGTCGTCCCGAGCGTCATCAAAAATAAGGTAAGTTATTGAAATTTATGTAAGTTGGTTGATCATCAGAAAGTTCTTTGACTTTAATTGGGTTTACCTTTTCCAGCTGAATTTGGTCAGTATTGACATTAGGTAGTATTACTATTTTATTTTTGTGTTTCCACCAAAACTTGAGAAAAATGATAATGGTGATAAGGGTCATTGGAACTGCTCCAAATGAAAGGGAGCTACTGGATATTGTTGCTGTCTTGAGAAGGTCAATTCTGCGTATGTTGTTTATGTGGAATTCTTTCAGAGCTTCGATAGAGAGCAATTCGATGCGGATTTTTTCTGATGGTGCAGGTTGCAGTACTGCCGGGATTACTGACAAATTTTAGTTACTAATGTTGCTTTTGTGGACTACTTTTCCTGTTTTCGTTAAAATGGTTCAATTTCTGTTTTCTTTTACTATTTCTTTTTACATTTAGGGGCAATTTTTGTGCCTAATTTTTTGTTGATTTTGACGTAAATAGTTTCTCCAGGATGATAGAGTTTTATGGGGTGGCGGTTTTTATTGTGGTATGAAATATCTTTTTCCTGTTTGGTTTTTAGTTCAGAGATGTGTTCTTGTCTAGCCTTTTCAAATTGGCTTGGATCCGAGGAGACTCTTCTTCCAAAAAATACCTCTACCGGCTTTTTTTTTGTAGTTGAGTGGACTGTGCAATTGTACTCGTAGACGGAATTGTCAAGGAGTTCGGCGAATGAAGTGAAATTTCGTTCTGCTTTTAAACAGCGCATTATTTCTGTGAGTGTCGAGTGAAAGCGTTCCACTTGACCGTTAACGGAACTGGTATAAGATGGTGTTCTAAAAATTGATATATTTAATGTGTCTTCTAATAGGGATGTGATCGTGGCTGAATTAAGAGAAGTTTCGTTGTCTATTACTACTGATTCGGGTACGCCAAATTGAAAAAGTACCTCACGGAGGGGTTCTTTAATATGTTCGACTGCTCTTGATCGAACTATTTTTGTTTGTGCATACTTCGAAAATTTGTCTACTGCTGTTAAAACGATATGTTTGTCAGTTAGGTAAATATCGATGTGCAAGATTTGTCCAGGATATTGGGGAATGGGTGTTTGGCCTAATGTTGGTTTACAGGGGTGTCGGTCATATTTGTTTTCTTTACAGACTGTACATTGCTGAGTGATTCTATTGTCATTGTCATTGATGGGAAATAGTTATTTTCAAGGATTTGGGATTTATTTTCTCTACAGTTCCTATGTGCTCTTTTGTGTGTTTTTATTATAATCTCTTCCTGCTCATGTTCGTTTGTGACGTCTTGGATGTGGAGTTGGGTAAATCTAACTTTGTAGTTACTGAAATGTATTGGGTATATTTCTTGTATTTTTCCATTATTCGTTCGTCTGTTTTGATGCAATTTACAACGGAGGGGTTTAAATATCTTTTGAGGCGATTTATAAGTATTGTTGGGTCATACTCTGGTTCTTAAAGGATGTGTCTGTGGTATGTGGGAAATATTATTTTAAACTGATAGGTTGAGGTTGGGGCGATGTTTAAGAATATTTGATTTTTGAAAACATTTATTGGTGTTTCTACATGGTGAAACAAATCGTCTGATGAGCTTTCGTTACTGTGCTGCGTTGAAGAAAGAGAGTTAGTTGGTTCAGTACGCATTCTTGAGAGTGCGTCGGCTACAACGTTGGTTGTACCTGGTTTATAGTAGAGTTCGTGATTGTATTCTTCTAAAATAGATTTCCAACGTTTCATTTTGGTGTTGTTATTTTTATTACTAAGGGCTTGCGTAAGGGGTTGATGATCTGTGAATATTTTAACCTTGGATGACCCATGTAGATAGTTTCTGAAATTGTTGAGGGCCCATATTATTGCTAAAAATTCTTTTTCATTTGTAGTGTATGACTCTTCTGTTTTGTTAAGTGTTCTGGAAATGAATGCGATGGGTTTTTTGTCCTGGGAGAGAACTGCACCTATAGCATAGTTAGATGAATCTGTTGTAAGGTGAAATTCCTTACTAAAATCGGGGTATGCTAGTATTACGTCGTCAGACATAAGGGATCTCTTAATTTTGTTGAAGGCGTCTTTTGCCTCTACGCTTAGATCAATATTTATTTTCGCAGACTTGTTCTTTGATATTCGTCCCTCTTCCCCCCTTAAGAGTGTCGTTAGGGGTTTAGCCAACATGGCATAATCTTTAATAAAGCGGCGGTACTAACCGGAAAGGCCTAAAAATGAGCGAAGTTGTTTAATTGTATTGGGGTATGGTATTTTTGCGATTGCGTCCACCTTTGCTGGGTTCTTTGTGATTCCCTTTGACGATATGATGAATCCAAGGAACTCTACGGAGTCCCGGAAGAAATGGCATTTGTCCAATTGAATTTTCATGTTGGCATCTTCGAGAGTTTTAAATATATGTTGTAGGTGGAGAGCATGCTCCTCTTCGGAGTTGCTGAATACGACTATATCGTCGATGTACACGTAGCATATCTTGCCAATATGGTGGCGGAGGATGTCGTCCCAGGCTCGCTGGAATATGGAGGGGGTATTTTTTAAGCCGAACGGTAGCCTTGTATACTAAAATTTTCCATTATTTATGGAGAAGGCAGTTTTCTCGATGTCGGATTCCTTGAGTGGGATTTGGTGGAATCCACTTATAAGATTTAATACGGAAAAATATTTATCTGTGGTATTGGGTAGCGATCTGCTACAGTGATTGCATTGAGTTTACGATAATCGATTACTATCCTGTACTGTTTATTACCATGCGAGTCAAGTTTTTTTGTTACGGCCCAAACGTGTGAATTATAAGGGGACCTTGATGGCCGAATGTCTAGCATTTTCTTGATATGTGACTCTACTTCGCTCTTTAGCGACATTGGGTATGGATAGTACCTTGTGTACACGGGGGTGTCCTTACTTGTCCTAATTTCTCCTACAACTTGGGTGGTATATGTAAGCTTATCATTACGTTCAGCAAATAGTTGCGAAAAATTTTCTACTAAGTTGTTAATTTTTGCCCTTTGGTTTGGTGTCATGTTGTCCTTAATGTCAATTGTATTTATTGATTTTGAAGCTAGCTGTTTTATCTTTATTTTGGTCTTATCTTGTATAACCATGTAGTTGTCCTTGACATGAATGACCGCTCCGAGTTCTTTGAGGCTGTCATTACCAAGGATGCCATGGAATGAACGCAATATAGGAAGAAGGTAGAATTTCAGTTTATTTGGTATATTGAAAAGGTTAATTAATGTATGTTCGCTAATTTCGATAACGCCTGCTATGGATTTGGCAAAGAAGTTTGTCTCGTTTTTGGTAGGATTGGGAATTATGGATGGTTGTATACAATTTTTGGTTGATCCTGTATCTATGAAAAATTTTGCTATAGTTCCACTCTTCAGTCTGCATTAAAAGTAAGGCAGTGAACAGTGATTCATTCTAAAAAATGTAAGTCAGTAGTGTCAAGGTAGCTGTCATCCTGCGGGTCCTTTTCGTAATAGTCTGTGTCGTAACACGTCTGGTAGTCATTCGTTGTCGGGTATTCCTCATGAATATTATCCGGCGGTGGATTTGTATCGATGGGGTAGTTCCTCTGAATTTTGTTAGGCACTTGGGCTGAAGGGGTAGGAGGTGGTGGTCTCTTGTTGGTGGGATCGTTCGCTTTTGGTCTGTTCATGTAGTTAATGTTTCTAACGTTTAATGGACGAAGTGGTGGGTTATTCGGACGAGAATAATATTGGTTGGGTTGGTGTGGGGTTCGGTATTGGTTATATTGGTTCAACTGATGTGGGGTTTGATATTGGTTGTATTGGTTCAACTGATGTGGGGTTTGCTATTGCTTATAGTGGTTCGATTGATGTGGGGTTTGGTATTGATTATAATGGGGAGTCCTATAGGGTGAAGCGGTGTTCAACCTCGGTTGGGGCATAAATGCCAATTCGGGGTAAAATTCATTATTGAATTTTCTGGGTGGAAGGGGTGGACGGATGTCCAAAGTTCTCCTAGTTTGGCCATTATTTGTTAAGGCATAGTGAGACCTGAAGTTTTGGTTTTCAAGTTTCAAAAACAAGTGGAGGGCCTGTGGGAGGTCTGTGGGCTCCCTCATTCCGAGGAGTCTTGGTAGATCTCCTTCACGTGCGGGTGAGCAGATGCATGGCTTCTGTACCGACTTCCATGCAACCGAGCTTATTTAGAATAAGTGACAAGTGCGAATATACCTTCAGGTAAAATTCTTGTATCGTCAGGTTACCCTGCACAAGTGACGTCATCTGGTACTCAAGAGTACCTCAGTCGCGCTTATCCGCATAATGCAGCTTTAAGCATCTGTAAATTGCTTTCCAGTCTAGTGGAGTAGTATATGACTCCAAAGCATTGTCGGCGTTTCCGACAATTTTATTTCGGATGATGTTGAGGATTCCGTAATATTTGGGAGATCCCCTTTGCGGCTCATAGATTTGTAGAATTCTGTCTATACTCTTTTTCCATGAGAATTCGCGAAGACATCTAACCACATCGGGTATTTTGTCCAGCTCTGAAATGTTGGGCGAACTTGCGTCGATAGTTATATCTCTAAGCTCGCAAAAACTTGCGTTGGGAATGCGGGCGGCTTGAACTATGTTTCGCCCTTCTTGTTTGAAAATATTGGTCGCGATACCAGATATGAGATTTGTTAGTTGGTCCATGGTAAGTGGATTGCTAGCAGGAGCTTGCTGAGCGGGTGGTGCGGGGGGTGCGGGGGGGTGCTGCGGTTGCGTTCAGCACAGGAGGTCGAATGAGGTTTGCGGGATTTGACATTTTGTAAAATTAAAGTAAGGCAACTGGCTTAAAATATTTAACTATATTTCCTTAAAACTGGGTTGAACTGTTTTGATTAACTTTGGTTAAAATAAACTTTGATTTAAAGGTTTAGTATACAACCTTTCTTTAACTTTTTATTAAATGCTAATTTGCCTTTTTGTTCGATTTGGATTTTTTTCCTAAAAATTAAATATTATTAACACTTTTCTACAACGTGACATCAGGACGGACAAGGCGACAAATGTTTCGATTATACCTTGTAAATCTCTTCAAAGCCTTTTCTCCCGGGAGTGGGTTCGACTTCCACTCCCGGGGGAAAGGTTTTGAAGAGATTTACAAGGTATAATCGAAACAGCTGTCGCCTTGTCCGTCCTGATGTCACGTTGTATAAATTTTTCCCAAATTATTAAATAAATTATAAAATTAAAAATTAACACTTTACTTTGTAACGTAGCAAAATGCTGCGTCACAATAACCCACTCACAAGCCCTAACATTAAATATGTACATACCCTATCATTTAAATATACATACCCTACGATCGCCCTGCACAGCGAACAACCATCCGCACATAATATACTATGCAAATATACATACCCTACGATCGCCCTGCACAGCGAACAACCATCCGCACATAATATACTATGCAAATATACATACCCAACGATCGCCCTGCACAGCGAACAACCAAATATACCAGGCATGTGTAATGCTGACTATCTGGCATGCATTTTTCATTCGCTATCATAACGAGGAGTTATTGATGAGCTGAATTCTTAACCATTTTATACGCTAACAAGTATGAAATGGCAAACGCCACAACTCACTGCATACTTCACCTAGGTAAGTGAGGCTGAGGCCACACTTCCAGTGGTAGGTATCGAAGGGGCCCCAAGGTGAACGGGGAGACTCTCAGCGAACCCATCGGGCTCATGGATCTCCCCCCCCCCCCCCCCCCCCTCACCTATGGGAAACCAACCTTTGCACAACGTCCCACGGGGTAGAAGGAGATACGCTCCCTTTCTACCTTGAAGGACGGATGGGCACGGGTAGTTCCCCCAAGGCGCGTCCAGGACCAGTCCTGGGCTCCACTTGAGGGAAATGCCAGGCCCAATACATATTAATACGGGTGGCATTTGTCGCGGACAGTTCACCCAGGGTTGCCGAGGATCATCTCGCTTCCCCGCTCCCTGGGTGAGGTGCCGAGCCATATGCAATGGTGGACCTTACTACACCCCTCACGGTCGCTAGGACTCTTGTCCGAGGCTCCCTGAGAAGTGTACTGGGTCTACCCAGCAACAAATACGGGTGGCGCTTGGCGCGGACAGCTCACCCAGGGTTGCCGAGGATCATCCCGCTCCCCCGCTCCCTAGGTGAGGTGCCGAGCCATACGCAACGGTGGACCTTACTACATCCCTCACGGTCGCTAGGACTCCTGTCCGAGGCTCCCTGAGAGGAGTACTGGGTCTACCCAGCAACAAGTGGGGGATGGCATGAGGCGCGGACAGTCCACTCAGGGTGGCCGAGGAGCAATCCCTCCCCCGCCTCCTGATTGGGGTGCCGAGCCGAATGCAACGGTGGACTCCACTACCCCCTCATGGTCGCTAGGACTCTCGTCCGAGGCTCCCTGAGAGGGGTACTGAGTCTACCCAGCTCACATGTATACACACACATCTAGACGTTGGGTAGTATTAATAGAACCTTTATATATACTTCACCTAGGTGAAACTGCGCCCTCCTTGCCCGCCGCTGATAAGCATTAACCGTAGGAGCACCACCGTAATCCGCCTGAACCAATCCAAGGGAAACTGCGCCCTCCTTGCAATCATTAGCCGTAGAAGCACCACCGTAATCCGGCTGAACCAATCCGTAAGCTTTCTCTGGGGTAAGATACTTGATTATCACCACCGTTTCCTGAGAACCGCAACCCGTACTGTCATCTTTCGGCCGCTCCTGCACTATTATCCGTGGCGTCTCTCTCTACCCCTCTCTCTCTCTCTCCCTCTGGGATCAAAGGCTGCCGGCATCGAAAGGCAAAAGCCGCATCGTGTGTGTGTGCGTGTTCGGAACAAAACAACAACTAATTGTGTTATTAATTGGTAGAGGTTAGTGGGACCTTCGCCTGACCCTGGAGCTGCTGAGTTTACCTCAGCCTTCGACAAAACCCACCTCACAACTTTAAATTCTTTTAGAGCCTTATTTGCCTTAAAAAATTTTTAGCTCGATTTCGATTCGTTCCTAAAAATTAAATATTATTAACACTTCTTCAAGTTTCCTTTAAAATCTTAATTGCTTAAATATTTTATTAACACTTTTCCTTGAATTCTTTAAAATTTTATTAACGCTTTTCTTTGAATTCTTCTAAACCCTTATTTGCTTAAATATTTTACAGACACTTTTCTTTGAATTCTTAAAAAATCTTATTCGCTTAAAAATTTTTACAGATACTTTTCTTTGAATTCTTTTAAAATCTTATTTACTAAAAAAACTTAATGAAAATTTTCTTTGAATTCTTTTAAAATCTAATTGGCTTACAAATTTTACTGACACTTTTTTGTGAATTCTTTTAATATCTTATTTGTTTAAAAATTTTACTGACACTTTTCCTTGAATTCTTTTAATATCTTATTTGTTTAAAAATTTTACTGACACTTTTCTTCGAATTCTTTTAATATCTTATTTGCTTAAAAATTTTACTTACATTACATAGCTTAATCCTACGATGGCGCGGCGGCTGATGTCTAGTATCTCCTGTTTTAGGTCCTGCTGGCCGGTACTGGGGGCCTCTTGTCCTGCACACTCTTGTATAATTACTGGTTTTCCGGCTCGATGTTGGGTGTTTTCCTGCCGAGGGCCCTGAATTGCGCGTGTAGTTTAATCCTGGCGTTTTTGTTTTAATTGAACGGTTTGGATTTTTTCGGAATTTGTTACGATTCACTTTACTTTAACACGAACGCGAACTGGACAACAAAGGCCCCTGAACGTTGGGCGCCAGTTAACGCATTCCTTATTAGAGGACAACTGACCTTTTATTAATGAGTTCAAAACTAAGACTAACATTTACAATTTAATTTACTTAACAGCTAAGCTAACTTGCACTGGCCACTTGCTGTTGTTGTTTTGCTAATTCTCCGAATTAGCCAATTTGGGCTGCACGTGTGAAGACTTCCGCTCCCATCGAAAATAAGCTTTTTGCTGACGGTGCAATTGACTCCCGGCACAATTGAAAATAAGCTTTTTGCTGACGATGCGTCTGGCTTCAGGTATGGGAAACATTGTGAAAGTCGAGTTGCATTTCCGGTGTACCGAGTTATTGTTGCTGACAAGTGTTTACATATTTATGTAGGAGTTAAAATTTATTCAGTTAACATACATAACACGTAGTGCTACAAACAAATTATGATACAATGTTGTTGAACAGTATATAACGCAATGTGCTACACTAGTTATATTAGTATGTTGGCACACAGGGACGGATTTACATATCCATGGTATAATTATTTTGGGCCTGGTAATACAATATACAAAGATGATGAACCAATTAATGATGTGGATGTTGATGCATATATACACGATATAGAATATGAATTAGCTACAACAAAATCTCAAATTAGAGAAGCAGATCGTGAAGCAATATTAAATTTTATAAAAGATTATCAACATAATGAATCTTTAGAAGAATTACTTGGAATAATTGGTATATCTATTAAATATGGTTTTGAAACAATATTTGGAGTTCATTATCTAAATATGAGTAATGTTTAAAAAACGTTTACTCAAATCTTATATGCAAGAAGAGAACAAGATATAGCTGAAGAATGGAATAATATTATTATTCAACCAAATAAAGGTGGATACAGAAATATACAAGATTTTAAATCAACATCACAAATAGCAAAAGCAATTTATTCATCATATAAAACATGAGGTTATAAGTGGTATTTAATAAAAGCAGAATTTGATGCACACAACGTGCAAGAGCTAATGAACCATCTAGCTCCGGAGCCAATACCGATCCCCCCGCCAAACAACCAAGAATTGAAGAAGATAATTCAATCGATAAATCTGCTGAACCAGATCTTATTTTCATTGAAAAACCAAATCATCGTGGTAATAATAATCCTAATATGGATGTTGATATGCAAGAAAATATTCATCAGCAAAGTGGTTCGGGTCGTGGCCCGAATTCGGGGGCGAGATCGGGTGCAACAGGAAGTGGATATAGTACGGAAAATATACAAACTTCACCAACTATTGATCAAATAACAACACCTTTAGCTTTAATTCCAGTTGATTTTGTTCCATTTTATTTAAGTGAAGCAGAATTTGATATGTTACCTAGTACAGCCGAAGTTGTAAAAGTTACATGTTCTCTTACACCATTAGGAACTAGAACTGCTTTTGATGTTGGATGTACCATTTCAGGTACTGCAACGGTTGAATATGTTCCTATTGGATTAATTGCTACAGGATTAAATAAGAAATGTTATGGTAAAAATGTTTCATATACATGTAGTACTACTGATCCAATGAAAGTTACTGATGTTAAAGATATGATTGTGAAAGAAATATACGAAAAATATTATAAACATATTCCTTCTAATGCATTGTGCGTACCTCATCCAATTGAACAATATTTTATACATGAATGGAATAGAGAAAAAAATCCAGATGAAGCTGTATATAAAGATTATATTATTCACAATAAAGGAGCCATTCGAATGGACGAATAAGTTAATCAATTTTTAATTAATCAAGCTATTGGAATACCAATGGCCCATTATGAATACAAACCTAAAAGTGGTTTTATTAAGAGAGGAAAAGAACATTTTGTTCCTTATACACTTCAAACTTACAAAGTGCATTCAAATAAAACTCGACCCCATAGTCATGTATTGCAATTTTTTAAAAGTGCAAATGTTCCAGTAAGTGGAGATATTGGTTTAAGTAAAACAACAACAACTCCAATTGTAATTAATAATATAATGATGTATTTGCAAGAACTATTGAATCTTATGGAACATATCATCCGATTTATGGAGGTTTTGGGTATGATGCACAACCTCAATTACATGTTGGTATAATAGCTGCACCTCAATTAAAACCTGGTGATAATTCAAAGACGTATTTGAGTAGTGCATGTTATTGGAAAGTTGAATGTTCAATCGATATTAAGTGTAATATTTCATCATGTTTTGGTAAAGGGTTATAACTTTTCAGTTTTTTATATGATCTCCATTTGTAAGTATACATTCTAGATCTAAATGCCGAATCATTTGGAAAAACATTATTATTTAATAATACAATTATTGGAGTTCTCATTATTACAGCATCATTTGCATATTTTACTTTTGCTGATTCAAAAATTCTATTACTTAGTCTCCCTTTCCTCTCTTTTTACACCCGGAATTTGAGATATCTTGTTCATCGCTGAAAGCAGTACTTTCATTACCATTTGGTGGTTCGGATCCAATGGTGAATTTATTATAAAATTCGACCGATAATTCGCTTCCTTCCACCATTCTGTCATCGGGGTCTTCGATATTTCGGAAAAATCGAATACATCGAGCTTCACCACTTGGTAGCCACGTTCTCCCGGCGATGTTAAAATAGATGTACTGTCTGGAATCTTTCTGCAGATAGATTAACAAATTAATCCCAATTGTCTCCAATGTCATATGGGCATCCGTGTCATCCGACAGGAACATCTGCATGAATTGTTTGAATAGGAACAGTCGTGGATGATGTGGATGTGGTTGCCGTGGTACGAAATGATGAGGATGGCCCCTGAAAATTTTCTGCATATTTGTTTGTGATCCAATTGGATGTCTCCACTGTCATATGGGCATCCGTGTACGTCGTGTACCACTCGCTGTTTAAGATGATACTTACTAAACTCCTCATTGAACACTTGCCTGTTAAAAAAATATAATTAATATATGTTTTTATGTTATATAAATAATTTGTATTACCTAATTCTTTGTTTTGGTTCAGCAGTTGCTTTTGAACAAAAGCCGTCGATTCCATCTGATTGTGCAGGTACCTCTTCGCCTCGTACATCTTCTCCACCAAAGAGAGAGATATCAATATCTCCAATGCCGAATTTATATCCAACAGCAATTCTGTCGTCCATATCACCAGCCGCACAGAAAGAAGAGAAATATTGTCCGAATTCTCCGGTGGAATCGATGCCTTCCTCATTTCGCCATCTATATCTAATTTCATCTTTTTCGTTGTTTCCTTATTGTCTGATTTCCGTTTCCTTTTTTTCTCGTTCGTCAGAGCCACTTCCACCATCTGAGTAGTTGCAAGAGATTGAATTTGATCTTCGTCTTTTTTCGACATCTCTTCAAATATCGCTTCCTCTTCGTTTTCTGTCATTACCGGCGACACATCATCGATCACCACCGGTTCGCGATTCATCTTCATTTGTTTCCTCAACATTATTTTCAGGTGAATAACAATAACTACACAAACTATTTTCACTGTTACTGTTCAAAAACATTTAACTTTAAATTTCAAATCCTCGCCTTTATATACAATTTTCATGTCTAAAAATACATTTTGTCCATCCGCACTATGCGTGGTAAAAATAATAAAACGACGACGACGACTGGTGCACCGGCAAAGGCAATCAGCAGAGGAAGCAATTTTTCGATCGACAGCATCGGCCGTAGGCCATGATTGCTAAGTCATGATCTTAATTCAACTCGAACGAGTTGTTGCACAATATACATAACAACGGGACATTTATATGGCTTAGCAACTAAGAGCATCTACCCTTGCACTGATATGAATGTTGGAGATTCCAGTTCAACGCTCAGCTCCCGAAAAGCTAGCTGATGAAGAAGTGAAATTCAGAAACATGTCCTAGTAACCATCGCCGTTTATAAACTTACAATTTTTCTCTAATATCAATTACAAAAACCATTGTATAAAGCAATATGAGCAAAGCTCGCTAATTAAATACATATGATCATAATGATAAAATAGTAACAGCGGATGTATTAAAAACAAATACTGTAAAAATCCGAACAAATGTTACTAAGCTTTCAAAAGCGCGCCTAAAAATCATATCCACACCATTAGGAATAAACTACATACATAGTGTATGTGCCTACATGGTGATCAAAAGGAATATAAACAAAAAGGCAATTCTTAGAGACCAATTGTACAGCGGACAACGGGACATTCATATGGCTTAGCAGCTAAAAGGCTTGTACTGATATGAATGTTGGGGATTCGAGTTCAACGCTCAGCTCCCGAAAAGCTAGCTGATGAAGAAGTGAAATTCAGAAACATGTCCTAGTAACAATCGCCGTTTGTAAACTTACAATTTTTCTCCAATATCAAATCCAAAAACCATTGTATAAAGCAATATGAGCAAAGCTTGCTAATTAAATACATATGATAATATTGATATAATAGTAACAGCGGTAGTATTAAAAACAAATACTGTAAAAATCCGAACAAATGTTACTAAGCTTTCAAAAGCGCGCCTAAAAATCATATCCACACAATTAGGAATAAACTACATACAGAGTGTATGTGCCTACATGGTGATCAAAAAGAAAATAAACAAAAAGGTAACTCTTAGAGACCAATTGTACAGCGAACAACGGGACATTCATATGGCTTAGCAGCTAAAAGGCTTGCACTGATATGAATGTTGCAGATTCGAGTTCAACGCTCAGCTCCCGAAAAGCTAGCTGATGAAGAAGTGAAATTCAGAAACATGTCCTAGTAACCATCGCCGTTTGTAAATTTACAATTTTTCTCTAATATCAATTACAAAAACCATTGTATAAAGCAATATGAGCAAAGCTCGCTAATTAAATACATATGATCATATTGATATATTAGTAACAGCGGAAGTATTAAAGACAAATACTCTAAAAATCCGAACAAATGTTACTAAGCTTTCAAAAGCGCGCCTAAAAATCATATCCACACCATTAGGAATAAACTACATACAGAGTGTATGTGCCTACATGGTGATCAAAAGGAATATAAACAAAAAGGCAACTCTTAGAGACCAATTGTACAGCGAACAACGGGACATTCATATGGCTTAGCAGCTAAAAGGCTTGCACTGATATGAATGTTGGAGATTCGAGTTCAACGCTCAGCTCCCGAAAAGCTAGCTGATGAAGAAGTGAAATCCAGAAACATGTCCTAGTAACAATCGCCGTTTGTAAACTTACAATTTTTCTCCAATATCAAATCCAAAAACCATTGTATAAAGCAATATGAGCAAAGCTTGCTAATTAAATACATATGGTCATAACATTTCTTATTTAATGCTGTAGCACTTAATCCAATAGGAACATATTCAGACGTTGCAGTACCTGAAATGGTAAATCCAACATCAAAAGCAGTTCTAGTTCCTAATGGTGTAACAGAACATGAAACTTAACAACAGCGGCTGTACTAGGTAACATATCAAATTCTGCTTCACTTAAATAAAATGGAACAAAATCATGGAATTAAAGCTAAAGGTGTTGTTATTTGATCAATAGTTGGTGAAGTTTGTACATTTTCAGTACTATATCCATAGCTAATTAATATTTTTGTTTTCGTGAAATTCATATGATTATTTGAACATGGTCTACTTGGTCTCATCCATGTGCAACAACTCATTCGAGTTGAATTATGCGCAGTAAAAATAATAAAACATTATGAAGGCGACGACGACGACGACGACGATTGGTGCACCGGCAAAGGCAATCAGCAGAGGAAGCAATTTTCCGATCGACAGCATCGGCCATAGGCCATGATTGCTAAGTCATGATATGGGAATTTGATATTTTGTTGTAGCCAATTCATATTCTATATCGTGTATATATGCATCAACATCCATATCATTAATTGGTTCATCATCTTTGTATATTGTATTACCGGGCCCAAAATAATTATACCCTGGATATGTAAATCCGTCCCTGTGTGCCAACACACTAATACAACTAGTGTGGCACATTGCCTTATATACTGTTCAACAACATTGTATCAAAATCTATTTGTAGCACTACGTGTTATGTATATTGTGCAACAATCGACAGCATCGGCCGTAGGCCATGATTGCTAAGTCATGATCTGGGAAATTGCTTCCTCTGCTGATTGCCTTTGCCGGTGCACCAGTCGTCGTCGTCATAATGTTTTATTATTTTTACTGCGCATAATTCAACTCGAAAGAGTTTTTGCACAATATACATAACACGTAGTGCTACAAATAGATTACGATACAAAGTTGTTGAACAGTATATAAGGCAATGTGCCACACTAGTTATATTAGTATGCTGAACCAAAACAAAGAATTAGGTAATACAAATAATTTATATAATATAAAAATATATATTAATTATTTTGTTTTTAACAGGCAAGTGTTCAATGAGGAGTTTAGTAAGTATCATCTTAAACAGCGAGTGGTACACGACGTACACGGATGCCCATATGATATTGGAGACATCCAACTAACACTAAACCCTTTACCAAAACATGATGAAATATTACACTTAATATCGATTGAACATTCAACATTCCAATAACATGCACTATTCAAATACGTCTTTCAATTATCACCAGGTTTTAATTGGGGTGTAGCTATTATACCAACATGTAATTGAGGTTGTGCATCATAAGCAAAACCTCCATAAATTGAATGATATGTTCCATAAGATTGAATAGTTCTTGCATATACATCATTTATATTATTAATTACAATTGGAGTTGTGGTTGTCTTACTTAAACCTATATCTCCACTTACTAGCACATTTGCACTTTTAAAAAAATTGCAATACATGACTATGGGGTCGAGTTTTATTTGAATGCACTTTGTAAGTTTGGCGTGTATAAGGAACAAAATGTTCTTTTCCTCTCTTAATAAAACCACTTTTAGGTTTGTATTCATAATGGGCAAATGGTATTCCAATTGCTTGATTAATTAAAAATTGATGAACTTGTTCGTCCATTCGAATTGCTCCTTTATTGTGAATAATATAATCTTTATATACAGCTTAATCTGGATTCTTTTCTCTATTCCATTCATGTATAAAATATTGTTCAATTGGCTGAGGTACGCACAATGCATTAGAAGGAATATGTTTATAATATTTTTCATATATTTCTGTCACATTCATATCTTTGACATCAGTAACTTTCATTGGATCAGTAGTACTACATATATAAGAAATATTTTTACCATAACATTTCTTATTTAATGCTGTAGCAATTAATCCAATAGGAACATATTCAGATGTTGCAGTACCTGAAATGGTAGATCCAACAGCAAAAGCATCGGCCGTAGGCCATGATTGCTAAGTCATGATCTGGGAAATTGCTTCCTCTGCTGATTGCCTTTGCCGGTGCACCAGTCGTCGTCATCGTCGTCGTCGTCATAATATTTTATTATTTTTACCACGCATAGTGCGGATGGACAAAATCTATTTTTAGACATGGAAATTGTATATAAAAGCGAGGATTTGAAATTTAAAGTTAAATGTTTTTGAACAGTGACAGTGAAAATAGTGTGTGTAGTTATTGTTATTCACCTGAAAATAATGTTGAGGAAACAAGGGAAGATGAATCGCGAACCGGTGGTGATCGACGATGTGTCGCCGGTAATGACAGAAAACGAAGAGGAAGCGATATTAGAAGAGATGTCGAAAAAAGACGAAAATCAAATTCAATCTCTTCCAACTACTCAGATGGTGGAAGTTGCTCTGACGAGGGAGAAAAAAACGAAACGGAAATCAGACAATCAGGAAACAACGAATAAGATGAAGTTGGATATAGATGGCGAAATGAGGAAGGCATCGATTCTACCGGAGAATTCGGACAATATTTCTCTTCTTTCTGTGCTGCTGGTGATATGGACGACGGAATTTCTGTTGCATATAAATTCGACATTGGAGATATTGATATCTCTCTCTTTGGTGGAGAAGATGTACGAGGCGAAGAGGTACCTGCACAATCTGATGGAATCGATGGCTTTTGTTCAAAAGCAACTGCTGAACCAAAACAAACAATTAGGTAATACAAATAATTTATATAATATAAAAATATATATTAATGATTTTTTTTTTTAATAGGCAAGTGTTCAATGAGGAGTTTAGTAAGCATCTTAAACAGCGAGTGGTACACGACGTACACGGATGCCCATATGACATTGGAGACATCCAATTGGATCACAAACAAATATGCAGAAAATTTTCAGGGGCCATCCTCATCATTTCGTACCACGGCAACCACATCCACATCATCCACGACTGTTCCTATTCAAACAAAGCATGCAGATGTTCCTTCTACAATAACATTAGACAACAATTCCCTAGAAGAGATGCTAGACAATCGTTCCGAGTTGGCAGTTCACGATCCAACACTGGATTAATTTGTCAATCTATCTGCAGAAAAATTCCAGGCAGTACATCTATTTTAACATCGCCGGGTGAACGTGGCTACCAAGAGGTGAAGCTCGATGTATTCGATTTTTCAAAGATATCGAAGAAACCGAAGACAGAATGGTGGAAGGGAGCGAATTATCGGTCGACTTTTGTAATAAATTCACCATTGGACTCGAAACACCAAATGGTAATGAAACTGCTGCTTTCAGCGATGAACCAGATATCTCAAATTCCGGGTGTAAAAAGAGAGGAAAGGGAGACAAAGTAATAGAATTTTTGAAACAGCATCCAAGAGCTCCAATTCATCATATATTAAATACTTCAATGTGGTTATCATCAGAATTCAAATTTTGGAATATAGACTCTATATTAATAAAAAATTGTTTAAAAATAATAAATGATAATATAAACAATTTAAATTTTTAGGAAATATTCATGTATTTAAAAACAATTGAACCGCAAAATTAAATTTTTAATGCTCCAATTGGAAATTTATATAATTACTATTATACTATACCAGAATCAATAGAAATTTTAGAAGATTTATTAAAATATCAATTTACTAATAATGAAGAAGAACTTGTAATATTTTTAAGAAATCTTTATAACATTATAGATAAAAATATTCCAAAGAAAAATACCATGTTTATATTATAACCACCTAATGCAGGAAAAAATTTCTTTTTTGATACATTTATACACTATTGTTTAAACTTTGGTCAAGTAGGTAAATTTAATAGATACTGTTCATTTCCTCTTATGGAATGTGTAAATAAAAGAATAATTTTATGGAATAAACCACTATTAGAACATTCAGCAACAGAAACTTTAAAAATGTTATTTGGTGGCGATACAGTTGCTGCAAAAGTAAAATATGCAAATGATGCTGTAATAATGAGAACTCCAATAGTTGTGTTATCAAATAATGATGTTTTTCCAAATGATTCTGCATTTAGATCTAGAATGATATTTACAAATGGAGATCATATAAAAACTGAAAAGTTATAAAAAGAAGCCACATCCAATATCAAGTTATTATTTATTGAATAAATATAAAATTATAAATTTAATTTTCGTGTTTTATTTATTGCTATGTAATCTTCATCATCATCGTCTTCATCTGCAGTAAGTTTGGCAGATCAGTTACTCCAAATAGTGTTTGTCCATCTGTATAGGCTCGATCATAATTTGCACAAAAGTTCGTTTCCAATGGCCAACTAACACTAAACCCTTTACCAATAACATGCACTATTCAAATACGTCTTTGAATTATCACCAGGTTTTAATTGAGGTGTAGCTATTATACGAACATGTAATTGAGGTTGTGCATCATACCCAAAACCTCCATAAACTGGATGATATGTTCCATAAGATTCAATAGTTCTTGCATATACATCATTTATATTATTAATTACAACTGGAGTTGTTGTTGTCTTACTTAAACCAATATCTCCACTGTTTAGGTCAGAACCTAAATATTTATATCTATTTTACACGGCCACCCCAATGCATAATTCATTTAGTTGCACATATGTATTTACATAAATACACTGTCATGTATTGCTAACACGCATGCATACAACCTCATATTGTCACTCACACATATAAGCAGCATAATACGGGTAACTGAGTTTTCCATTGGATAACACATATCCCTTGGAAAACCCCCGCACGATCTCCGGTCCGACACAACGGAGATGTTGTTGTTGTTGTTGTAGCTATGCTCGCCCCACCTAATAGCCGCGACCGATCACAAATTGTCATCAATATCCTCTAACGGGAGTTCAAGGAAACTTGCCGTTTCAACAGGGGTGGACCATAAGGAAAGGGGTGTTAGAGGCGTTGGTTCCACATTACAATTAAAGAGATGGTTGGTGTCATGTGGGGACACATTGCAAGCAGGGCATACATTTTGTATGTCGGGGTTGATTCTGGATAGGTAAGAGTTTAACCTGTTACAGTATCCAGAACGAAGTTGAGCAAGAGTGACACGCGTTTCCCTGGGGAGTATGCGTTCCTCTTCTGCGAGTTCTGGATATTTTTCTTCAAGTACTGGATTCACGGGGCAATTCCCGACATAAAGGTCCGACGCCTGTCTATGGAGTTCACCAAGGACCTGCTTGTGTTTTTCCGCTTCATACGGCTGGGTTCTCAGGTGCCGTATTTCCTCAAAATGCTTACGGAGATGACTCCTTAGGCCCCTAGGCGGTGCTGGTTCGTCAATCAGATGTCTGTTGTGATGCCCAGGTTTCTGGGTATTCAACAGAAACTGTTTGGTCAGCATCTCATTTCTCTCCCTGATGGGGAGTATTCTCGCCTCATTATGCAGATGGTGTTCTGGGGACATAAGAAGACAGCCCGTGGCGATTCTGAGAGCAGTATTTTGGCAGGCCTGTAGTTTCTTCCAGTGGGTGGTTTTTAGGCTTGGCGACCATATGGGTGACGCGTAGCACGTAATCGGCTGGCTAATTGCTTTGTATGTGGTCAAGAGCGTTTCTTCATCTTTTCCCCAGGTACTCCCAGCAAGGGATTTGAGGATTTTATTACGGCTCTGAATTCTTGGAACAATTGCGGTTGCGTGCGCACCAAAATGCAGATCCTGATCAAACGTCACACCCAAGATTTTGGGGTGTAGGACAGTCGGTAGCGTAGTGCCATCGACGTGGATGTTCAATATGGTCGACATTTGGGGCGTCCATGTTGTAAATAAGGTCGCGGAAGATTTAGTCGGTGACAATGCCAGGTTTCGCGAGGCGGAGATCATTTTCTTCTGTTCTGTTCTATTTCAACCACGGAGGAAGAAAGTCGCTGCTGCTGTCACGCCACATCATATACCAAAGGTAAAATATTGTACTAACTTAATACAAAATAAATTAAGTATTGTCTTTATTACTTATACAAATATTTGTCCTTTATTTCCTTTTCCATATCCACATCCGTGCTACCACGCACCGTGCTAGAATATACATTGTTCCTGTCTCACCGAGAAAAATTTTAAAAGCGACCAGACCAGATACAGTCCACATCACAAAAAAAGGCAAATCAAGATCAGTATCAATTTTGGGCAATAATCCTTCCACACAAGACCTTCGAGATTTATTGGCACAACACAATAAGACCTTCGAGATATTTAACAACATTTGGCGAAGCCACCACCACAACAAAGAAAGCGGCAAAAACAACGCAACAACAAAACAAGGTACGTGGTTACATATTCTAACGCACAGTGACAAATATTTTTTTAAAGTGAATTGTGTTTATACGGCCTTTTGTCTATCAGCTATATCCCCCCACCCGCGGTAAGGTATAGCTGACACAGCGTCTGGCCATAGAGGCAATAAGACTTCAAAAAGTGTTAAGCCTCATATTACAAAACCAACTCCTGAACCCCAACAAAAAAAGGTTGGCAGCTTCCAAACAAGCGTCAAGAAATTTAATTGTAAGATGTGTAACACAAATGAGCATAAACTACGCAACTGCACGAAATTCCTTAAACTTTCACCTGCTCGTAGAGTCGATTTTATTAAGAGCAATAATAGCTGCCTGAATTGTTTGTCGTCTGGACATACTGTGTCGAAATGTACAAGCTCATACAACTGCAGCACTTGTCATTCTCGACAAAATACGCTCCTACATATACAAAAAATTCAACAAAAGACAGCAGCGCATGCAAAGCATTCGGATGATGATGCCTCATCAACATCAAAACAGGCTAGGGAGAGACAAAATTCAAAGTCCCATGAGAAGCAAGTCTCGAATGTGCAATCTTGTCATGCGCATACAACCACAGGTGTACTTCTAGGCACTGCTCGTGTCAGCATTAATTAAAATAATACCAATTTTTCAGCTAGAGCCCTAATTGACTCTGGTTCTGAGTGCTCGTTCATAACCGAACGTCTTAAACGTCGAATTAACCTGCCATCCAAGAAAATTCGCGCTCAAGTTTCCGGTATTACCAACGCATTTTCTGCACAGATCAAGGAATCTTGTTCAATAAAGTTGCGGTCCCTAGTTGACCCATTATTCTGTTTGAACGCAACCTTCCTTGTCCTGCCTCAACTAACAGGGAATCTTCCAACGTGCCAGATCAGCGCGATGACAAAGCAATCATTCCAAAATATCTAGTTGGCAGACAAAAAATTCTTTGTAAATGAGCAAGTGGATCTAGTTCTCGGAATGGACATTTACCCTCAAATAATTCTGAACGGATTGCAGAAGAATGTGCTTGGTACACTCTTAGCACAAGAAACTGTTTTCGGCTGGATTCTCAAGAGCAAACAAACCGAATAGTCTCTTACTACAGTGACATATCATTGGATAAACAACTATCTGCCTTTTGGGAGCTCGAAGAACTCCCAAAAAACAAACGTCTAAATCCAGACGAACAATACTGCGAGGAATTGTATAGAAATACAACCACAAGGGATAATACAGGGAAATATACTGTCTCACTACCATTTAAACAGGAATTTCCATCAAACATTTCTCTAGGACCATCTCTTAAAAGAGCCTGCTCTCAGTTCTTGCGGAACGAGACACGCGGAGTACAATCGAGTTGTGACCGAATACGAGGAATTAGGACATATGTCAAGGATCAAGAGCATCGTGCCACCAGACTCCTCTGACCATTATTTCCTACCTCATCACGCCGTCATCAAGGAAGAAAGTACCTCCACGAAAGTTCGGGTTGTTTTTAACGCATCTAGTCCGACTGCAAACGGAGTAAGCCTGAACGACGTTCTTTATACGGCCCCTACGCTACAAGCGGACTTAACGATTCTCATTCTTCGCTGGAGACTATACAAATACGTCTTCAACAGCGATATTGAGAAAATGTACCGACAAATTATGGTACATCCGAACCAAACCAAATACCAGCGCATAGTATTCTGTACTAGCTCTGAAAGCCCTATCAGTCTTTACGAACTAAAGACTGTGACATTCGGGGTTAACTGTGCTCCTTATCTAGCAATAAGGACACTTCTACAATTGGCAGAGGACGTCGAATACACCTTTCCAATTGCATCCACAATACTAAGAGAATACATGTATGTGGATGATATTCTTGCTGGTGGACACTGTATCCAAGCAGCAATTTCGGCCAGAGATGAAATATCTCAAGCATTGCAATCAGCCGGCTTTCCACTAAGAAAATGGACAGCTAATTCCGACCAAATACTAAAGGATATCCCTAAACAAGATCTCCTTAACAAAGATTTCCTGGAATTCGAAGACGCAAGTTCAGTGAAGGCACTAGGAATCAGGTGAAATGTACATAATGATGAGTTTTACTTCATCGCAAAACCAATGGAAAATTGCGACACTTTAACCAAAAGAGCGATCTTATCGGCAATCGCTAAATTGTTCGACCCATTAGGATGGCTTGCTCCAATAGTAGTTGTAGCCAAAATAATCATGCAAAACATTTGGCTTGAAGGTACAAAATGGGATGAAGATGTATCACCAACTACTAGGGAACGTTGGAACACCTTTATGGAGAAGTATCATGAAATTAATAACATTGGAATACCGCGCTGGACTCACTTTTCCCCGCACAACAAAGTGGAAATTCACGGTTTTTGTGACGCATCAGAGAAAGCGTATGCTGCGGCGGTATATCTGCGAGTGGAAAACAACGACCAATTGACTTTTGGCAAAAACAAAAGTAGCTCCGGTAAAAACTATATCGCTTCCCCGACTGGAATTATGCGGAGCCGTACTACTCTCCGAAATGATGGAAACAATTCTAACAAATCTCAACTTAGGGAATCCAAAAACCTACTTATGGACCGATTCAACGATTGTACTGGCATGGATACGAAAACCCCCTTGTTCGTGGTCAACTTTCGTAGCACACCGTATCACGAAAGTCGTCCAAAACGCCGGAAAGGATAATTGGAGTCATGTGGATTCGGGATCAAATCCAGCCGATATGGCTAGCAGAGGACTCCCAGCACATGAACTGGTCAACAATTCCTTGTGGTGGCAGGGACCTTCTTGGTTACAAGAAGACGTCTCGAAATGGCCTACACAAGATATATCTTACAACACAACCATAGACGAGAAACGAGTGCAAGCTCATATAATCACGACCAAAATTAATTGTGAAATTCTGGATAGATTTTCGAATCTACCTAGAGCTTTGAGGGTGATATCTTATGTCTTGAGATTTCTCGAAAGAACTGATCCAAAGACAAAAGATTATTTTAAAAAAACTTCGTATCTGGTTTCATCAGATGAAATCGAAATTGCTACGCAACGCTTAGTTAAGATGTCACAACAACAGTTTTATTCCACAGAATATAAAAATCTGAAGGCAGGCAATCTAGTAGATTGTAAAAGCGGAGTGCTTCCTCTTGATCCTTTCTTAGACAAGTATGGCATTATAAGGACTGGTGGTCGCATCCGCGCGGCTCGAGACCTACCATACAATGAACGCCATCCAAAAATCCTACCCTACACATGCAAATTTTCTCGCCTTTTAGTTCAGCTTATCCATGAAATCTCTTTACATGGAGAAAATCAACTAATGTTTAGGCTTATTAGGACCCAATACTGAATTCCTAGGGTTAAAAATATGATAAAATCCATCATTCACAATTGTAAGGTTTGCACAATCTATAAAAAACGTGTACAAACCCAACTTATGGGTAACCTTTCCAAGGAACGTACCACATTTTCCCGACCATTTACTAATTCAGGGGTAGATTTTGCAGGACCATTCGACATAAAAAGTTATAGAGGTAGAGGTTGTCGAATTTCGAAAGGTTATGTCTGTCTGTTTGTCTGCTTTACTACGAAAGCCATACATTTGGAAGCCACAACCGACCTTAGCACCCAATCCTTTCTCGCTGTACTTTCCAGATTTATCGCCAGGCGAGGATGTCCGAAAAATATATATTCCGACAATGGGACTAACTTTTTCGGAGCCTCACGATCACTTAGATCTGGGTTTAAGGCATTTATAGTTGATTCGCGTGAGACCGCATTGTCTAAATATGCTCATCAACTTCTGCAATGGCATTTCATCCCTACTGCCTCTCCTCATATGGGAGGTCTGTGGGAAGTAGGAGTAAAAAGTTTCAAAAGCCACTTTCGAAAAGTGGCAAGTAAGGATAAATATACTTTTGAGGAATTCACAACCCTACTTTGTCGAATAGAGGCTTGCCTCAACTCGCGATCACTAAGTCCAGCGTCGAACGAATCTACCGACTTAGAACCCTTAACCCCTGGTCATTTCCTGGTAGGCGGACATCTTCTCGCTCCTCCAGAAATAGATTCCAATGAGAATCCTGCCTCCATAGTCAATAGGTGGCATAAATTAAAAGCTTTGCATCAAACCTTTTGCAAAAGATGGAAAAGAGAATATCTCTTAGAAATGCAAAAGCGGGTTAAATGGAAACACCCGAAAGCAAACATCAAAATAGCGGATTTCGTCGTCGTGAAAGACGACAATATATCTCCAAACGAATGGAGACTTGGAAGAGTGGTCAAACTCCACCCGGGAGCAGATGACCTTGTCCGAGTTGTCGACATCACGACTGAAAAAGGTCAAATTACAAGGCCCTTGGCCAAACTGGTTCTACTTCCACCAGCCAATGAAACAAGTGGAGGGATATCCACCGATCACCAAACCGACCCTTAAATCAGGACATTCCACTTCGTCAAAATAGGTAATGCCATTTCTAATTATCGGCGTACAAAGTAAAAAACTTTTATTGCAAAATTAAAAAGCAAAAATCGACAGGGTGCAGATACCAAGTCTATGAAAACTACAAACAAAATCCCTGAAAAATAACCTATATCCCCAGCGGAAACATATATAAAATACATAAATTAACTACAAAACTAACTACAAGCACATTACCACGTACAAACATTGGTAACCGCAGGGAAATACACTCATTTAGTCGTTTGGCTTCTTTTTCGTCCGTTTCAAACTCCTTTTCAGCCATCTGTTCCTAAATATAAAAGGATTTAATATTGCTTCAGACAAATAACAGTCCAACTACCCGCATGCGGGTATAATTAGTAGGTATCAAACGATATCATTAAAACTACTCGATTAAGAGTATAAATAATGCCTTGCATTTCGTTTTGTACAATGGTTCTTAACCATTGCATTAAAAAATTAGTGTAGTGTAATTTTACAATACACTAACAAAAAAACAGATGTGCATTTACTACGTCAATATTAATAAACAAAACCCATATTTGTAATCAGTATATTTCTTTTTTCCAATAATAACATTTTTTTTAGTTTAAGTGCTTTCTCTTATTTCTCATAATAACTCACAACATTTTTTGTGAGGTATTTGAGACAAGCAAAAGCACTACAACAAAATTGCAATCAACTTTGCACAAATAAAATAATCTTTACAACTGATCGCTTCTGCGATCGTTTCTGGCTTTTCTAGCAGAAAAACTAGAAAGAAAACTTAAATGCACATCTTGTCTTAAAACATTTTACATTATTCCGGGACATAATTGGCATATGTAAATTTGTTTGATGTCCACCTTCATCCGTGAAGGGCAAAACCTCAAACCATTCTTTTTGGGATGAATCAATCTTCAGGCGTGCAAGTACGTGTGTATCCCAAGGAGCTCATAGTAATTTGCATAATCTAAAAAGAAGACAAAACAAGAAGTTATTTAAATGATTAATTTAACACAAATTATAAAATTTTACAACTTGTTTACTTACCATCATCATGTTTATTATGTAATGACATTCTCCTTCATCCATTTGTCATTCTTTCATCCCCTTTCACTTAACACCAATTTCGCCGTGTGGTGTAGCCATTTCAGCAAAATAAATGCACACCAATTTTCAGTATGCGTGTTCCCGAGGTGCATCACAGGAACCAATTTTTTTTTTTTTTCTTTCATCAATATTCCAAATTAAATGAATGATGAATGCTTTACTGAATCTTCTTGTAAAAATACCCACGAATGGTAAATGAAATAGGAAAAAACGCGAAAAGTTAAGAATGACTTACAATTAAAAATTATTTAGCAAGAGTTTTTGTCGAATACTATAATAACTAGCCTGAAATGCGAAACCTTTCTTGGGTGGCAGGAATCTTGTGACAAAAGTAGTCACAAAATAAAACTAAAGCACAAACTTTCGATCATATTCGAAATAAAAAATTTTTCTGTCGTAGTCCAAATTAAAAGTTTTCGGCCTCAGCACAGAAAGTGGAGTTGCCAACCACATAAAGGCATGTTAGAGGGTGAATATAACTTTCGAAATAACTCAAAATTCCTAAAGCATTCGCCACCCAACCAAAATTCATTTTTAAAATAAAACATTTTATTAAAAATAAAACCAAATTTAACAAAAAAAAACCAACCTGGAACGGAGACCCATCCTTTCCGTCTGGATATAACCTTAAATCGTATAAAGTTGAAATCTGGAACGGAGACTTGGCCTCTTTGTCCAGATGGAAAATAATCTTACAATTGTCGAAATCTGGAACGGAGACATGTCCTTTTCGTCCAGACTGCGAAAAACTCGAAATACAAACGAGGTTTATGCTAATAAAGTTTCTTCCTACAGCGGGCTCTATTATCGATGAAGTACGAGCGCGATCAGCCAACACATATTTCTTCAAAATAAACAAAAAATTAAATCTAGTTTTTAAGTACTACTGTGCGTGACAGTTGAAGCATGGAATTCCTCCAACAGATGTTGCTTACCGCAAGGGGGCCGGCATGTTTAGGTCAGAACCTAAATATTTATATCTATTTTACACGGCCACCCCAATGCATAATTCATTTAGTTGCACATATGTATTTACATAAATACCCTGTCATGTATTGCTAACACGCATGCATACAACCTCATATTGTCACTCACACATATAAGCAGCATAATACGGGTAACTGAGTTTTCCATCAGATAACAAATATCCCTTGGAAAACCCCCCCACGATCACCGGTCTGACACAACGGAGATCATTTTCTTCTGTTCTGTTCTATTTCAACCACGGAGGAAGAAAGTCGCTGCTGCTGTCACGCCACATCATATACCAAAGGTAAAATATTGTACTAACTTAATACAAAATAAATTAATTATTGTCTTTATTACTTATACAAATATTTGCCTTTTATTTCCTTTTCCATGTCCACATATATATATTCTCCGTGCTACCACGCACCGTGCGAGAATATACATCCACTTACTGGCGCATTTGCACTTTTAAAAAATTGCAATACATGACTATGGGGTCGAGTTTTATTTGAATGCACATTGTAAGTTTGACGTTTATAAGGAACAAAATGTTCTTTTCCTCTCTTAATAAAACCACTTTTAGGTTTGTATTCATAATGGGCAAATGGTATTCCAATTGCTTGATTAATTAAAAATTGATGAACTTGTTCGTCCATTCGAATTGCTCCTTTATTGTGAATAATATAATCTTTATATACAGCTTCATCTGGATTCTTTTCTCTATTCCATTCATGTATAAAATATTGTTCAATTGGCTGAGGTACGCACAATGCATTAGAAGGAATATGTTTATAATATTTTTCATATATTTCTTTCACATTCATATCTTTGACCTCAGTAACTTTCATTGGATCAGTAGTAATACATGCGTATGAAACATTTTTACCATAACATTTCTTATTTAATCCTGTAGCAATTAATCCAATAGGAACATATTCAGAATTTCCATTTCATATTCAGAAAATCACATTTCATATTCAGAATTTCCATTTAATTTTTAGAAAGTTACAACTCATATACAGAATATTACAATTCATATTCAGAATTTCAACTTCTTATTCAGAAATGTAAAATTCATATTCAGAATTCCCCTTCATATTCAGAAAGTTACTATTCATATTCAGAATATGACAATTCATATTCAAAATTTCCATTTCATATTCAGAAAGTTACAAATCTTGTTCAGAATTCCACTTCATATTCAGAAAGTTACAATTCATATCCAGAATTTCCATTTAATATTCAGAAAATTTCAATTCATATTCAGAAAGTTTAAACTGATATTCAGAAAGCTACAATTGATATTTAGAAAGTTACAATTCATATTCAGAATTTCCATTTAATATTCAGATAATTACAATTCAAATTCAGAAAATTACAATTCATATTCAGAATTTCCATTTAGTATTCAGAAAACCACAATTCATATTCAGAATTTCCATTTCAAATTCAGAAAGTCACCTTCCATATTCACAATATAACAATTCATATTCAGAATTTCCATTTAATATTCAGAAAATTTCAATTCATATTCAGAAAGTTTCAACTGTTATTCAGAAAGTTACAATTGATATTTAGAAAGTTACAATTCATAATCAGAATTTCCATTTAATATTCAGAAAATTACAATTCATATTCAGAATTTCCATTTAGTATTCAGAAAATCACAATTCATATTCAGAACTTCCATTTAAAATTCAGAAAGTTACATTTCATATTCACAATATTACAATTCATATTCAGAATTTCCATTTCATATTCAGAAAGTTACAATTCTTACAGAGAATTCCACTTCATATTCAGAAAGTTACAATTCATATTCAGAATTTCCATTCAATATTCAGAAAATTTCAATTCATATTCAGAAAGTTTAAACTGATATTCAGAAAGCTACAATTGATATTTAGAAAGTTACAATTCATATTCAGAATTTCCATTTAATATTCAGATAATTACAATTCAAATTCAGAAAATTACAATTCATATTCAGAATTTCCATTTAGTATTCAGAAAACCACAATTCATATTCAGAATTTCCATTTCAAATTCAGAAAGTCACCTTTCATATTCACAATATAACAATTCATATTCAGAATTTCCATTGTTACAATTAATATTCAGAATATTACAATTCATATTCAGAAGGTTTCAACTGATATTCAGAAAGTTACAATTGATATACAGAAAGTTACAATTCATATTCAGAATTCCATTTCATATTCAGAAAGTTACAATTCATTATCAGAATTTCCATTTCCTATTCAGAAAATCACATTTCATATTCAGAATTTCCTTTTAATTTTCAGAAAATTACAATTCATATTCAGAATATTACAATTCATATTCAGAATTTCCATTTCATATTCAGAAAGTTACAATTTTTATTCAGAATCCCACTTCATATTCAGAAAGTTACAATTCATATTCAGAATTTCCATTTAGTTTTTAGAAAGTTACAATTCATATATAGAATATTACAATTCATATTCAGAATTTCAATTTCTTATTCAGAATGGTACAATTCATATTCAGAATTTCCATTTCATATTCAGAAAGTTACAATTCTTATTCGGAATTCCACTTCATATTCAAAAAGTTACAATTCATATTCAGAATTTCCATTTAATATTCAGAAAATTTCAATTCATATTCAGAAAATTTCAACTGATATTCAGAAAGTTACAATTGATATACAGAAAGTTACAATTCATATTCAGAATTCCATTTCATATTCAGAAAGTTACAATTCATTATCAGAATTTCAATTTCATATTCAGAAAATCATATTTCATATTCAGAATTTTCTTTTCATTTTCAGAAAGTTCAAAATTCATATTCACAATATTACAATTCATATTCAGAATTTCCATTTCATATTCAGAAAGTTACAATTCTTATTCAGAATCCCACTTCATATTCAGAAAGTTACAATTCATATTCAGAATTTCCATTTAATTCTTAGAAAGTAACAATTCACATACAGAATATTACAATTCATATTCAGAATTTCCATTTCTTATTCAGAAAGTTACAATTCATATTTAGAATTCCCCTTCATATTCAGAATGTTAAAATTCATATTCAGAATTTCCATTTAATATTCAGAAAATGTTAATTCATATTCAGAAAATTTCAGCTGATATTCAGAAAGTTAAAATTGATATTTAGAAAGTTACAATTCATATTCAGAATTCCATTTAATATTCGGAAAATTACAATTCATATTCAGAATTTCCATTTCATATTCAGAAAATCACATTTCATATTCAGAATTTCCATTTAATTTTTAGAAAGTTACAATTCATATGCAGAGTATTGCAATTCATATTCAGAATTTCCTTTTCTTATTCAGAAAATTACAATGCATTTTCAGAATTCCGCTTCATATTCAGAAATTTACAACTCATATTCAGAATTTCCATTTAATTTCCAGAAAATTTCAATTCATATTCAGAAGGTTTCGACTGATATTCAGGAAGTTACAATTGATATTCAGAAATTTACAATTCATATTCAGAAAGTTACAATTCATTATCAGAATTGCCATTTCATATTCAGAAAATCACATTTCATATTCAGAACTACCATTTCATTTTCAGAAAGTTACAATACAAATTCAGATTATTAAAATTCATAATCAGAATTTCCATTTCATATTCAGAAAGTTACAATTCTTATTCAGAATTCCACTTCATATTCGGAAAGTTACAATTCATATTCAGAATTTCCATATAATATTCAGAAAATTCAATTCATATTCAGAAGGTTTCAACTGATATTCAGAAAGTTACAATTGATATTTAGAAAGTTCCAATTCATATTCAGAATTTCCATTTAATATTCAGAAAATTACAATTCATATTCAGAATTTGCATTTCATATTCAGAAGATCATATTTCATATTCAGAATTTCCATTTAATTTTTAGAAAGTTAAAATTCATATACAGAATATTACAATTCATATTCAGAATTTCCATTTCTTATTCAGAAAGTTGCAATTCATATTCAGAATTTCCCTTCATATTCAGAAAGTTACAATTCATATTCAGAATTTCCATTTAATATTCAAAAAATTTCAATTCATGTTCAGAAAATTTCAGCTGATATTCAGAAAGTTACAATTCATATTCAGAAAATCCATTTAATATTCAGAAAATTTCAATTCATATTCAGAAAATTTCAGCTGATATTCAGAAAGTTACAATTGATATTCAGAAAGTTACAATTCATATTCAGAATTTCCATTTAATATTCAGAAAATTACAATTCATTATCAGAATTTCCATTTCATATTCAGAAAATCTCATTTCATATTCAGAATTTCCATTTCATTTTCAGAAAGTTACAATTCATATTCAGAATATTACAATTCATATTCAGAATTTCCATTTCATATTCAGAAAGTTACAATTCTTATTCAGAATTCCACTTCATATTCAGAAAGTTACAATTCATATTCAGAATTTCCATTTAATATTCAGAAAATTTCAATTCACATTCAGAAAATTTCAACTGATATTAAGAAAGTTACTATTGATATTTAGAAAGTTACAATTCATATTCAGAATTTCCATTTAATATTCAGAAAATTACAATTCATATTCAGAATTTACATTTCAAATTCAGAAAATCACATTTCATATTCAGAATTTCCATTTCATTTTCAGAAGGTTACAATTCATATTCAGAATTTCCATTTAATATTAAGATAATTACAATTCATATTCAGAAAGTTACAATTAATATTCAGAATTTCCACTTAATTTTCAGAAAATTTTTATTCTTATTCTGAAAGTTTCAACTGATATTCAGAAAGTTACAATTGATATTTAGAAAGTTACACTTCATATTCAGAATTTCCATTTAATATTCAGATAATTACAATTCATGTTCAGAAAATTACAACTCATATTCAGAATTTCCATTTCATATTCAGAAAGTTACAATTCTTATTCAGAATTCCACTTCATATTCAGAAAGTTACAATTCATATTCAGAATTTCCATTTAATATTCAGAAAATTTCAATTCATATTCAGAAAATTTCAACTGATATTAAGAAAGTTACAATTCATATTTAGAAAGTTACAATTCATATTCAGAATTTCCATTTGATATTCAGAAAATTACAATTCATATTCAGAATTTCCGTTTAATATTCAGATAATTACAATTCATGATCAGAAAATTACAACTCATATTCAGAATTTCCATTTCATTATCAGAGAGTTACAACTCATATTCAGAATATTACAATTCTTATTCAGAATTTCCATTTCATATTCAGAAAATCACACTTCATATTCAGAATTTCCATTTCATTTTCACAAAGTTACAATTCATATTCAGAATATTACAATTCATATTCAGAATTCCCATTTCATATTCAGAAAGTTACAATTCTTATTCAGAATTCAACTTCATATTCAGAAAGTTACAATTCATATTCAGAATTTCCATTTAATATTCAGAAAATTTCAATTCATATTCAGAAATTTTCAACTGATATTCAGAAATTTACAATTGATATTTAGAAAGTTACAATTCATATTCAGAATTTCTATTTATTATTCAGATAATTACAATTCATATTCAGAATTTCCATTTCAAATTCAGAAAATCACATTTCATATTCAGAATTTCCATTTAATTTTCAGAAAGTTACAATTCATATTCAGAATTTCCATTTAATATTAAGATAATTACAATTCATATTCAGAAAGTTTAATTGTAATTTATATTTAATATTCAGAAAATTTCAATTCATATTCAGAAAGTTTCAACTGATATTCAGAAAGTTACAATTGATATTTAGAAAGTTGAAATTCATATTCAGAATTTCCATTTAATATTCAGATAATTACAATTCATATTCATAAAATTACAATTCATATCCAGAATTTCCATTTAGTATTCAGAAAATCACAATTCATATTCAGAAAGTTACAATTAATATTCAGAATTTCCATTTAATATTCAGAAAATTACAATTCATATTCAGAATTCCCATTTCAAATTCAGAAAATTGCATTTCATATTCAGAATTTCAATTTCATTTTCAGAAAGTTACATTTCATATTCAGAATATTACAATTCATATTCAGAATTTCCATTTCATATTCAGAAAATTACAATTCTTATTCACAACGCCACTTCATATTCAGAAAGTTACAATTCATATTCAGAATTTCCGTTTAATATTCAGAAAATTACAATTCATATTCAGAAAGTTACAATTCATATTCAGAATTTCCATTTAGTATTCAGAAAATCACAATTCATATTCAGAATTTCCATTTCAAATTCAGAAAATTGCATTTCATATTCAGAATTTCCATTTCATTTTCAGAAAGTTACATTTCATATTCAGAATATTGTAATTCATATTCAGAATTTCCATTTCATATTCAGAAAATTACAATTCTTATTCACAACTCCACTGCATATTCAGAAAGTTACAATTCATATTCAGAATTTCCACTTAATATTCAGAAAATTACAATTCATATTCAGAAAGTTACAATTAATATTCAGAATTTCCATTTAATATCCAGAAAATTACAATTCATATTCAGAATTCCCATTTCAAATTCAGAAAATTGCATTTCATATACAGAATTTCAATTTCATTTTCAGAAAGTTACATTTCATATTCAGAATATTACAATTCATATTCAGAATTTCCATTTCATATTCAGAAAATTACAATTCTTATTCACAACGCCACTTCATATTCAGAAAGTTACAATTCATATTCAGAATTTCCGTTTAATATTCAGAAAATTACAATTCATATTCAGAAAGTTACAATTCATATTCAGAATTTCCATTTAGTATTCAGAAAATCACAATTCATATTCAGAATTTCCATTTCAAATTCAGAAAATTGCATTTCATATTCAGAATTTCCATTTCATTTTCAGAAAGTTACATTTCATATTCAGAATATTGTAATTCATATTCAGAATTTCCATTTCATATTCAGAAAATTACAATTCTTATTCACAACTCCACTGCATATTCAGAAAGTTACAATTCATATTCAGAATTTCCATTTAATATTCAGAAAATCACAATTCATATTCAGAAAGTTACAATTAATATTCAGAATTTGAATTGATATTCAGAAAATTTCAATTCATATTCAGAAAGTTTCAACTGATATTCAGAAAGTTACAATTAATATTTAGAAAGTTGCAATTCATGTTCAGAATTTCCATTTAATATTCAGATAATTACAATTCATATTCAGAAAATTACAATTTATATTCAGAATTTCTATTTCGTATTCAGAAAATCAGATCATGACTTAGCAATCATGGCCTACGGCCGATGCTGTCGATCGGAAAATTGCTTCCTCTGCTGATTGCCTTTGCGGGTGCACCAGTCGTCGTCGTCGTCGTCGTCATAATGTTTTATTATTTTTACTGCGCATAATTCAACTCGAACGAGTTGTTGCACAATATACATAACAGGTAGTGCTACAAATAAATTATGATACAATGTTGTTGAACAGTATATAAGGCAATGTGCCACACTAGTTATATTAGCATGTTGGCACACAGGGACGGATTTACATATCCAGGGTATAATTATTTTGGGCCCGGTAATACAATATACAAAGATGATGAACCAATTAATGATGTGGATGTTGATGCATACATACACGATATAGAATATGAATTAGCTACAACAAAGTCTCAAATTAGAGAAGCAGATCGTGAAGCAATATTAAATTTTATAAAAGATTATCAACATAATGAATCTTTAGAAGAATTACTTGGAATAATTGGTATATCTATTAAATATGGTTTTGAAACAATATTTGGAGTTCATTATCCAAATATGAGTAATGTTCAAAAAACGTTTAATCAAATTGTATATGCAAGAAGAGAACAAGATATAGCCGAAGAATGGAATAATATTAAATTTCAACCAAATAAAGGTGGATACAGAAATATACAAGATTTTAAATCGACATCACAAATAGCAAAAGCAATTTATGCATCATATAAAACAGGAGGTTATAAGTGGCATTTAATAAAAGCAGGATTTGATGCACAACAACGTGCAAGAGCTAATGAACCATCTAGCTCCGGAGCCAATAACGAACCCCCCGCCAAACAACCAAGAATTGAAGAAGATAATTCAATCGATAAATCTGTTGAACCTGATCCTATTTTCATTGAAAAACCAAATCATCGTGGTAATAATAATCCTACTATGGATGTTGATATGCAAGAAAATATTCATCAGCAAAGTGGTTCAGGTCGTGGCCCGAATTCGGGGGCGAGATCGGGTGCGACAGGAAGTGGAGATTCCTCTTCTGGGAGTATCACATGGATGAGACCAAGTAGACCATGTTCAAATAATCATATGAATTTCACGAAAACAAAGAAATTAATTAGCTATGGATATAGTACTGAAAATATACAAACTTCACCAACTATTGATCAAATAACTTAGCTTTAATTCCAGTTGATTTTGTTCCATTTTATTTAAGTGAAGCAGAATTTGATATGTTACCTAGTACAGCCGAAGTTGTAAAAGTTTCATGTTCTGTTACACCATTAGGAACTAGAACTGCTTTTGATGTTGGATCTACCATTTCAGGTACTGCAACGTCTGAATATGTTCCTATTGGATTAATTGCTACAGGATTAAATAAGAAATGTTATGGTAAAAATGTTTCATATACATGTAGTACTACTGATCCAATGAAAGTTACTGATGTCAAAGATATGAATGTGAAAGAAATATATGAAAAGTATTATAAACATATTCCTTCTAATTCATTGTGCGTACCTCAGTCAATTGAACAATATTTTATACATGAATGGAATAGAGAAAAGAATCCAGATGAAGCTGTATTCAAAGATTATATTATTCACAATAAAGGAGCAATTCGAACAAGTTCATCAATTTTTAATTAATCAAGCAATTGGAATATCAATTGCCCATTATGAATACAAACCCAAAAGTGGTTTTATTAAGAGAGGAAAAGAACATTTTGTTCCTTATACACGCCAAACTTACAAAGTGCATTCAAATAAAATCGACCCCATAGTCATGTATTGCAATTTTTTCAAAGTGCAAATGTGCCAGTAAGTGGAGATATTGGTTTAGGTAAGACAACAACAACTCCAATTGTAATTAATAATATAAATGATGTATATGCAAGAACTATTGATACCAATTTATGGAGGTTTTGGGTATGATGCACAACCTCAATTACATGTTGGTATAATAGCTACACCTCAATTAAAACCTGGTGATAATTCACAGACGTATTTGAATAGTGCATGTTATTGGAAACTTGAATGTTCAATCGATATTAAGTGTAATATTTCATCATGTTTTGGTAAAGGGTTCAGTGTTAGTTGGCCATTGGAAACGAACTTTTGTGCAAATTATGATCGAGCCTATACAGATGGACAAGCACTATTTGGAGTAACTGATGATGTCAATGGCAGAGTATCTGCCAAACTTACTGCAGATGAAGACGATGATGATGATGAAGATTACATAGTAATAAATAAAACACGAAAATTAAATTTATAATCAATTTATAATTTTATATTTATTCAATAAATAATAACTTGACATTGGATGTGGCTTCTTTTTATAACTTTTCAGTTTTTTATATGATCTCCATTTGTAAGTATACATTCTAGACCTAAATGCAGAATCATTTGGAAAAACATCATTATTTGATAATACAATTATTGGAGTTCTCATTATTACAGCATCACTTGCATATTTTACTTTTGCAGCAACTGTATCGCCACCAAATAACATTTTCTAAGTTTCTGTTGCTGAAGGTTCTAATAGTGGTTCATTCCATAAAATTAATCTTTTATTTACACATTACATAAGAGGAAATGAACAGTATCTATTAAAATTACCTACTTGACCAAAGTTTAAACAATAGTGTATAAATGTATCAAAAAAGAAATTTTTTCCTGCCTTAGGTGGTGATAATATAAACATGGTATTTTTCTTTGGAATATTTTTATCTATAATGTTATAAAGATTTCTTAAAAATATTACAAATTCTTCTTCATTATTAGTAAATTGATATTTTAATAAATCTTCTAAAATTTCTATTGATTCTGGTATAGTGTAATAGTAATTATATAAATTCCCAATTGGAGCATTAAAAATTAAATTTTGCGGTTCAATTGTTTTTAAATACATAAATATTTTCTTAAAATTTAAATTGTTAATATCATTATTTATTATTTTTAAACAATTTTTTATTAATATAGAGTCTATATTCCAAAATTTGAATTCTGATGATAACCACATTGAAGTATTTAATATATGATGAATTGGAGCTGTTGGATGCTGTTTCAAAAATTCTATTGCTTTGTCTCCCTTTCCTCTCTTTTTACACCCGGAATTTGAGATATCTGGCTCATCGCTGAAAGCAGCAGTTTCATTACCATTTGGTGGTTCGGATCCAATGGTGAATTTATTATAAAAGTCGACCGATAATTCGCTTCCTTCCACCATTCTGTCTTCGGTTTCTTCGATATCTTTGAAAAATCGAATACATCGAGCTTCACCACTTGGTAGCCACGTTCTCCCGGCGATGTTAAAATAGATGTACTGCCTGGAATCTTTCTGCAGATAGATTGACAAATTAATCCAGTGTTGGATCGTGAACTGCCAACTCGGAACGATTCGTCTAGCATATCTTCTAGGGAATTGTTGTCTAATGTTATTGTAGAAGGAACATCTGCATGAATTGTTTGAATAGGAACAGTCGTGGATGATGTGGATGTGGTTGCCGTGGTACGAAATGATGAGGATGGCCCCTGAAAATTTTCTGCATATTTGTTTGTGATCCAATTGGATGTCTCCAATGTCATATGGGCTTCCGTGTACGTCGTGTACCACTCGCTGTTTAAGATGATACTTACTAAACTCCTCATTGAACACTTGCCTGTTAAAAAAAAAATCATTAATATATATTTGTATATTATATAAATTATTTGTATTACCTAATTCTTTGTTTTGGTTCAGCAGTTGCTTTTGAACAAAAGCCATCGATTCCATCAGATTGTGCAGGTACCTCTTTGCCTCGTACATCTTCTCCACCAAAGAGAGAGATATCAATATCTCCAATGTCGAATTTATATCCAACAGAAATTCCGTCGTCCATATCACCAGCAGCACAGAAAGAAGGGAAATATTGTCCGAATTCTCCGGTAGAATCGATGCCTTCCTCATTTCGCCATCTATATCCAATTTCATCTTTTTCGCTGTTTCCTGATTGTCTGATTTCTGTTTCCTTTTTTTCTCCTTCGTCACAGCCACTTCCACCATCTGAGTAGTTGGAAGAGATTGAATTTGATCTTCGTCTTTTTTCGACATCTCTTCTAATATCGCTTCCCCTTCGTTTTCTGTCATTACCGGCGACACATCGTCGCCGATCACCACCAGTTCGCGATTCATCTTCACTTGTTTCCTCAACATTATTTTCAGGTGAATAACAATAACTACACACACTATTTTCACTGTCACTGTTCAAAAACATTTAACTTTTAATTTCAAATCGTTGCCTTTATATACAATTTTCATGTCTAAAAATACATTTTGTCCATCCGCACTATGCGTGGTAAAAATAATAAAACATTATGACGACGACGACGACGACGACTGGTGCACCCGCAAAGGCAATCAGCAGAGGAAGCAATTTTCCGATCGACAGCATCGGCCGTAGGCCATGATTGCTAAGTCATGATCTGGGAAATTGTTTCCTCTGCTGATTGCCTTTGCGGGTGCACCAGTCGTCGTCGTCGTCGTCATAATGTTTCATTATTTTTACTGCGCATAATTCAACTCGAACGAGTTGTTGCACAATATACATAACAGGTAGTGCTACAAATAGATTATGATACAATGTTGTTGAACAGTATATAAGGCAATGTGCCACACTAGTTATATTAGTATGTTGGCACACAGGGACGGATTTATATATCCAGGGTATAATTATTTTGGGCCCGGTAATACAATATACAAAGATGATGAACCAATTAATGATGTGGATGTTGATGCATACATACACGATATAGAATATGAATTAGCTACAACAAAGTCTCAAATTAGAGAAGCAGATCGTGAAGCAATATTAAATTTTATAAGAGATTATCAACATAATGAATCTTTAGAAGAATTACTTGGAATAATTGGCATGTCTATTAAATATGGTTTTGAAACAATATTTGGAGTTCATTATCCAAATATAAGTAATGTTCAAAAAACGTTTAATCAAATTGTATATGCAAGAAGAGAACAAGATATAGCCGAAGAATTGAATAATATTAAATTTCAACCAAATAAAGGTGGATATAGAAATATACAAGATTTTAAATCGACATCACAAATAGCAAAAGCAATTTATGCATCATATAAAACAGGAGGTTATAAGTGGCATTTAATAAAAGCAGAATTTGATGCAGAACAACGTGCAAGAGCTAATGAACCATCTAGCTCCGGAGCCAATAACGAACCCCCCGCCAAACAACCAAGAATTGAAGAAGATAATTCAATCGATAAATCTGTTGAACCTGATCCTATTTTCATTGAAAAACCAAATCATCGTGGTAATAATAATCCTACTATGGATGTTGATATGCAAGAAAATATTCATCAGCAAAGTGGTTCAGGTCGTGGCCCGAATTCGGGGGCGAGATCGGGTGCGACAGGAAGTGGAGATTCCTCTTCTGGGAGTATCACATGGATGAGACCAAGTAGACCATGTTCAAATAATCATATGAATTTCACGAAAACAAAGATATTAATTAGCTATGGATATAGTACTGAAAATATACAAACTTCACCAACTATTGATCAAATAACTTAGCTTTAATTCCAGTTGATTTTGTTCCATTTTATTTAAGTGAAGCAGAATTTGATATGTTACCTAGTACAGCCGAAGTTGTAAAAGTTTCATGTTCTGTTACACCATTAGGAACTAGAACTGCTTTTGATGTTGGATCTACCATTTCAGGTACTGCAACGTCTGAATATGTTCCTATTGGATTAATTGCTACAGGATTAAATAAGAAATGTTATGGTAAAAATGTTTCATATACATGTAGTACTACTGATCCAATGAAAGTTACTGATGTCAAAGATATGAATGTGAAAGAAATATATGAAAAGTATTATAAACATATTCCTTCTAATGCATTGTGCGTACCTCAGCCAATTGAACAATATTTTATACATGAATGGAATAGAGAAAAGAATCCAGATGAAGCTGTATATAAAGATTATATTATTCACAATAAAGGAGCAATTCGAATGGACGAACAAGTTCATCAATTTTTAATTAATCAAGCAATTGGAATACCAACTGCTCATTATGAATACAAACCCAAAAGTGGTTTTATTAAGAGAGGAAAAGAACATTTTGTTCCTTATACACGCCAAACTTACAAAGTGCATTAAAATAAAACTCGACCCCATAGTCATGTGTTGCAATTTTTTAAAAGTGCAAATGTGCCAGTAAGTGGAGATATTGGTTTAGGTAAGACAACAACAACTCCAATTGTAATTAATAATATAAATGATGTATATGCAAGAACTATTGAATCTTATGGAACATATCATCCAATTTATGGAGGTTTTGGGTATGATGCACAACCTCAATTACATGTTGGTATAATAGCTACACCTCAATTAAAACCTGGTGATAATTCAAAGACGTATTTGAATAGTGCATGTTATTGGAAAGTTGAATGTTCAGTCGATATTAAGTGTAATATTTCATCATGTTTTGGTAAAGGGTTCAGTGTTAGTTGGCCATTGGAAACGAACTTTTGTGCAAATTATGATCGAGCCTATATAGATGGACAAACACTATTTGGAGTAACTGATGATGTCAATGGCAGAGTATCTGCCAAACTTACTGCAGATGAAGACGATGATGATGATGAAGATTACATAGTAATAAATAAAACACGAAAATTAAATTTATAATCAATTTATAATTTTATATTTATTCAATAAATAATAACTTGACATTGGATGTGGCTTCTTTTTATAACTTTTCAGTTTTTTATATGATCTCCATTTGTAAGTATACATTCTAGACCTAGATGCAGAATCATTTGGAAAAACATCATTATTTGATAATACAATTATTGGAGTTCTCATTATTACAGCATCACTTGCATATTTTACTTTTGCAGCAACTGTATCGCCACCAAATAACATTTTCAAAGTTTCTGTTGCTGAAGGTTCTAATAGTAGTTCATTCCATAAAATTATTCTTTTATTTACACATTCCATAAGAGGAAATGAACAGTATCTATTAAAATTACCTACTTGACCAAAGTTTAAACAATAGTGTATAAATGTATCAAAAAAGAAATTTTTTCCTGCATTAGGTGGTGATAATATAAACATGGTATTTTTCTTTGGAATATTTTTATCTATAATGTTATAAAGATTTCTTAAAAATATTACAAGTTCTTCTTTATTATTAGTAAATTGATATTTTAATAAATCTTCTAAAATTTCTATTGATTCTGGTATAGTGTAATAGTAATTATATAAATTCCCAATTGGAGCATTAAAAATTAAATTTTGCGGTTCAATTGTTTTTAAATACATAAATATTTTCTTAAAATTTAAATTGTTAATATCATTATTTATTATTTTTAAACAATTTTTTATTAATATAGAGTCTATATTCCAAAATTTGAATTCTGATGATAACCACATTGAAGTATTTAATATATGATGAATTGGAGCTGTTGGATGCTGTTTCAAAAATTCTATTACTTTGTCTCCCTTTCCTCTCTTTTTACACCCGGAATTTGAGATATCTGGCTCATCGCTGAAAGCAGCAGTTTCATTACCATTTGGTGGTTCGGATCCAATGGTGAATTTATTATAAAAGTCGACCGATAATTCGCTTCCTTCCACCATTCTGTCTTCGGTTTCTTCGATATCTTTGAAAAATCGAATACATCGAGCTTCACCACTTGGTAGCCACGTTCTCCCGGCGATGTTAAAATAGATGTACTGCCTGGAATCTTTCTGCAGATAGATTGACAAATTAATCCAGTGTTGGATCGTGAACTGCCAACTCGGAACGATTCGTCTAGCATATCTTCTAGGGAATTGTTGTCTAATGTTATTGTAGAAGGAACATCTGCATGAATTGTTTGAATAGGAACAGTCGTGGATGATGTGGATGTGGTTGCCGTGGTACGAAATGATGAGGATGGCCCCTGAAAATTTTCTGCATATTTGTTTGTGATCCAATTGGATGTCTCCAATGTCATATGGGCTTCCGTGTACGTCGTGTACCACTCGCTGTTTAAGATGATACTTACTAAACTCCTCATTGAACACTTGCCTGTTAAAAAAAAAAAAATCATTAATATATATTTGTATATTATATAAATTATTTGTATTACCTAATTCTTTGTTTTGGTTCAGCAGTTGCTTTTGAACAAAAGCCATCGAATCCATCAGATTGTGCAGGTACCTCTTCGCCTCGTACATCTTCTCCACCAAAGAGAGAGATATCAATATCTCCAATGTCGAATTTATATCCAACAGAAATTCCGTCGTCCATATCACCAGCAGCACAGAAAGAAGGGAAATATTGTCCGAATTCTCCGGTAGAATCGATGCCTTCCTCATTTCGCCATCTATATCCAATTTCATCTTTTTCGCTGTTTCCTGATTGTCTGATTTCTGTTTCCTTTTTTTCTCCTTCGTCACAGCCACTTCCACCATCTGAGTAGTTGGAAGAGATTGAATTTGATCTTCGTCTTTTTTCGACATCTCTTCTAATATCGCTTCCCCTTCGTTTTCTGTCATTACCGGCGACACATCGTCGCCGATCACCACCAGTTCGCGATTCATCTTCACTTGTTTCCTCAACATTATTTTCAGGTGAATAACAATAACTACACACACTATTTTCACTGTCACTGTTCAAAAACATTTAACTTTTAATTTCAAATCGTTGCCTTTATATACAATTTTCATGTCTAAAAATACATTTTGTCCATCCGCACTATGCGTGGTAAAAATAATAAAACATTATGACGACGACGACGACGACGACTGGTGCACCCGCAAAGGCAATCAGCAGAGGAAGCAATTTTCCGATCGACAGCATCGGCCGTAGGCCATGATTGCTAAGTCATGATCTGGGAAATTGTTTCCTCTGCTGATGGCCTTTGCGGGTGCACCAGTCGTCGTCGTCGTCGTCGTCGTCGTCGTCATAATGTTTCATTATTTTTACTGCGCATAATTCAACTCGAACGAGTTGTTGCACAATATACATAACAGGTAGTGCTACAAATAGATTATGATACAATGTTGTTGAACAGTATATAAGGCAATGTGCCACACTAGTTATATTAGTATGTTGGCACACAGGGACGGATTTATATATCCAGGGTATAATTATTTTGGGCCCGGTAATACAATATACAAAGATGATGAACCAATTAATGATGTGGATGTTGATGCATACATACACGATATAGAATATGAATTAGCTACAACAAAGTCTCAAATTAGAGAAGCAGATCGTGAAGCAATATTAAATTTTATAAGAGATTATCAACATAATGAATCTTTAGAAGAATTACTTGGAATAATTGGTATGTCTATTAAATATGGTTTTGAAACAATATTTGGAGTTCATTATCCAAATATAAGTAATGTTCAAAAAACGTTTAATCAAATTGTATATGCAAGAAGAGAACAAGATATAGCCGAAGAATTGAATAATATTAAATTTCAACCAAATAAAGGTGGATATAGAAATATACAAGATTTTAAATCGACATCACAAATAGCAAAAGCAATTTATGCATCATATAAAACAGGAGGTTATAAGTGGCATTTAATAAAAGCAGAATTTGATGCAGAACAACGTGCAAGAGCTAATGAACCATCTAGCTCCGGAGCCAATAACGAACCCCCCGCCAAACAACCAAGAATTGAAGAAGATAATTCAATCGATAAATCTGTTGAACCTGATCCTATTTTCATTGAAAAACCAAATCATCGTGGTAATAATAATCCTACTATGGATGTTGATATGCAAGAAAATATTCATCAGTAAAGTGGTTCAGGTCGTGGCCCGAATTCGGGGGCGAGATCGGGTGCGACAGGAAGTGGAGATTCCTCTTCTGGGAGTATCACATGGATGAGACCAAGTAGACTATGTTCAAATAATCATATGAATTTCACGAAAACAAAGAAATTAATTAGCTATGGATATAGTACTCAAAATATACAAACTTCACCAACTATTGATCAAATAACAACACCTTTAGCTTTAATTCCAGTTGATTTTGTTCCATTTTATTTAAGTGAAGCAAAATTTGATATGTTACCTAGTACAGCCGAAGTTGTAAAAGTTTCATGTTCTGTTACACCATTAGGAACTAGAACTGCTTTTGATGTTGGATCTACCATTTCAGGTACTGCAACGTCTGAATATGTTCCTATTGGATTAATTGCTACAGGATTAAATAAGAAATGTTATGGTAAAAATGTTTCATATACATGTAGTACTACTGATCCAATGAAAGTTACTGATGTCAAAGATATGAATGTGAAAGAAATATATGAAAAGTATTATAAACATATTCCTTCTAATGCATTGTGCGTACCTCAGCCAATTGAACAATATTTTATACATGAATGGAATAGAGAAAAGAATCCAGATGAAGCTGTATATAAAGATTATATTATTCACAATAAAGGAGCAATTCGAATGGACGAACAAGTTCATCAATTTTTAATTAATCAAGCAATTGGAATACCAACTGCTCATTATGAATACAAACCCAAAAGTGGTTTTATTAAGAGAGGAAAAGAACATTTTGTTCCTTATACACGCCAAACTTACAAAGTGCATTAAAATAAAACTCGACCCCATAGTCATGTGTTGCAATTTTTTAAAAGTGCAAATGTGCCAGTAAGTGGAGATATTGGTTTAGGTAAGACAACAACAACTCCAATTGTAATTAATAATATAAATGATGTATATGCAAGAACTATTGAATCTTATGGAACATATCATCCAATTTATGGAGGTTTTGGGTATGATGCACAACCTCAATTACATGTTGGTATAATAGCTACACCTCAATTAAAACCTGGTGATAATTCAAAGACGTATTTGAATAGTGCATGTTATTGGAAAGTTGAATGTTCAGTCGATATTAAGTGTAATATTTCATCATGTTTTGGTAAAGGGTTCAGTGTTAGTTGGCCATTGGAAACGAACTTTTGTGCAAATTATGATCGAGCCTATATAGATGGACAAACACTATTTGGAGTAACTGATGATGTCAATGGCAGAGTATCTGCCAAACTTACTGCAGATGAAGACGATGATGATGATGAAGATTACATAGTAATAAATAAAACACGAAAATTAAATTTATAATCAATTTATAATTTTATATTTATTCAATAAATAATAACTTGACATTGGATGTGGCTTCTTTTTATAACTTTTCAGTTTTTTATATGATCTCCATTTGTAAGTATACATTCTAGACCTAGATGCAGAATCATTTGGAAAAACATCATTTTTTGATAATACAATTATTGGAGTTCTCATTATTACAGCATCACTTGCATATTTTACTTTTGCAGCAACTGTATCGCCACCAAATAACATTTTCAAAGTTTCTGTTGCTGAAGGTTCTAATAGTAGTTCATTCCATAAAATTATTCTTTTATTTACACATTCCATAAGAGGAAATGAACAGTATCTATTAAAATTACCTACTTGACCAAAGTTTAAACAATAGTGTATAAATGTATCAAAAAAGAAATTTTTTCCTGCATTAGGTGGTGATAATATAAACATGGTATTTTTCTTTGGAATATTTTTATCTATAATGTTATAAAGATTTCTTAAAAATATTACAAGTTCTTCTTCATTATTAGTAAATTGATATTTTAATAAATCTTCTAAAATTTCTATTGATTCTGGTATAGTGTAATAGTAATTATATAAATTCCCAATTGGAGCATTAAAAATTAAATTTTGCGGTTCAATTGTTTTTAAATACATGAATATTTCCTTAAAATTTAAATTGTTAATATCATTATTTATTATTTTTAAACAATTTTTTATTAATATAGAGTCTATATTCCAAAATTTGAATTCTGATGATAACCACATTGAAGTATTTAATATATGATGAATTGGAGCTGTTGGATGCTGTTTCAAAAATTCTATTACTTTGTCTCCCTTTCCTCTCTTTTTACACCCGGAATTTGAGATATCTGGCTCATCGCTGAAAGCAGCAGTTTCATTACCATTTGGTGGTTCGGATCCAATGGTGAATTTATTATAAAAGTCGACCGATAATTCGCTTCCTTCCACCATTCTGTCTTCGGTTTCTTCGATATCTTTGAAAAATCGAATACATCGAGCTTCACCACTTGGTAGCCACGTTCTCCCGGCGATGTTAAAATAGATGTACTGCCTGGAATCTTTCTGCAGATAGATTGACAAATTAATCCAGTGTTGGATCGTGAACTGCCAACTCGGAACGATTCGTCTAGCATATCTTCTAGGGAATTGTTGTCTAATGTTATTGTAGAAGGAACATCTGCATGAATTGTTTGAATAGGAACAGTCGTGGATGATGTGGATGTGGTTGCCGTGGTACGAAATGATGAGGATGGCCCCTGAAAATTTTCTGCATATTTGTTTGTGATCCAATTGGATGTCTCCAATGTCATATGGGCTTCCGTGTACGTCGTGTACCACTCGCTGTTTAAGATGATACTTACTAAACTCCTCATTGAACACTTGCCTGTTAAAAAAAAAAAAATCATTAATATATATTTGTATATTATATAAATTATTTGTATTACCTAATTCTTTGTTTTGGTTCAGCAGTTGCTTTTGAACAAAAGCCATCGAATCCATCAGATTGTGCAGGTACCTCTTCGCCTCGTACATCTTCTCCACCAAAGAGAGAGATATCAATATCTCCAATGTCGCATTTATATCCAACAGAAATTCCGTCGTCCATATCACCAGCAGCACAGAAAGAAGAGAAATATTGTCCGAATTCTCCGGTAGAATCGATGCCTTCCTCATTTCGCCATCTATATCCAATTTCATCTTTTTCGTTGTTTCCTGATTGTCTGATTTCCGTTTCCTTTTTTTCTCCTTCGTCACAGCCACTTCCACCATCTGAGTAGTTGGAAGAGATTGAATTTGATCTTCGTCTTTTTTCGACACCTCTTCTAATATCGCTTTCCCTTCGTTTTCTGTCATTACCGGCGACACATCGTCGTCGATCACCACCGGTTCGCGATTCATCTTCACTTGTTTCTTCAACATTATTTTCTGGTGAATAACAATAACTACACACACTATTTTCACTGTCACTGTTTAAAAACATTTAACTTTTAATTTCAAATCGTTGCCTTTATATACAATTTTCATGTCTAAAAATACATTTTGTCCATCCGCACTATGCGTGGTAAAAATAATAAAACATTATGACGACGACGACGACGACGACTGGTGCACCCGCAAAGGCAATCAGCAGAGGAAGCAATTTCCCAGATCATGACTTAGCAATCATGGCCTACGGCCGATGCTGTCGATCGGAAAATTGCTTCCTCTGCTGATTGCCTTTGCGGGTGCACCAGTCGTCGTCGTCATAATGTTTTATTATTTTTACTGCGCATAATTCAACTCGAACGAGTTGTTGCACAATATATATAACAGGTAGTGCTACAAATAGATTATGATACAATGTTGTTGAACAGTATATAAGGCAATGTGCCACACTAGTTATATTAGTATGTTGGCACACAGGGACGGATTTACATATCCAGGGTATAATTATTTTGGGCCCGGTAATACAATATACAAAGATGATGAACCAATTAATGATGTGGATGTTGATGCATACATACACGATATAGAATATGAATTAGCTACAACAAAGTCTCAAATTAGAGAAGCAGATCGTGAAGCAATATTAAATTTTATAAAAGATTATCAACATAATGAATCTATAGAAGAATTACTTGGAATAATTGGTATATCTATTAAATATGGTTTTGAAACAATATTTGGAGTTCATTATCCAAATATGAGTAATGTTCAAAAAACGTTTAATCAAATTGTATATGCAAGAAGAGAACAAGATATAGCCGAAGAATGGAATAATATTAAATTTCAACCAAATAAAGGTGGATAAAGAAATATACAAGATTTTAAATCGACATCACAAATAGCAAAAGCAATTTATGCATCATATAAAACAGGAGGTTATAAGTCGCATTTAATAAAAGCAGAATTTGATGCACAACAACGTGCAAGAGCTAATGAACCATCTAACTCCGGAGCCAATAACGAACCCCCCGCCAAACAACCAAGAATTGAAGAAGATAACTCAATCGATAAATCTGTTGAACCTGATCCTATTTTCATTGAAAAACCAAATCATCGTGGTAATAATAATCCTACTATGGATGTTGATATGCAAGAAAATATTCATCAGCAAAGTGGTTCAGGGCGTGGCCCGAATTCGGGGGCGAGATCGGGTGCGACAGGAAGTGGAGATTCCTCTTCTGGGAGTATCACATGGATGAGACCAAGTAGACCATGTTCAAATAATCATATGAATTTTACGAAAACAAAGATATTAATTAGCTATGGATATAGTACTGAAAATATACAAACTTCACCAACTATTGATCAAATAACAACACCTTTAGCTTTAATTCCAGTTGATTTTGTTCCATTTTATTTAAGTGAAGCAGAATTTGATATATTACCTAGTACAGCCGAAGTTGTAAAAGTTTCATGTTCTGTTACACCATTAGGAACTAGAACTGCTTTTGATGTTGGATCTACCATTTCAGGTACTGCAACGTCTGAATATTTTCCTATTGGATTAATTGCTACAGGATTAAATAAGAAATGTTATGGTAAAAATGTTTCATATACATGTAGTACTACTGATCCAATGAAAGTTACTGATGTCAAAGATATGAATGTGAAAGAAATATATGAAAAGTATTATAAACATATTCCTTCTAATGCATTGTGCGTACCTCAGCCAATTGAACAATATTTTATACATGAATGGAATAGAGAAAAGAATCCAGATTGTCGCGGAATGACTCTTAAATACAACACAACGTCAGTCATATTTCGACGGTTGCGATTCAAATATTGTACACAATTCTTAGAGTGGCAACTCCATAAACCTCGGTTCTCTTTCCATCGTCATTCGTTGATTCAAAGCCGATGGAGACGGAACCGCGGTAAGTAAAATTCGTGAAATTTAATTTAAATCTCATTTAAAATGTACAATGTATTCATTTCATAGAAATAAACGTCGATACAATCAAAATACAAATGCATTGTAGCAGTTATAATTCGTAGTCTCTAGGGAATCAACAATTTTATTTCGCGTCCATTTGTATGCAATATAATATCGCATCAGCCATTTATATTCGTGTTACGAATTAACACACACCAACAAAGCACTAATTTTCAGATGAATTCTGGAAATTTCCACAATACCTCAAATGCTAACAGCGCAGCCAGCGCTGAAGCAGAAAAAGACCAAGAAAATGCTGCAGTCAACGGCGCAGCTAGCGCCGGCACAGCAAGTTCAGATTGCATCGTAGACACAGATAATGACGAAGAGCGTACAATTAAAGCCTTCCAGGAACAAATTATTGCATTGGAGAATAAACTCGAAAATGTTCAGCTAAGATATATTGAAAGCGAATTTCAACAAGAAGCACTCAAAGTAGCGCTTCAGTACGCCTCAGCCGCAAGAAATAAAGTGACAGCATCTGCCGCCCCTGCTGTTACTACGGATATGCATTCAAGTTCTGCCGTAATTTATAGCAACACATCAGCCGTTGGCTTAGATCCCACTAGTACAGGCATTGCACCTGATGTATATCTAACCCAAACGCCAGTCGTGATGAGTTACATGCCACCGGCTATCTCGCCTAACGCCGTTCGTCATCCCTTCACAGCCCTCCAGCCTACAGCTGGCCCTGTCATAGTATCGCCTGCTCCTATTACTGCCATAAATCATTCTAGCTTTGCTGCCGCCTCACCTAACATCTCATGCCAGTATGCCGCATTTGGGCATCAAAATAATAAATCAACCGCTGCTACAACTTCTACAGTGTATAATGGTGGAGCCAGCCATAATGCCGCCGTTTCTATGAGTGCCGTCCTCACACAGTCACCATGTTATTCTACCAATGTCTCAACTGGTCAAGGAATTAATAGACCTCAGTCGTCCATGGGAATTTCTGAAGTACCACCAGCGAACGTGGCAGCAACACCACTCGTATATTCGTCAGTTCATAATCCTTTGGGTGCAGTCAACCCTTCACATGCAAACCCCTATGGCCACCAGATAGGGGGATTAATGGTTTTACGTAAGTTACAAGACCTTCCTGAGTTTGGTGGTCACGCGGAGGACTGGCCAGTGTTTTTCACAGCATTTCAATAAACGACCGCAGCATATGGCTACAGTAACCTCGAAAACAACAGCGATTGCAAAAATCTTTAAAGGGAGAAGCTCGAGAATCCGTCAAATCACTATTCATACACCCAGATAATGTTGTAGCGATTGTCGAACAGCTGCGTTTTCAATTTGGACGCCCCGAGCAACTGATTCGAAGTCAGCTGTACCAAATTAGGGAAATACCACCTATATCAGAAAACAGTATTGTAAAGCTGGTGCCATTCGCTACAAAAGTTAAGAACCTCGTGGCATTTTTGCAGTCAGCGAACGGGCAACTTCACCTTGCCAATCCAACACTGATAGAGGAACTGGTTGGCAAGTTGCCAATGATAAAAAAGATTGAGTGGGCCAAATATTCACTAGCAATCCAACCGTATGCAACCGTGGTACACTTTAGTGAATGGTTGACACAAACAGCAAACTTGATCCGTACAGTGCAGGACTATGAAAAATATGAGCCATCAAAACGTCGACCAGTCTTACATGTTTCAGGAAAGCAAAACGAAAGCTTTAACGAGCAGCAGCAGGCTCATGTACCGGATGAGTCAAAATCGCTACAACTGAAATGCGCTGTATGCTATAATGCGCATAAAACAGCTGAATGTCAACGTCTTCGTGAGTCAACTACGGCCGATAGATGGAAAGAAGTCAAGCGTTGTCGGCTGTGTTTCTCGTGCCTTAGTCAAGGGCACACAACTCGGGAGTGTCGTCGCCGTAAACCATGTCATATTAATGGATGCCAAAGGATGCACCATAGAATGCTGCACGACAACGATCAAACTCAAACGCCACCGAAGAACCCCTCCACTGTGCAAAGCGGGGAGCAAGCGGTTACTCAAAACAAACCTATTTTGAGCTGTTCTGACACTAAAGGTGAACGAAAGCTATTGTTTCGCATATTACCCGTAACAGTGCATGGTCAAAGAAAGTCCATCGATACCTTCGCATTGTTGGATGAAGGATCAGCCGTCACGCTAATTGATAACGACCTCTGTAAGGAACTAGGTTTGCAAGGTGAGAAGCACAACCTAAACGTACAATGGTTCGGAGGGAAGATGGCTCAGGAGCCAAGTGTAGTGGTAGACCTTTTCGTCAGTGGAATTGGTAAGAAAAAGAAACACAAATTGTCTAACGTTTACAGCGTGTTAAATTTAAACCTTCCTGCGCAAACTCTGAAGGAGGCCGACTTATTGTACTCTGCTAGTGGTACGAGGAAATTACCACTGGAACCATATAATGGAGCAGTGCCAAAGCCCTTGATAGGACTTGACCACTGCCAGTTGGGTTTACCTTCCGAAATAATAAAAACAAATTGCACTGGGCCGTATGCCGCTAATACTGAACTTGGTTGGACAAGCACGGAGATTGCTGCGAGAGCGCAGATATGTTTACTTACGACACCTATATCAGATCAAACGACGCACGACATGATTGCAGAATACTTTGAAATAGAGAACTTTGGAGTGAAGGCAGCACCAGTAATTGACAGTGCAGCTGACTTGCCCGCTAGAACTATTCTAGATGCAACAACGCGCCGAGTGAATGGGCGGTTTGAAACGGGTTTGTTGTGGAAGCAAGACTTCATTAAAATGCCGGATAGCTACGATTTGGCCGAGAAACGATTGATAAGCATAGAAAAAAAAAATGCAGCGTGATGACACTTTCGCCGACGCATACAAAAATATCATTGCCTCATATGTCGCGAAAGATTACGCGCGAAAGTTGACGTCCGACGAAGCCACAAGAACAAATAATAAGACGTGGTACTTGCCACACTTTGGAGTGGTCAATCCAAATAAACCAACTAAACTTCGTCTCGTCTTCGACGCCGCCGCAGAAATACAGGGCATGTCTCTTAACTCGCAGCTTCTGAAGGGGCCTCAATGTTATCAAGCGCTACCAACCGTTCTATTTCATTTCCGTGAAGGAGCCATAGCCGTGTGTGGGGACATCAAGGAAATGTTCCATCAGATTATGATTCGAGAGGAGGACAGATGCGCCCAAAGGTTTTTATGGCGCGATGGCGATGCCTCAAGAAATCCAGACGTCTACGAGATGAAAGCGATGACATTTGGGGCAGCGTGTTCGCCTTGCGCTGCACAGTACATCAAAACGCTGAATGCTCTGGAGCACTCCAACAATTCCGCTCGAGCTGTGAAGGCAATCCTGGAGTACCATTACGTAGACGACTTTGTCGACAGCTTCGGCAACGTAGAAGAAGCCATTTCCGTATCACGAAGGGTAAGAGACATTCACCGTGGTGCTGGGTTTGAACTACGAAACTTCACATCAAATTCGCCAGAAGTACTCGCAGCCCTTGATGGCGTGGAAGCCACAATCCCAATTGTTAATAAGAATGGAACGTCCACAGAAAAGGTCTTAGGGATGGCTTGGCGACCCTCAACTGATGACTTCTTATTTCAATTAAAGTTCAACAACGTAGACGAAAGAGTAGTATGCGGCGAGCGACGCCCTTCAAAAAGGGAATTATTGAGCATAATTATGTCTATATTTGATCCCCTTGGATTCCTGAGCCATATCACAATCGCTGCTAAACTGATCATGCGCAAAGTGTGGAGACAACAGTTGCAATGGGATGCCCCGTTGCCGGATGATATAGCTGCTGCATGGGATCGCTGGCGTCAAATTATTCCTGACGTGATGGAAATAAAGATTCCACGGCATTATTTCCGAAATGGTGTGCCACAGCAATTCCAACTTCATCTTTTCGTGGACGCCAGCGAGGACGCCTTCGCAGCCGTAGCATATTGGCGCACCACAAATTCCAACAAATTTATCTGCTCAAAGGCAAGGACCGCACCACTGAAGCCATTAACAATCCCACGCTTGGAACTTCAGGCTGCTGTCCTTGGCACACGTTTGCTACAGACCATTAGAGATGAACATTCTGTCAGCTGTTGTAATTTCACGCTATGGACCGATTCTAAAACCGTAATAAACTGGATTAACAGCGAACATCGGCGTTATAAACCATTTGTAGCCCACCGTGTGGCCGAAATCTTAGCCGCCACTGAAACATCAAGCTGGAAGTGGGTCCCAACCATAGAAAACGTCGCGGATGAAGCAACTCGTGCATGTGGTAAACTTAAATATCGTTCTACTCAACGCTGGTTTTGTGGGCCTCAATTTTTGCGTGCCGAAGAGTCGACATGGCCAAGTCAAACTATCGACGGTGACCGTATCCCAGAAGTGGAAAAGCTGCGTCCGAAATTGGCTATGGTCATTGTAAGTAACACATTTTTGGATTTTAATCGTTTTTCTTCTTTAAATAGACTCGTCAGAGCCACTGGTTGGATGCTACGGTTTGTCAATAAGTGCCGCCGTCAATATGTTAACGTATCCGCATATGGTCTAACATCGACAGAGCTTGACGCTCCAAGACGTCTTCTTTCCGTCGCGCCCAGCAAGAAGCATTCGCAGTAGAACTAAAACATTTAGAGATCGGTGAGGCGGTTCCTCGCAACAGCAGCCTAATTCAGCTGACACCATACGTAGATGATGAAGGAATCCTACGTGTGAAGGGTCGAATCGACAACGCTAGCTGGCTTCCCCTGGATGCAAGACGGCCTGTGATCCTCCCACCAAATCATACGTTGACAAAACTACTTGTCGCTCATTATCACTGCGAAATGAAGCACCAAAACACCGAAGCCGCTGTATGTGAAATTCGCCGTCGTTTCTGGATTCCACGTTTACGACAAACATTACAAAGCATCATTGCCAATTGTTTCGTGTGTCGCCTAAGCAAAACGATGCCCGTTACGCCAATCATGGGTCCGTTGCCAGAGGATCGCCTCACACCTTTCATCAGGCCATTCACATATACTGGTTTGGATTATTTTGGCCCTGTTAATGTCACTATCGGTCGTCGCCAGGAGAAACGTTGGGTGGCTCTCTTCACATGTCTCACGGTGAGAGCAGTCCATCTGGAGATTGCATTTGATTTAAGTACAGACGCATGTATCACGGCCATACGAAACTTTACTAACAGGCGCGGTGTACCAGTTAGACTAAGAACTGACAATGGTAAAAATTTCGTTGGCGCAAACCAAGAAGCAAAACGATTCTCAGAAGTATTTGATTGTGGCCGAGTTCAGGACGAGCTGGGAACAAGAGGCGTAGAATGGCTTTTTAATTGCCCTATCAACCCGTCAGAAGGGAGCATATGGGAACGTATGGTTCAAAGCGTCAAACGTGTGTTACGCCAAACGCTTAAGGAAGTCGCACCAAGGGAGCACACACTTTAGTGCTTCCTTATTGAAGCAGAAAATGTTGTGAATTCAAGGCCGTTGACCCATTTACCTATCATCGCCGACCAAGACGAGCCTCTTACACCGAACCATTTCTTACTTGGAACCGCCAACACCGCTCAGACGCCGAGCGCTTACGCCGAACCAGAAAAGATTTGTAGTCTGCGTAAACAATGGCGAATTGCCCGCCAACTTCGTGACCATTTTTGGAAGAGGTGGATTGCTGAATATTTGCCTACACTTACTCGTCGTACTAAATGGTGCAACCTCACTGAACCACTAAAGGAAGGTGACGTAGTCTTCGTGTGTGACGCAAACGTACCAAGAAGGCAATGGTGTCGAGGCGTGGTGGAACGCATGTACCCTGGTAAAGATGGAATGGTCCGACAAGCTGATGTACGCGTGGCTGGAGGAGGCATCATACGACGTGCTGCATCTAAGTTAGCCGTTCTGCACTTGGAAAGTAGTGAATCAGAACGATTCACGGGGGATGGGGCGTCGCGGAATGACTCTTAAATACAGCACGGCGTCAATCATATTTTGACGGTTGCGATTCAAATATTGTACACAATTCTTAGAGTGGCAACTCCATAAACCTCGGTTCTCTTTCCATCGTCATTCGTTGATTCAAATCCGATGGAGACGGAACCGCGGTAAGTAAGATTCGTGAAATTTAATTTAAATCTCATTTAAAATGTACAATGTATTCATTTCATAGAAATAAACGTCGATACAATCAAAATACAAATGCATTGTAGCAGTTATAATTCGTAGTCTCTAGGGAATCAACACAGATGAAGCTGTATATAAAGATTATATTATTCACAATAAAGGAGCAATTCGAATGGACGAACAAGTTCATCAATTTTTAATTAATCAAGCAATTGGAATACCAATTGCCCATTATGAATACAAACCCAAAAGTGGTTTTATTAAGAGAGGAAAAGAACATTTTGTTCCTTATACACGCCAAACTTACAAAGTGCATTCAACCCCACAGTCATGTATTGCAATTTTTTAAAAGTGCAAATGTGCCAGTAAGTGGAGATATTGGTTTAGGTAAGACAACAACAACTCCAATTGTAATTAATAATATAAATGATGTATATGCAAGAACTATTGAATCTTATGGAACATATCATCCAATTTATGGAGGTTTTGGGTATGATGCACAACCTCAATTACATGTTGGTATAATAGCTACACCTCAATTAAAACGTGGTGATAATTCAAAGACGTATTTGAATAGTGCATGTTATTGGAAAGTTGAATGTTCAATCGATATTAAGTGTAATATTTATCATGTTTTGGTAAAGGGTTCAGTGTTAGTTGGCCATTGGAAACGAACTTTTGTGCAAATTATGATCGAGCCTATACAGATGGACAAACACTGGCTGAGCGACTGCCGCAGTCGTCCGCAGTCAACCATATATTTTCTTTCCAACAAAATGAATTTAAATGTATTTATCTTGAATTTAATTGAACTATTGAATTTATTTACATATGTACCTTTTACGTATAAGTACGCATACTGAACTATTTGAACGTACAAATATGTATATCCTATATTACGTACATAGTCTATATTAAATTTAAGCATTTGAATTGGTTTTATGAGCTGTACTCATGTACGAGTCACGTACTCATAGGATTGTACGCTAACACGCAAGCGTATTTCAACTCTCTGGCAACCCCAACAATGGATTGACAGATGGGACTATGTACATACATACATACATTTATTATTGTTTTTTGACTTTTTGATCTTTTTATTCATTCGAAATTTTTCATCCCGTGTGTGACACAAAATTTGTAAAGTCTCTTTAAAAGATATATAATATATTAAATGAAATAGTAATTTTCGCTAAAGTTTAAACCCCTAGTTTCCTTTATAAAGTTATAAAGTGTTTTTCCTTTTCGGTTCGAGAAATATTCTCCGTTGTTTTTGTGTGTGCCGCAAGTACCTATCCTAAAATTTAGGAACGCACTCTGCTATCATCGAGGTCGTAGAAAGCCGAATCCACGGAGCGTTAGATTTCCATCCATTCGCTACCATCAACAAAGCTCCGCCACTAGCACAACCATCAAAACATCACGACAGCACCGCCGCAGCCATATCCATCAGCTACATCCCACTGCAGAAAAAGCAGGTAAATTGTGCATTATCCACACCCCCTTAAACAAACACTATTTGGAGTAACTGATGATGTCAATGGCAGAGTATCTGCCAAACTTACTGCAGATGAAGACGATGATGATGATGAAGATTACATAGTAATAAATAAAACACGAAAATTAAATTTATAATCAATTTATAATTTTATATTTATTCAATAAATAATAACTTGACATTGGATGTGGCTTCTTTTTATAACTTTTCAGTTTTTTATATGATCTCCATTTGTAAGTATACATTCTAGACCTAAATGCAGAATCATTTGGAAAAACATCATTATTTGATAATACAATTATTGGAGTTCTCATTATTACAGCATCACTTGCATATTTTGCTTTTGCATCAACTGTATCGCCACCAAATAACATTTTCAAAGTTTCTGTTGCTGAAGGTTCTAATAGTGGTTCATTCCATAAAATTATTCTTTTATTTACACATTCCATAAGAGGAAATGAACAGTATCTATTAAAATTACCTACTTGACCAAAGTTTAAACAATAGTGTATAAATGTATCAAAAAAGAAATTTTTTCCTGCATTAGGTGGTGATAATATAAACATGGTATTTTTCTTTGGAATATTTTTATCTATAATGTTATAAAGATTTCTTAAAAATATTACAAGTTCTTCTTCATTATTAGTAAATTGATATTTTAATAAATCTTCTAAAATTTCTATTGATTCTGGTATAGTGTAATAGTAATTATATAAATTCCCAATTGGAACATTAAAAATTAAATTTTGCGGTTTAATTGTTTTTAAATACATGAATATTTCCTTAAAATTTAAATTGTTAATATCATTATTTATTATTTTTAAACAATTTTTTTATTAATATAGAGTCTATATTCCAAAATTTGAATTCTGATGATAACCACATTGAAGTATTTAATATATGATGAATTGGAGCTGTTGGATGCTGTTTCAAAAATTCTATTACTTTGTCTCCCTTTCCTCTCTTTTTACACCCGGAATTTGAGATATCTGGCTCATCGCTGAAAGCAGCAGTTTCATTACCATTTGGTGGTTCGGATCCAATGGTGAATTTATTATTATTATTATTTATTATACAAGTCTTTGAAAAATCGAATACATCGAGCTTCACCACTTGGTAGCCACGTTCTCCCGGCGATGTTAAAATAGATGTACTGCCTGGAATCTTTCTGCAGATAGATTGACAAATTAATCCAGTGTTGGATCGTGAACTGCCAACTCGGAACGATTCGTCTAGCATATCTTCTAGGGAATTGTTGTCTAATGTTATTGTAGAAGGAACATCTGCATGAATTGTTTGAATAGGAACAGTCGTGGATGATGTGGATGTGGTTGCCGTGGTACGAAATGATGAGGATGGCCCCTGAAAATTTTCTGCATATTTGTTTGTGATCCAATTGGATGTCTCCAATGTCATATGGGCATCCGTGTACGTCGTGTACCACTCGCTGTTTAAGATGATACTTACTAAACTCCTCATTGAACACTTGCCTGTTAAAAAAAAAAAAAATCATTAATATATATTTTTATATTATATAAATTATTTGTATTACCTAATTCTTTGTTTTGGTTCAGCAGTTGCTTTTGAACAAAATCCATCGATTCCATCAGATTGTGCAGGTACCTCTTCGCCTCGTATATCTTCTCCACCAAAGAGAGAGATATCAATATCTCCAATGTCGAATTTATATCCAACAGAAATTCCGTCGTCCATATCACCAGCAGCACAGAAAGAAGAGAAATATTGTCCGAATTCTCCGGTAGAATCGATGCCTTCCTCATTTCGCCATCTATATCCAATTTCATCTTTTTCGTTGTTTCCTGATTGTCTGATTTCCGTTTCCTTTTTTTCTCCTTCGTCACAGCCACTTCCACCATCTGAGTAGTTGGAAGAGATTGAATTTGATCTTCGTCTTTTTTCGACACCTCTTTTAATATCGCTTCCCCTTCGTTTTCTGTCATTACCGGCGACACATCGTCGTCGATCACCACCGGTTCGCGATTCATCTTCACTTGTTTCCTCAACATTATTTTCAGGTGAATAACAATAACTACACACACTATTTTCACTGTCACTGTTCAAAAACATTTAACTTTTAAATTCAAATCGTTGCCTTTATATACAATTTTCATGTCTAAAAATACATTTTGTCCATCCGCACTATGCGTGGTAAAAATAATAAAACATTATGACGACGACGACGACGACGACTGGTGCACCCGCAAAGGCAATCAGCAGACGAAGCAATTTTCCGATCGACAGCATCGGCCGTAGGCCATGATTGCTATCGATCGCTGTCGATCGCATAATTCAACTCGAACGAGTTGTTGCACAATATACATAACAGGTAGTGCTACAAATAGATTATGATACAATGTTGTTGAACAGTATATAAGGCAATGTGCCACACTAGTTATATTAGTATGTTGGCACACAGGGACGGATTTACATATCCAGGGTATAATTATTTTGGGCCCGGTAATACAATATACAAAGATGATGAACCAATTAATGATGTGGATGTTGATGCATATATACACGATGTAGAATATGAATTAGCTACAACAAAGTCTCAAATTAGAGAAGCAGATCGTGAAGCAATATTAAATTTTATAAAAGATTATCAACATAATGAATCTTTAGAAGAATTACTTGGAATAATTGGTATATCTATTAAATATGGTTTTGAAACAATATTTGGAGTTCATTATCCAAATATGAGTAATGTTCAAAAAACGTTTAATCAACTTGTATATGCAAGAAGAGAACAAGATATAGCCGAAGAATGGAATAATATTAAATTTCAACCAAATAAAGGTGGATACAGAAATATACAAGATTTTAAATCGACATCACAAATAGCAAAAGCAATTTATGCATCATATAAAACAGGAGGTTATAAGTGGCATTTAATAAAAACAGAATTTGATGCACAACAACGTGCAAGAGCTAATGAACCATCTAGCTCCGGAGCCAATAACGAACCCCCCGCCAAACAACCAAGAATTGAAGAAGATAATTCAATCGATAAATCTGTTGAACCTGATCCTATTTTCATTGAAAAACCAAATCATCGTGGTAATAATAATCCTAGTATGGATGTTGATATGCAAGAAAATATTCATCAGCAAAGTGGTTCAGGTCGTGGCCCGAATTCGGGGGCGAGATCGGGTGCGACAGGAAGTGGAGATTCCTCTTCTGGGAGTATCACATGGATGAGACCAAGTAGACCGTGTTCAAATAATCATATGAATTTCACGAAAACAAAGATATTAATTAGCTATGGATATAGTACTGAAAATATACAAACTTCACCAACTATTGATCAAATAACAACACCTTTAGCTTTAATTCCAGTTGATTTTGTTCCATTTTATTTAAGTGAAGCAGAATTTGATATGTTACCTAGTACAGCCGAAGTTGTAAAAGTTTCATGTTCTGTTACACCATTAGGAACTAGAACTGCTTTTGATGTTGGATCTACCATTTCAGGTACTGCAACGTCTGAATATGTTCCTATTGGATTAATTGCTACAGGATTAAATAAGAAATGTTATGGTAAAAATGTTTCATATACATGTAGTACTACTGATCCAGTGAAAGTTACTGATGTCAAAGATATGAATGTGAAAGAAATATATGAAAAGTATTATAAACATATTCCTTCTACTGCATTGTGCGTACCTCAGCCAATTGAACAATATTTTATACATGAATGGAATAGAGAAAAGAATCCAGATGAAGCTGTATATAAAGATTATATTATTCACAATAAAGGAGCAATTCGAATGGACGAACAAGTTCATCAATTTTTAATTAATCAAGCAATTGGAATACCAATTGCCCATTATGAATACAAACCCAAAAGTGGTTTTATTAAGAGAGGAAAAGAACATTTTGTTCCTTATACACGCCAAACTTGCAAAGTGCATTCAAATAAAACTCGACCCCATAGTCATGTATTGCAATTTTTTAAAAGTGCAAATGTGCCAGTAAGTGGAGATATTGGTTTAGGTAAGACAACAACAACTCCAATTGTAATTAATAATATAAATGATGTATATGCAAGAACTATTGAATCTTATAGAACATATTGTTTGGGCCACAAGCCTAAATATGGCGGTGCACCCTCGTATTACTTAGCTTTTTCTTTTCGTTGTCCTTTTACCTCACATCTTTCATTTATACATATCGGTTTATACCGATAACCGTTTACCCCGCCGGATAATAGTTAAGCCTAGGATTCGGCGGTGACCGCGAACAAAAGGTTTTTTACCTCTTTCACTTCTTTTGCGAACGTCTAAGAAACCGCCAGCAGCCAAGCCACCAAAGTGCGCCCTATCTTGGTCCTGCCGCCGTAACATTTTGGTCCTTACGCGCCGAGAAAATCAAAAATTCAAAGGAAACAAAGGTGATTTACCCCAGAATCAGCCCATCGGAATAATTGGAAATTATTAATCAAGAAAGGAAAATTATTTATAAAAGTATTAAAATCAACGACCAGTGAAAAAAGTTGGCCATCAAAACGAACGAGCAGCGTATACCAACTCGTCATCACACACATACATACAGTCCATTAGCATTAAAACATCATCAGCATATCAAACAGTCCACTCATCTACATCACATTGTCACATCATCATCACATATCAAACAGTCCACTCATCTACATCACATTGTCACATCATCATCACAACATCAAACAGTCCACTAATCAACTCATCATACGATATCACGTCCATTTATCACATCAACAGTCCACATAACATCATACATTACCAAAACTTGCGTAAGGTAAGTGGTTGATTTTGGTGCACATTTTTTTTTATATACGAACTCACGTATCGAGTGGATTTGTGATATCCATTTGCAAGTCAAAGCAAGTGGAAGTTCATTGTGTCACAACGCACACCTAGCGCCTTTTGATTATCGGCTAAGTCCCCCACCAGTGGTAAGACTTTTCCGACACAACTCAAGGCAGGCAGTCAGTGGATTTTTTTTCTTTTTTCTCCTTTTGCAACAAAATTATCACTGCACTGTGCAACCACACTCGGTTTTTATAGATAGTCTTTTCGGTTGTTGATTTTCGGCAACAATCTACATACACTCTCACTTGGTTGATGAACTTGCAAAGAAATACCACAATATTCACGCAGTCATAATATTCTGCAACCACAGAAAAATTTTTTCAAAAACATTTCACCTTCGTTGGGTGGCTTGTAGTCATTTTTGCTTAATTGCGACAATCAATAACATTGTTGCAAATCGCTCATTTGTGAATACACTTAATTCAAATTAATTCGAAGGCATTTGATATAGAGTATTTTTTCACCGAATTATATACATATAATCAATTGCGTTATCTTTGAACGGAAATCAGTTTCTTAATCAGTTGCGAACTAAAATAATACCATAAAGCCAAAAATTAGCACTGCGTTGAGTGGCTAGTGGCTCATCACAATTGGTCACAAACACAATTTTAGTGTTCTATTACATTGATCGTTTACTATTACATAGCTGTATGTTCTCAGCGTTTTTTATAATAAATAATTAAAAGTGTAATTTTCCACATTAAGGTGGATAAACAAAGTTATTGTTTTATTTATATTGGGAAAGATACCCTGGTTGGCTACTCGGCGATACTCATCAACGTTCACATAACACCTTTTGTATACACATTAAATCCTCGTCAGGATTTCTATCTGTGTTTCACTTTCGCTTGTATACACATTAAATCCTCGTCGGGATTTCTATCTGTGGGTCAAATTTCACCCTTTTAAACACATTAAATCCACATAAGGATTTCTATTTGTGTTTCAAATCTCGAGGATTACACATCATATCCACATCGGGATTACATCTGCGTTTTTTAAACTTTTTTTAGACACACTAAGTTTTCAGAAAATATTTCTATCTGTGTCCAACACACCCTTTAGACACATTAAATACTTGCAGACGAATTCTCTTCTCTGCATTGCACATCACTATATACACATTAAATCCTCGTCAGGATTTCTATATGTGTTTGATATCACTTTGTACACGCTGAACCTTTCAGGATTTCTATCTGTGCTGCACATCACTATATACACATTAAATCCTCGTCAGGATTTCTATCTATAACACTGTATACACATTAAATCCTCGTCAGGATTTCTATCTGTGGCTTACATAATCCTCGTGAGGATCTCTATAAGTGGTTCATATCACTGGCCACACATTACACCACGTCAAGATTTACATCTGATTCAAATTTTTTCTTATCACTAAATTCACATAAGATTGCTTTCTGTGTTAACACATACAATCCGATCACAGTTCAAATCCGTGTATTTTTTAGATTTTACTCACCCAGCACAATCACAGCAGGATTGATAGCTGGGCTACGTACAAAAAAAAAAAAAACAAAACACTCTTATAATTTTTGCTGCGGTTGAATATACACCAACGCCACTAAGTCTTTTGCCTTCAAGCTCGACACCTTCAAAGAAACAAAATATTCAAATTAATAAAATCAATGGAGACTTATATTAGATTGGCTGATTCCATAGTGGAGTGTGAACAAGATTTCAACTCCACCCCGGCCGAATCCCGGAACAAGCACACCCTTGCACTACTGCAAGAGGAGCTAAGGGCACTATGGAAGAAGACCAAGTCCACATATGAAAGTCTTCTCAGCAATTCGGAACTGTCCAAAGACGAGCTCAGCTCATTAAGAAAGAAAAATAAAAGTTGCTTTGCATGCTACCTGCAATGCATGTCTGCTGTGGCGGCTGAAGCCGAATCCATCACCCCACAGCCGGCCAAGGATGAAGCAAAGGATGAAGACTCTTCGCGCCGTGGACATAAAATGCGGCTGCCGCCTTGTGACACCGATGTATTTAAAGGCGACTACCTTTCCTGGCCAGCCTTTAGAGATATGTTCACGGCGATATATATCCACAATACTGATCTGAAAGATGTCGAGAAATTATATTATCTAAAACAAAAAACTCAAGGGGAGGCAAAAGAAATAGTGGGCAGGTGCTCATTAACAAACGAGGGTTTTGCAACCGCCTGGAAAAATCTAAGCGACAGGTACGAAAATAAACGTATCCTCGTCAACACACAATTAAAACTTTTATTTAATCTGACGGCAGTCGAACAGGAGTGTGGAACCTCCATCAAAAAATTGCAACGGGAGATAAACAATTGCATTTCTGCATTACAATGTCATAATATTGACATCACAAATTGGGATGCAATTATAACCTACCTATGCTCCACAAAACTCCCTGAATCTATCAGATATCCCAAAATGGGAGGATATGGACAAATTCCTGTCCAATAGCTTCCAGACATTAGAGACGGTTTCTGATCTTAGGGGTAACAAAACCACAAAAGCACCCAAAAGTCAAAATTCAAACTCTCGGGAAAATTCTACGAAACTTGGGGTTTACCAAGCCAGCGTACCCAAATCAGCCTGTAAGATGTGCAACAGTATAGAGCACAAATTACGAAATTGCCAAAAATTCCGTAGGTTGTCCACGTCAGGAAAAATTGAATTTATCAAAAACAATAGTTACTGTCTGAATTGTCTGTCGGGTGGACACACCGTGACACGATGCACTAGCCAATTCAATTGCAGCACGTGCCACGCGAGGCACAACACCTTGCTCCATCTTCCGACAGCACAACCAAAGACAACTCCTCAGAGGTGGACTCAAAACGCCACCGACAACACACCTTCAACCTCACAGCAGGCTAGGGCAAGGATGGCGTCTGAAAAAAGACAAGATAATGCTAATAACGTCTCTTCGTGTCATGCTAACACCACTAAAGGGGTGTTATTAGGAACAGCACGTGTTAATATACACTATAATGGAGTGAAATTTTCCGCCAGAGCGCTGATAGACTCTGGGTCCGAATGCTCTTTCATAACAGAAAGACTAAAAAAGCGAATAAACCTTCCATCCAAACGTCTGCATGTGCAAGTGTCAGGAATAAATAATACCCCATCTGCACAGGTAAAGGAATCATGTGTGATTACGTTAGGTTCGCTCACAGACCCCTTAGTGAGCATCGATACAGTGGTCCTAGTCCTGCCCCAATTAACAGGGGACCTTCCGACTTGCCAAGTGAGCGCAACGACTCGGCAAGCGTTCCCTGATCTGATTCTGGCGGATAAAAGGTTCTTCATTAATGAACCAGTCGATCTCATACTTGGAGGCGACATTTATCCCCAGATAATACTGAACGGTATAAGGAAGAACGTTCTAAATACGCTTCTCGCCCATGAAACCGTCTTCGGTTGGATTCTAACTGGCCGTGCAGAAGTACCTCACCCAACTAATACACGGGTATCTTTTTTTAATGAAATCAGCCTAGACAAGCAACTAACCGCTTTCTGGGAACTTGAAAACGTACCTAAGAAAAGGGCACTTAACGAAGATAATGCCTACTGCGAGGAACTTTTCAGACTTACAACAGAAAGAAATTCCGATGGCAAGTATACTGTCGCCCTTCCTTTTAAACAGGATTTTCCCAACAACATCTCCTTAGGGCCTTCCCTAAACGGCGTCTGCTCCCAATTCTACCGGAATGAGACGCGCCTAGCCAAGACACCGGCCCTACAGACAGAGTACAATAGGGTACTAGCGGAATATGAGACATTGGGACATATGTCAAAAGTTCCAAAAATCATACCAACCCACGTGACCGATTGCTACTTCTTACCCCATCATGCGGTTATAAAAGAGGAAAGCAGCACGACCAAAGTTCGTGTGGTGTTCAACGCTTCGTGTCCCACAGTCAATGGCACAAGCCTAAACGACGTACTTTATACAGGCCCAGTGCTTCAGGCCGACTTAACAATTCTACTCCTTCGATGGAGATTCTTTAAATATGTTTTTAATAGCGACATCGAAAAGATGTACCGGCAGATATTGGTAAAGCCAAACCAGACACAATTCCAGAGAATAGTTTTTCGCAACAATCCTAGTGACCCTATCAGCGTCTACGAATTAAAGACAGTCACCTTTGGAGTCAATTGTGCTCCTTATCTGGCGATAAGGACACTGCACCAACTAGCAGACGACGTTGAAACTTCATTACCCATTGCCGCAGATATCTTACGGACAGGTATGTACGTCGATGACGTTCTAGCCGGGGGACATAGCATCGAATCCACACTCAAAGCTCGCGATGAAATCACAGATGCATTACAGTCGGCTGGTTTTTCCTTCCGCAGATGCGGAAACATAGTAGCAAGCACACCCCTATTTTTTAGATTCCGCGTGCAGACATTTTTATAAACGACATACATAAATCACTACCAGCCCACGTACGGTAATAGCATCTGCTATGTAAATACGCATAAACTGTTCTGGCCAGTTGGTTTTATCATAATACGCTCCGGTTACCAAGTTAGTAGCAATCGCGTCTGAATTGGTACTTTGCTTCTCTTTAGTAGTAACATCCCCACGCCATATATAAATAGGAGCAGGAGTAACATCCTGGTTATATATGGATGGTCGAAGCTTAGCAAGGAACAACAGGGCTAAGTAGAGGCTAAGATCAATTTTCATACGGGTATATGGTTCCGTTAGATGTTTACTGGTCCAAAAAAAAAAAAATTGTCTCCTTCATAACTGCGGCTTGTGCCTCTTGAACGCGTATATATATATAAAAAAAAAAACCACCAGCTGGCCCAGTGTCTGTCCACTTAGCTGGAATCTACTTGGCCACCGCGAATAATATCATTTATGCATTCTTTGTGCATGTCAAAAGGAAATCCAGTGTGGTCTATGTAAAAAAAACGCCTTGTTTGATCATCATCTGAAACGAAACAAAAGAAGAAGAAATTAGAATCTTTATAAAATTATAAAAAAAAGGAACGATACCTGCATACTTACCCATTCTTCATAGTGAAAATCCATTCAAAATGTATCTATACTCATTTCCATGAATGAATGACATTTTGAATGAATGAATCAAGGTTGCCACTCGATGACATTTGCTTTTGTCTCTTCTTACGCCGTAAACACATTGCGCGCGACCCCATGAGATCACAAGTTGGATCCGCGGGATCCAACAAACTCGAGTGTTAGTAACCGAACAAAAAACCAACTAACGAAAACCCTGAAGAGACAGCCTGGTTTCACTGAAAACACACGCGCCAGGTTGTATGTCGATAGTTTTTTTTGACATTCGGCAGTATTTTTTATTCTCTTTTCTGTTTTTGGAAAAAGTTTGTAGTTTGACAATTTGGTGCACAGACACACAATTAAAACCAACCTTCTTGCGAAAACAAAAGGTGGAACCACTCGAGCCAAAATAATTCTCGCGGTTTATTTGCATTGTTTTCATTGTTAAAAAGGGTAGTGCAAAATTAAAATGTAAAACATAAACAAAAACATGGCACACTCAATGGGGGTCGCGCTTTCATGACAGAAATTGCTTTTTTTTTGTGTATTGAAGTTTCGACAGACTTTGGTCGGTCCTTTTTTTGCTTCAAATCCCAGCAGGAATAAAGTAGTGTCATCTATGCTTTCGATGTTACAAACAAGGGAGAAATTAAACTTTTTAGAACAGACAATACATTTAATGTCGCGTCAGGACTCAGACGCAAGCTGTCCCTAAATACTTTCATGACATGACCATTATGTATCATTACATTGCAATGGGCAGCACCGCACAGCGGTCTCATTCCAACGATTGGAAGAGTGAACAGCTGACAGCTCTACAAATTGCCACACTCGTTAGTGTAGGCTATTCCCGCCAGGGTTGTGTTGGAATCAACAAACACACCACAATTTGTGATTCTCACACAACATGGCCCAAATCAACACAAAGGGTGTTCCCAGACAGCGAGTAAAGGCCTCTTTACATTTGTCGCACATTTATATGCACGACGTCATTTGACTAGTCATTTTACAGGGATTCATAGGTTATATTCACAGCCACATTTGTATCGGCGTGGGTGAGTTTTGTGACCAAATTTTTGTAGGGCAACTACAAGGAGCCGTGAAAATACACGGGTAACTCGTGATACCATCTGCTACACAAAGGTAGCGTATATTACCGCATATTGCCTGTATTAGGCAAACACCAAAAAATTACTGCTTTCAATATCAGAATTTCATTATGATGAGGATATTTACCAAAATTAAAGATACCTTTAGGCGTATCTCAATAAAATTATATTAAATATAACAGTGGTTTCAACCACTACAAACCCATCATTACATCGACAGAATAACTTAATGAGATTATTCGTTCCACACAACCCTTTATCCCGAGTTCGCCAACCCCGACCTCAGCCACTTAAGCTCCTAGTACCGGCTCATAAGCCACCCAATCTAAGGGCATCTACGAATGTTCTACTAACAATTTGATATTCCAGAATGACTGGATTGTCCCACAAACGCGCCAAGACGGAGGCACGCGGCAACACATTCAGCGCCCCCTGCCGGCTATGTCAAAAGTCGCACAGCATAAGGCTCTGCCCGATTTACCGGGGCATGACGAACTTGGATCGACTAAAGACGATCATAGATTTGCGATATTGCACAAATTGCTTATCGCCATTCCACCAACGGAAGACATGTCCCAGCGAAGATCGCTGTCATCGGTGCAACGAGCAGCACCACACGTCAACACACCTCGACGACGTTCCACCACCGTCCCACGAGAGCGATGGCGAAGAGAGCTCCGACGGAGCCCTATCCATCCACGTCACGGAACAAACCCTGTGGTGGGAAGCGGACGTCGCCGAGGAAGAGGTCGAACGACGGGAAGATCCTACTTCAATGCTAGCCACGACACCACCGGGCGGTTCAGGACCACAACGTTTCCGACCGCTCCTACGGCATGAAAGGCCTTCAAACTTACAACGCGGGGATGGCGGGGAGACACGTCCTTTCCCCCCATCGCACCGCTCTGCCGGGCGGCGCCGTGGCGATGCGGAACCGCGTCCGTCCCGCTCGTCACGCCGCTCAATTGGCAGGGCGGCCCCGTATAATGCTCGTGCCCAAGTAACTACGCTCGCGCGCCAACCAACAACGCCAGCCGGCTTCAGAACGGGACGCCTCCGGGAGACTCCTCTAGCAACGACCATTACACGCGCATTCGTAGCCATAGCTCCAACGGCGGTCGTCCGGATAGCAGCAGGAGGGAAGCTCCACGCAGTACGCGCCCTTATCGATCCGTGCGCTCCCAATTCAATCATCGATGCGAATCTCGCGAAGGACCTCGGGTTAGAGCGAACGGGCACGTCCTATCACGTGAAGTGCACGCTTGTTCTGCGAGGGAAATACGGGGTAACGGGAGCAGTGACGACCCAGGCCACAGTGGTGTCGCGATATTCACGGCTTAGTCCGACAGCAACTCTGGATCCATCGGTAGCCACGCCATTCCAATTTATGAAGCTGGCGGATCCATCTTTCCACAGGTCTACACCTGTCTGGCTCACACTAGGTGCCGACGTCTACGCCAGCCTAATGGTTAGCGGCACACCACCGTCGAACGTCGGCGGGCTGCTGACTCAAGCCACCATATTCGGGTTGGTAGTGTCTGGAGCCCACCATCAATAATCGGGTATATGTCCATTCAATAAGTAAAGTGCACTAAAATCAACCCATGTCTATTTCGACTAACATCTCTTTATTCACAGGAATCCCACGGAGAAGCGTCTGGCGTCGGCGAATTATGTACCCTGGTCACACTATTTTTCTGCCATACGCAGTTACAGCATGGCCTAAATTTAAGTTGAGATTCGTTAATTTTCTCGCGAGCCCTTTGGGACTTGGTTGTTTGGGCGTTACGATCGTTTCGAAGTTGCTCGCCGCAAGGGGGCCGGCATGTTTAGGCCACAAGCCTAAATATGGCGGTGCACCCTCGTATTACTTAAATTTTTCTTTTCGTTGTCCTTTTACCTCACATCTTTCATTTATACATATCGGTTTATACCGATAACCGTTTACCCCGCCGGATAATAGTTAAGCCTAGGATTCGGCGGTGACCGCGAACAAAAGGTTTTTTACCTCTTTCACTTCTTTTGCGAACGTCTAAGAAACCGCCAGCAGCCAAGCCACCAAAGGTAAGCCCTTCAATTCTATTTAAAATTCTAAAATTCATTTTTGCACTTCCGTCATCGGAATTATTGAATGTAAGTGGATTATCTTGCATTTGCCTTTACTTTCATTTTATTGTCTAACCAATTTCATTTATTGTGATTAAGTGGACTAACGTTGCATTTGCATTTCCATTTATTTTAATAAATATTATTGTTCACTTTTTATAACGAATTCGTTTGTGTATTTTCTTTTCTTCTCTCCCCACCATTATTACGAGCGCGCCCTATCTTGGTCTTGCCGCCGTAACACATATCATCCAATTTATGGAGGTTTTGGGTATGATGCACAACCTCAATTACATGTTGGTATAATAGCTACACCTCAATTAAAACGTGGTGATAATTCAAAGACGTATTTGAATAGTGCATGTTATTGGAAAGTTGAATGTTCAATCGATATTAAGTGTAATATTTCATCATGTTTTGGTAAAGGGTTCAGTGTTAGTTGGCCATTGGAAACGAACTTTTGTGCAAATTATGATCGAGCCTATACAGATGGACAAACACTATTTGGAGTAACTGATGATGTCAATGGCAGAGTATCTGCCAAACTTACTGCAGATGAAGACGATGATGATGATGAAGATTACATAGTAATAAATAAAACACGAAAATTAAATTTATAATCAATTTATAGTTTTATATTTATTCAATAAATAATAACTTGACATTGGATGAGGCTTCTTTTTATAACTTTTCAGTTTTTTATATGATCTCCATTTGTAAGTATACATTCTAGACCTAAATACAGAATCATTTGGAAAAACATCATTATTTGATAATAGAATTATTGGAGTTCTCATTATTACAGCATCACTTGCATATATTACTTTTGCAGCAACTGTATCGCCACCAAATAACATTTTCAAAGTTTCTGTTGCTGAAGGTTCTAATAGTGGTTCATTCCATAAAATTATTCTTTTATTTACACATTCCATAAGAGGAAATGAAAAGTATCTATTAAAATTACCTACTTGACCAAAGTTTAAACAATAGTGTATAAATGTATCAAAAAAGAAATTTTTTCCTGCATTAGGTGGTGATAATATAAACATGGTATTTTTCTTTGGAATATTTTTATCTATAATGTTATAAAGATTTCTTAAAAATATTACAAGTTCTTCTTCATTATTAGTAAATTGGTATTTTAATAAATCTTCTAAAATTTCTATTGATTCTGGTATAGTGTAATAGTAATTATATAAATTCCCAATTGGAGCATTAAAAATTAAATTTTGCGGTTCAATTGTTTTTAAATACATGAATATTTCCTTAAAATTTAAATTGTTAATATCATTATTTATTAGTTTTAAACAATTTTTTATTAATATAGAGTCTATATTCCAAAATTTGAATTCTGATGATAACCACATTGAAGTATTTAATATATGATGAATTGGAGCTGTTGGATGCTGTTTCAAAAATTCTATTACTTTGTATCCCTTTCCTCTCTTTTTACACCCGGAATTTGAGATATCTGGCTCATCGCTGAAAGCAGCAGTTTCATTACCATTTGGTGGTTCGGATCCAATGGTGATATTATTATAAAAGTCGACCGATAATTCGCTTCCTTCCACCATTTTGTCTTCGGTTTCTTCGATATCTTTGAAAAATCGAATACATCGAGCTTCACCACTTGGTAGCCACGTTCTCCCGGCGATGTTAAAATAGATGTACTGCCTGGAATCTTTCTGCAGATAGATTGACAAATTAATCCAGTGTTGGATCGTGAACTGCCAACTGGGAACGATTCGTCTAGAATATCTTCTAGGGAATTTTTGTCTAATGTTATTGTAGAAGGAACATCTGCATGAATTGTTTGAATAGGAACAGTCGTGGATGATGTGGATGTGGTTGCCGTGGTACGAAATGATGAGGATGGCCCCTGAAAATTTCCTGCATATTTGTTTGTGATCCAATTGGATGTCTCCAATGTCATATGGGCTTCCGTGTACGTCGTGTACCACTCGCTGTTTAAGATGATACTTACTAAACTCCTCATTGAACACTTGCCTGTTAAAAAAAAAATAATTAATATATATTTGTATATTATATAAATTATTTGTATTACCTAATTCTTTGTTTTGGTTCAGCAGTTGCTTTTGAACAAAATCCATCGATTCCATCAGATTGTGCAGGTACCTCTTCGCCTCGTACATCTTCTCCACCAAAGAGAGAGATATCAATATCTCCAATGTCGAATTTATATCCAACAGAAATTCCGTCGTCCATATCACCAGCAGCACAGAAAGAAGAGAAATATTGTCCGAATTCTCCGGTAGAATCGATGCCTTCCTCATTTCGCCATCTATATCCAATTTCATCTTTTTCGTTGTTTCCTGATTGTCTGATTTCCGTTTCCTTTTTTTCTCCTTCGTCACAGCCACTTCCACCATCTGAGTAGTTGGAAGAAATTGAATTTGATCTTCGTCTTTTTTCGACACCTCTTCTAATATCGCTTCCCCTTCGTTTTCTGTCATTACCGGCGACACATCGTCGTCGATCACCACCGGTTCGCGATTCATCTTCACTTGTTTCCTCAACATTATTTTCAGGTGAATAACAATAACTACACACACTATTTTCACTGTCACTGTTCAAAAACATTTAACTTTTAATTTCAAATCGTTGCCTTTATATACAATTTTCATGTCTAAAAATACATTTTGTCCATCCGCACTATGCGTGGTAAAAATAATAAAACATTATGACGACGACGACGACGACGACTGGTGCACCCGCAAAGGCAATCAGCAGAGGAAGCAATTTTCCGATCGACAGCGTCGGCCGTAGGCCATGATTGCTAAGTCATGATCTGGGAAATTGCTTCCTCTGCTGATTGCCTTTGCGGGTGCACCAGTCGTCGTCGTCGTCGTCGTCATAATGTTTTATTATTTTTACTGCGCATAATTCAACTCGAACGAGTTGTTGCACAATATACATAACAGGTAGTGCTACAAATAGATTATGATACAATGTTGTTGAACAGTATATAAGGCAATGTGCCACACTAGTTATATTAGTATGTTGGCACACAGGGACGGATTTACATATCCAGGGTATAATTATTTTGGGCCCGGTAATACAATATACAAAGATGATAAACCAATTAATGATGTGGATGTTGATGCATACATACACGATATAGAATATGAATTAGCTACAACAAAGTCTCAAATTAGAGAAGCAGATCGTGAAGCAATATTAAATTTTATAAAAGATTATCAACATAATGAATCTTTAGAAGAATTACTTGGAATAATTGGTATATCTATTAACTATGGTTTTGAAACAATATTTGGAGTTCATTATCCAAATATGAGTAATGTTCAAAAAACGTTTAGTCAAATTGTATATGCAAGAAGAGAACAAGATATAGCCGAACAATGGAATAATATTAAATTTCAACCAAATAAAGGTGGATACAGAAATGTACAAGATTTTAAATCGACATCACAAATAGCAAAAGCAATTTATGCATCATATGAAACAGGAGATTATAAGTGGCATTTAATAAAAGCAGAATTTGATGCACAACAACGTGCAAGAGCTAATGAACCATCTAGCTCCGGAGCCAATAACGAACCCCCCGCCAAACAACCAAGAATTGAAGAAGATAATTCAATCGATAAATCTGTTGAACCTGATCCTATTTTCATTGAAAAACCAAATCATCGTGGTAATAATAATCCTACTATGGATGTTGATATGCAAGAAAATATTCATCAGCAAAGTGGTTCAGGTCGTGGCCCGAATTCGGGGGCGAGATCGGGTGCGACAGGAAGTGGAGATTCCTCTTCTGGGAGTATCACATGGATGAGACCAAGTAGACCATGTTCAAATAATCATATGAATTTCACGAAAACAAAGATATTAATTAGCTATGGATATAGTACTGAAAATATACAAACTTCACCAACTATTGATCAAATAACAACACCTTTAGCTTTAATTCCAGTTGATTTTGTTCCATTTTATTTAAGTGAAGCAGAATTTGATATGTTACCTAGTACAGCCGAAGTTGTAAAAGTTTCATGTTCTGTTACACCATTAGGAACTAGAACTGCTTTTGATGTTGGATCTACCATTTCAGGTACTGCAACGTCTGAATATGTTCCTATTGGATTAATTGCTACAGGATTAAATAAGAAATGTTATGTTAAAAATGTTTCATATACATGTAGTACTACTGATCCAATGAAAGTTACTGATGTCAAAGATATGAATGTGAAAGAAATATATGAAAAGTATTATAAACATATTCCTTCTAATGCATTGTGCGTACCTCAGCCAATTGAACAATATTTTATACATGAATGGAATAGAGAAAAGAATCCAGATGAAGCTGTATATAAAGATTATATTATTCACAATACAGGAGCAATTCGAATGGACGAACAAGTTCATCAATTTTTAATTAATCAAGCAATTGGAATACCAATTGCCCATTATGAATACAAACCCAAAAGTGGTTTTATTAAGAGAGGAAAAGAACATTTTGTTCCTTATACACGCCAAACTTACAAAGTGCATTCAAATAAAACTGGACCCCATAGTCATGTATTGCAATTTTTTAAAAGTGCAAATGTGCCAGTAAGTGGAGATATTGGTTTAGGTAAGAAAACAACAACTCCAATTGTAATCAATAATATATGCAAGAACTATTGAATCTTATGGAAATATCATCCAATTTATGGAGGTTTTGGGTATGATGCACAACCTCAATTACATATTGGTATAATAGCTACACCTCAATTAAAACCTGGTGATAATTCAAAGACGTATTTGAATAGTGCAGGTTATTGGAAAGTTGAATGTTCAATCGATATTAAATGTAATATTTCATCATGTTTTGGTAAAGGGTTCAGTGTTAGTTGGCCATTGGAAACGAACTTTTGTGCAAATTATGATCAAGCCTATACAGATGGACAAACACTATTTGGAGTATCTGATAATGTCAATGGCAGAGTATCTGCCAAACTTACTGCAGATGAAGACGATGATGATGAAGATTACATAGTAATAAATAAAACACGAAAATTTAATTTATAATCAATTTATAATTTTATATTTATTCAATAAATAATAACTTGACATTGGATGTGGCTTCTTTTTATAACTTTTCAGTTTTTTATATGATCTCCATTTGTAAGTATACATTCTAGACCTAAATGCAGAATCATTTGGAAAAACATCATTATTTGATAATACAATTATTGGAGTTCTCATTATTACAGCATCACTTGCATATTTTACTTTTGCAGCAACTGTATCGCCACCAAATAACATTTTCAAAGTTTCTGTTGCTGAAGGCTCTAAGAGTGGTTCATTCCATAAAATTATTCTTTTATTTACACATTCCATAAGAGGAAATGAACAGTATCTATTAAAATTACCTACTTGACCAAAGTTTAAACAATAGTGTATAAATGTATCAAAAAAGAAATTTTTTCCTGCATTAGGTGGTGATAATATAAACATGGTATTTTTCTTTGGAATATTTTTATCTATAAAGATTTCTTAAAAATATTGCAAGTTCTTCTTCATTATTAGTAAATTGATATTTTAATAAATCTTCTAAAATTTCTATTGATTCTGGTTTAGTGTAATAGTAATTATATAAATTCTCAATTGGAGCATTAAAAATTAAATTTTGCGGTTCAATTGTTTTTAAATACATGAATGTTTCCTTAAAATTTAAATTGTTAATATCATTATTTATTATTTTTAAACAATTTTTTATTAATATAGAGTCTATATTCCAAAACTTGAATTCTGGTGATAACCACATTGAAGTATTTAATATATGATGAATTGGAGCTGTTGGATGCTGTTTCAAAAATTCTATTACTTTGTCTCCCTTTCCTCTCTTTTTACACCCGGAATTTGAGATATCTGGCTCATCGCTGAAAGCAGCAGTTTCATTACCATTTGGTGGTTCGGATCCAATGGTGAATTTATTATAAAAGTCGACCGATAATTCGCTTCCTTCCACCATTCTGTCTTCGGTTTCTTCGATATCTTTGAAAAATCGAATACATCGAGCTTCACCACTTGGTAGCCACGTTCTCCCGGCGATGTTAAAATAGATGTACTGCCTGGAATCTTTCTGCAGATAGATTGACAAATTAATCCAGTGTTGGATCGTGAACTGCCAACTGGGAACGATTCGTCTAGAATATCTTCTAGGGAATTGTTGTCTAATGTTATTGTAGAAGGAACATCTGCATGAATTGTTTGAATAGGAACAGTCGTGGATGATGTGGATGTGGTTGCCGTGGTACGAAATGATGAGGATGGCCCCTGAAAATTTCCTGCATATTTGTTTGTGATCCAATTGGATGTCTCCAATGTCATATGGGCTTCCGTGTACGTCGTGTACCACTCGCTGTTTAAGATGATACTTACTAAACTCCTCATTGAACACTTGCCTGTTAAAAAAAAAATAATTAATATATATTTGTATATTATATAAATTATTTGTATTACCTAATTCTTTGTTTTGGTTCAGCAGTTGCTTTTGAACAAAAGCCATCGATTCCATCAGATTGTGCAGGTACCTCTTCGCCTCGTACATCTTCTCCACCAAAGAGAGAGATATCAATATCTCCAATGTCGAATTTATATCCAACAGAAATTCCGTCGTCCATATCACCAGCAGCACAGAAAGAAGAGAAATATTGTCCGAATTCTCCGGTAGAATCGATGCCTTCCTCATTTCGCCATCTATATCCAATTTCATCTTTTTCGTTGTTTCCTGATTGTCTGATTTCCGTTTCCTTTTTTTCTCCTTCGTCACAGCCACTTCCACCATCTGAGTAGTTGGAAGAGATTGAATTTGATCTTCGTCTTTTTTCGACACCTCTTCTAATATCGCTTCCCCTTCGTTTTCTGTCATTACCGGCGACACATCGTCGTCGATCACCACCGGTTCGCGATTCATCTTCACTTGTTTCCTCAACATTATTTTCAGGTGAATAACAATAACTACACACACTATTTTCACTGTCACTGTTCAAAAACATTTAACTTTTAATTTCAAATCGTTGCCTTTATATACAATTTTCATGTCTAAAAATACATTTTGTCCATCCGCACTATGCGTGGTAAAAATAATAAAACATTATGACGACGACGACGACGACGACTGGTGCACCCGCAAAGGCAATCAGCAGAGGAAGCAATTTTCCGATCGACAGCATCGGCCGTAGGCCATGATTGCTAAGTCATGATCTGGGAAATTGCTTCCTCTGCTGATTGCCTTTGCGGGTGCACCAGTCGTCGTCGTCGTCGTCGTCATAATGTTTTATTATTTTTACTGCGCATAATTCAACTCGAACGAGTTGTTGCACAATATACATAACAGGTAGTGCTACAAATAGATTATGATACAATGTTGTTGAACAGTATATAAGGCAATGTGCCACACTAGTTATATTAGTATGTTGGCACACAGGGACGGATTTACATATCCAGGGTATAATTATTTTGGGCCCGGTAATACAATATACAAAGATGATAAACCAATTAATGATGTGGATGTTGATGCATACATACACGATATAGAATATGAATTAGCTACAACAAAGTCTCAAATTAGAGAAGCAGATCGTGAAGCAATATTAAATTTTATAAAAGATTATCAACATAATGAATCTTTAGAAGAATTACTTGGAATAATTGGTATATCTATTAACTATGGTTTTAAAACAATATTTGGAGTTCATTATCCAAATATGAGTAATGTTCAAAAAACGTTTAATCAAATTGTATATGCAAGAAGAGAACAAGATATAGCCGAACAATGGAATAATATTAAATTTCAACCAAACAAAGGTGGATACAGAAATGTACAAGATTTTAAATCGACATCACAAATAGCAAAAGCAATTTATGCATCATATGAAACAGGAGATTATAAGTGGCATTTAATAAAAGCAGAATTTGATGCACAACAACGTGCAAGAGCTAATGAACCATCTAGCTCCGGAGCCAATAACGAACCCCCCGCCAAACAACCAAGAATTGAAGAAGATAATTCAATCGATAAATCTGTTGAACCTGATCCTATTTTCATTGAAAAACCAAATCATCGTGGTAATAATAATCCTACTATGGATGTTGATATGCAAGAAAATATTCATCAGCAAAGTGGTTCAGGTCGTGGCCCGAATTCGGGGGCGAGATCGGGTGCGACAGGAAGTGGAGATTCCTCTTCTGGGAGTATCACATGGATGAGACCAAGTAGACCATGTTCAAATAATCATATGAATTTCACGAAAACAAAGATATTAATTAGCTATGGATATAGTACTGAAAATATACAAACTTCACCAACTATTGATCAAATAACAACACTTTTAGCTTTAATTCCAGTTGATTTTGTTCCATTTTATTTAAGTGAAGCAGAATTTGATATGTTACCTAGTACAGCCGAAGTTGTAAAAGTTTCATGTTCTGTTACACCATTAGGAACTAGAACTGCTTTTGATGTTGGATCTACCATTTCAGGTACTGCAACGTCTGAATATGTTCCTATTGGATTAATTGCTACAGGATTAAATAAGAAATGTTATGTTAAAAATGTTTCATATACATGTAGTACTACTGATCCAATGAAAGTTACTGATGTCAAAGATATGAATGTGAAAGAAATATATGAAAAGTATTATAAACATATTCCTTCTAATGCATTGTGCGTACCTCAGCCAATTGAACAATATTTTATACATGAATGGAATAGAGAAAAGAATCCAGATGAAGCTGTATATAAAGATTATATTATTCACAATACAGGAGCAATTCGAATGGACGAACAAGTTCATCAATTTTTAATTAATCAAGCAATTGGAATACCAATTGCCCATTATGAATACAAACCCAAAAGTGGTTTTATTAAGAGAGGAAAAGAACATTTTGTTCCTTATACACGCCAAACTTACAAAGTGCATTCAAATAAAACTGGACCCCATAGTCATGTATTGCAATTTTTTAAAAGTGCAAATGTGCCAGTAAGTGGAGATATTGGTTTAGGTAAGAAAACAACAACTCCAATTGTAATCAATAATATATGCAAGAACTATTGAATCTTATGGAAATATCATCCAATTTATGGAGGTTTTGGGTATGATGCACAACCTCAATTACATATTGGTATAATAGCTACACCTCAATTAAAACCTGGTGATAATTCAAAGACGTATTTGAATAGTGCAGGTTATTGGAAAGTTGAATGTTCAATCGATATTAAGTGTAATATTTCATCATGTTTTGGTAAAGGGTTCAGTGTTAGTTGGCCATTGGAAACGAACTTTTGTGCAAATTATGATCAAGCCTATACAGATGGACAAACACTATTTGGAGTAACTGATAATGTCAATGGCAGAGTATCTGCCAAACTTACTGCAGATGAAGACGATGATGATGATGAAGATTACATAGTAATAAATAAAACACGAAAATTTAATTTATAATCAATTTATAATTTTATATTTATTCAATAAATAATAACTTGACATTGGATGTGGCTTCTTTTTATAACTTTTCAGTTTTTTATATGATCTCCATTTGTAAGTATACATTCTAGACCTAAATGCAGAATCATTTGGAAAAACATCATTATTTGATAATACAATTATTGGAGTTCTCATTATTACAGCATCACTTGCATATTTTACTTTTGCAGCAACTGTATCGCCACCAAATAACATTTTCAAAGTTTCTGTTGCTGAAGGCTCTAAGAGTGGTTCATTCCATAAAATTATTCTTTTATTTACACATTCCATAAGAGGAAATGAACAGTATCTATTAAAATTACCTACTTGACCAAAGTTTAAACAATAGTGTATAAATGTATCAAAAAAGAAATTTTTTCCTGCATTAGGTGGTGATAATATAAACATGGTATTTTTCTTTGGAATATTTTTATCTATAAAGATTTCTTAAAAATATTGCAAGTTCTTCTTCATTATTAGTAAATTGATATTTTAATAAATCTTCTAAAATTTCTATTGATTCTGGTTTAGTGTAATAGTAATTATATAAATTCTCAATTGGAGCATTAAAAATTAAATTTTGCGGTTCAATTGTTTTTAAATACATGAATGTTTCCTTAAAATTTAAATTGTTAATATCATTATTTATTATTTTTAAACAATTTTTTATTAATATAGAGTCTATATTCCAAAACTTGAATTCTGATGATAACCACATTGAAGTATTTAATATATGATGAATTGGAGCTGTTGGATGCTGTTTCAAAAATTCTATTACTTTGTCTCCCTTTCCTCTCTTTTTACACCCGGAATTTGAGATAACTGGCTCATCGCTGAAAGCAGCAGTTTCATTACCATTTGGTGGTTCGGATCCAATGGTGAATTTATTATAAAAGTCGACCGATAACTCGCTTCCTTCCACCACTCTGTCTTCGGTTTCTTCGATATCTTTGAAAAATCGAATACATCGAGCTTCACCATTTGGTAGCCACGTTCTCCCGGCGATGTTAAAATAGATGTACTGCCTGGAATCTTTCTGCAGATAGATTGACAAATTAATCCAGTGTGGATCGTGAACTGCCAACTCGGAACGATTCGTCTAGCATATCTTCTAGGGAATTGTTGTCTAATGTTATTGTAGAAGGAACATCTGCATGAATTGTTTGAATAGGAACAGTCGTGGATGATGTGGATGTGGTTGCCGTGGTACGAAATGATGAGGATGGCCCCTGAAAATTTTCTGCATATTTGTTTGTGATCCAATTGGATGTCTCCAATGTCATATGGGCTTCCGTGTACGTCGTGTACCACTCGCTGTTTAAGATGATACTTACTAAACTCCTCATTGAACACTTGCCTGTTAAAAAAAAAAAAATCATTAATATATATTTGTATATTATATAAATTATTTGTATTACCTAATTCTTTGTTTTGGTTCAGCAGTTGCTTTTGAACAAAAGCCATCGATTCCATCAGATTGTGCAGGTACCTCTTCGCCTCGTACATCTTCTCCACCAAAGAGAGAGATATCAATATCTCCAATGTCGCATTTATATCCAACAGAAATTCCGTCGTCCATATCACCAGCAGCACAGAAAGAAGAGAAATATTGTCCGAATTCTCCGGTAGAATCGATGCCTTCCTCATTTCGCCATCTATATCCAATTTCATCTTTTTCGTTGTTTCCTGATTGTCTGATTTCCGTTTCCTTTTTTTCTCCTTCGTCACAGCCACTTCCACCATCTGAGTAGTTGGAAGAGATTGAATTTGATCTTCGTCTTTTTTCGACATCTCTTCTAATATCGCTTCCCCTTCGTTTTCTGTCATTACCGGCGACACATCGTCGTCGATCACCACCGGTTCGCGATTCATCTTCACTTGTTTCCTCAACATTATTTTCAGGTGAATAACAATAACTACACACACTATTTTCACGGTCACTGTTCAAAAACATTTAACTTTTAATTTCAAATCGTTGCCTTTATATACAATTTTCATGTCTAAAAATACATTTTGTCCATCCGCACTATGCGTGGTAAAAATAATAAAACATTATGACGACGACGACGACGACGACTGGTGCACCCGCAAAGGCAATCAGCAGAGGAAGCAATTTTCCGATCGACAGCATCGGCCGTAGGCCATGATTGCTAAGTCATGATCTGGGAAATTGCTTCCTCTGCTGATTGCCTTTGCGGGTGCACCAGTCGTCGTCGTCGTCGTCGTCGCAATGTTTTATTATTTTTACTGTGCATAATTCAACTCGAACGAGTTGTTGCACAATATACATAACACGTAGTGCTACAAATAGATTATGATACAATGTTGTTGAACAGTATATAAGGCAATGTGCCACACTAGTTATATTAGTATGTTGGCACACAGGGACGGATTTACATATCCAGAGTATAATTATTTTGGGCCCGGTAATACAATATACAAAGATGATGAACCAATTAATGATGAGGATGTTGATGCATATATACACGATATAGAATATGAATTAGCTACAACAAAGTCTCAAATTAGAGAAGCAGATCGTGAAGCAATATTAAATTTTATAAAAGATTATCAACATAATGAATCTTTAGAAGAATTACTTGGAATAATTGGTTTATCTATTAAATATGGTTTTGAAACAATATTTGGAGTTCATTATCCAAATATGAGTAATGTTCAAAAAACGTTTAATCAAATTGTATATGCAAGAAGAGAACAAGATATAGCCGAAGAATGGAATAATATTAAATTTCAACCAAATAAAGGTGGATACAGAAATATACAAGATTTTAAATCGACATCACAAATAGCAAAAGCAATTTATTCATCATATAAAACAGGAGGTTATAAGTGGCATTTAATAAAAGCAGAATTTGATGCACAACAACGTGCCAGAGCTAATGAAACATCTAGCTCCGGAGCCAATAACGAACCCCCCGCCAAACAACCAATAATTGAAGAAGATAATTCAATCGATAAATCTGTTGAACCAGATCCTATTTTCATTGAAAAAACAAATCATCGTGGTAATAATAATCCTACTATGGATGTTGATATGCAAGAAAATATTCATCAGCAAAGTGGTTCAGTTCGTGGCCAGAATTCGGGGGCGAGATCGGGTGCAACAGGAAGTGGAGATTCCTCTTCTGAGAGTATCACATGGATTAGACCAAGTAGACCATGTTCAAATAATCATATGAATTTCACGAAAACAAAAATATTAATTAGCTATGGATATAGTACTGAAAATATACAAACTTCACCAACTATTGATCAAATAACAACACCTTTAGCTTTAATTCCAGTTGATTTTGTTCCATTTTATTTAAGTGAAGCAGAATTTTATATGTTACCTAGTACAGCCGAAGTTGTAAAAGTTTCATGTTCTGTTACACCATTAGGAACTAGAACTGCTTTTGATGTTGGATCTACCATTTCAGGTACCGCAATGTCTGAATATGTTCCTATTGGATTAATTTATACAGGATTAAATAAGAAATGTTATGGTAAAAATGTTTCATATACATGTAGTACTACTGATCCAATGAAAGTTACTGATGTCAAAGATATGAATGTGAAAGAAATATATGAAAAGTATTATAAACATATTCCTTCTAATGCATTGTGCGTACCTCAGCCAATTGAACTATATTTTATACATGAATGGAATAGAGAAAAGAATCCAGATGAAGCTGTATATAAAGATTATATTATTCACAACAAAGGAGCAATTCGAATGGACGAACAAGTTCATCAATTTTTAATTAACCAAGCAATTGGAATACCAATTGCCCATTATGAATACAAACCTAAAAGTGGTTTTATTAAGAGAGGAAAAGAACATTTTGTTCCTTATAAACTTACAAAGTGCATTCAAATAAAACTCGACCCCATAGTCATGTATTGCAATTTTTTAAAAGTGCAAATGTGCCAATAAGTGGAGGTATTGGTTTAGGTAAGACAACAACCACTCCAATTGTAATTAATAATATAAATGAAGTATATGCAAGAACTATTGAATCTTATGGAACATATCACCCAATTTATGGAGGTTTTGGGTATGATGCACAACCTCAATTACATGTTGGTATAATAGCTACACCTCAATTAAAACCTGGTGATAATTCAAAGACGTATTTGAATAGTGCCTGTTATTGGAAAGTTGAATGTTCAATCGATATTAAGTGTAATATTTCATCATGTTTTGGTAAAGGGTTCAGTGTTAGTTGGCGATTGGAAACGAACTTTTGTGCAAATTATGATCGAGCCTATACAGATGGACAAACACTAATTGGAGTAACTGATGATGTCAATGGCAGAGTATCTGCCAAACTTACTGCAGATGAAGACGATGATGATGAAGATTACATAGTAATAAATAAAACACGAAAATTAAATTTATAATCAATTTATAATTTTATATTTATTCAATAAATAATAACTTGACATTGGATGTGGCTTCTTTTTATAACTTTTCAGTTTTTTATATGATCTCCATTTGTAAGTATACATTCTAGACCTAAATGCAGAATCATTTGGAAAAACATCATTATTTGATAATACAATTATTGGAGTTCTCATTATTACAGCATCACTTGCATATTTTACTTTTGCAGCAACTGTATCGCCACCAAATAACATTTTCAAAGTTTCTGTTGCTGAAGGTTCTAATAGTGGTTCATTCCATAAAATTATTCTTTTATTTACACATTCCATAAGAGGAAATGAACAGTATCTATTAAAATTACCTACTTGACCAAAGTTTAAACAATAGTGTATAAATGTATCAAAAACGAAATTTCTTCCTGCATTAGGTGGTGATAATATAAACATGGTATTTTTCTTTGGAATATTTTTATCTATAATGTTATAAAGGTTTCTTAAAAATATTACAAGTTCTTCTTCATTATTAGTAAATTGATATTTTAATAAATCTTCTAAAATTTCTATTGATTCTGGTATAGTATAATAGTAATTATATAAATTTCCAATTGGAGCATTAAAAATTAAATTTTGCGGTTCAATTGTTTTTAAATACATGAATATTTCCTTAAAATTTAAATTGTTGATATCATATTCAGAATTTCCGTTTCATTTTCAGAAAATTACAATTCATATTCAGAATTTCTATTTCATACTCAGAAAGTTACAATTCATATTCAGAATTCCATTTCATATTCAGAAAATCACATTTCATATTCAGAATTTGCATTTAGTATTCAGAAAATCACATTTCATATTCAGAATTTCCATTTAATATTCAGATAGTTACAATTCATATTCAGAATTTCTATCTCATATTCAGAAAATCACATTTAATATTCAGAATTTCCATTTCATTATCAGAAAGTTACATTTCTTATTCAGAATATTACAATTCATATTCAGAACTTCCATTTAATATTCAGAAAATTTCAATTCATATTCAGATAGTTTCAACTGATATTCAGAAAGTTACAAATGCTATTTAGAAAGTTACAATTCATATTCAGAATTTCCATTTAATATTCAGAAAATTACAATTCATATTCAGAATTTCCATTTCATATTCAGAAAATCACATTTCATATTCAGAATTTCCATTTCATTATCAGAAAGTTACAACTCATATTCAGAATATTACAATTCATATTCAGAAAGTTACAATACATATTCAGAATTTCCATTTCATTTTCAGAAAGCTACAATTCATATTCAGAATATTACAATTCATATTCAGAATTTCCATTTCATATTCAGAAAATCACATTTCATATTCAGAATTTCCATTTCATTTTCAGAAAGTTACAATTCATATTCAGAATATTACAATTCATTTTCAGAATTTCCTTTCATATTCAGAAAGTTACAATTTTTATTCAGAATTCAACTTCATATTCAGAAAGTTACAATTCATATTCAGAATTTCCATTTAATATTCAGAAAATTTCAATTCATATTCAGAAAGTTTCAACTGATATTCAGAAAGATACAATTGATATTTAGAAAGTTGCAATTCATATTCAGAATTTCCATTTATATTCAGAATTTCCATTTAATGAAGTTACAATTCATATACAGAATATTACAATTCATATTCAGAATTTCAACTTCTTATTCAGAAAGGTACAATTCATATTCAGAATTCCCCTTCATATTCAGAAAGTTACAATTCATATTCAGAATTTCCATTTAATATTCAGAACATTTCAATTCATATTCAGAAGGTTATAACTGATATTCAGGAAGTTACAATTGATATTCAGAAAGTTACAATTCATATTTAGAATTCCATTTCATATTCAGAAAATCATTTTCATATTCAGAATTTCCATTTAATTTTCAGAAAATTTCAATTCACATTCAGAAAGTTTCAACTGATATTCTGAAAGTTACAACTCATATTCAGAATTTCCATTTAATATTCAGAAAATTACAATTCTTTATCAGAATTTCCATTTCATATTCAGAAAATCATATTTCATATTCAGAATTTTCATTTCATTATCAGAAAGTTACAACTCATATTCCGAAGGTTATAATTCATATTCAGAATATTACAATTCATATTCAGAATTTCCAATTGATATTTAGAAAGTTACAATTCATATTCAGAATTTCCATTTCATATTCAGAAAATTACATTTCATATTCAGAATTTCCATTTCATTATCAGAAAGTTACAACTCATATTCCGAAGGTTATAATTCATATTCAGAATATTACAATTCATATTCAGAAAGTTACAATTCATATTCAGAACTTCCATTTCATATTCAGAAAATAACATTTCATATTCAGAATTTCCATTTCATTATCAGAAAGTTACAACTCATATTCAGAATATTACAATTCATATTCCGAAAGTTACAATTCATATTCAGAATATTACAATTCATTTTCAGAAAGTTACAATTCATATTCAGAATTTCTATTTCATATTCAGAAAGTTACAATTCGTATTCAGAATTCAATTTCATATTCAGAAAATCACATTTCATATTCAGAATTTGCATTTAGTATTTAGAAAATCACATTTCATATTCAGAATTTCCATTTAGTATTCAGAAAATCACATTTCATATTCAGAATTTCCATTTAATATTCAGATAGTTACAATTCATATTCAGAATTTCTATCTCATATACAGAAAATCACATTTCATATTCAAAATTTCCATTTCATTATCAGAAAGTTACATTTCTTATTCAGAATATTACAATTCATATTCAGGTTTCCATTTCATATTCAGAAAGTTAAAATTCTTATTCAGAAGTCCACTTCATATTCAGAAAGTTACAATTCATATTCAGAATTTCCATTTAATATTCAGAATATTTCAATTCATATTCAGATAGTTTCCACTGATATTCAGAAAGTTACAATTGATATTTAGAAGGTACAATTCATATTCAGAATTTCCATTTAATATTCATTTTTGATTTTTTTTATTCATAAAATTACAATTCATATTCAGAATTTCCATTTCATATTCAGAAAATCGCATTTCTTATTCAGAATTTCCATTTCATTATCAGAAAGTTACAACTTATATTCAGAATATTACAATTCATATTCAGAAAGTTACAATTCATATTCAGAATATTACAATTCATATTCAGAAAGTTACAACTCATATTCAGAATTTCCATTTAATATTCAGAAAATTACAATTCATTATCAGAATTTCCATTTCATATTCAGAAAATCACATTTCATATTCAGAATTTCCATTTCATTTTCAGAAAGTTACAATTCATATTCAGAATACTACAATTCATATTCAGAAAGTTACAACTCATATTCAGAATTTCCATTTAATATTCAGAAAATTACAATTCATTATCAGAATTTCCATTTCATATTCAGAAAATCACATTTCATATTCAGAATTTCCATTTCATTTTCAGAAAGTTACAATTCATATTCAGAATATTACAATTCGTATTCAGAATTTCCATTTCATATTCAGAAAGTTACAATTCTTATTCAGAATTCCACTTCATATTCAGAAAGTTACAATTCATATTCAGAATTTCCATTTAATATTCAGAAAATTACAATTCATTATCAGAATTTCCATTTCATATTCAGAAAATCACATTTCATATTCAGAATTTCCATTTCATTTTCAGAAAGTTACAATTTATATTCAGAATATTACAATTCATATTCAGAATTTCCATTTCATATTCAGAAAGTTACAATTCTTATTCAGAATTCAACTTCATATTCAGAAAGTTACAATTCATAATCAGAATTTCCATTTAATATTCAGAAAATTACAATTCATATTAAGAATTTCCATTTCATATTCAGAATTTCCATTTCATTTTCAGAAAGTTAAAATTCATATTCAGAATATTACAATTCACATTCAGAATTTCCATTTCATATTCAGAAAGTTACAATTCTTATTCAGAATTCCACTTCATATTCAGAAAGTTACAATTCATATTCAGAATTTCCATTTAATATTCAGTAAATTTCAATTCATATTCAGAAAGTTTCAACTGATATCCAGAAAGTTACAATTGATATTTAGAAAGTTGCAATTCATAATCAGAATTTACATTTAATATTCAGATAATTAAAATTCATATTCAGAAAATTACAACTCATATTCAGAATTTCCATTTAGTATTCAGAAAATCACAATTCATATTCAGAATTTCCATTTCAAATTCAGAAAATCACATTTCATATTCAGAATTTCCATTTCATTTTCAGAAAGTTACATTTCATATTCACAATATTACAATTCATATTCAGAATTTTCATTTCATTTTCAGAAGGTTACAATTCTTATTCAGAATTCCACTTCATATTCAGAAAGTTACAATTCATATTCAAAATTTCCATTTAATATTCAGAAAATTTCAATTCATATTCAGAAAGTTTCAACTGATATCCAGAAAGTTACAATTGATATTTAGAAAGTTGCAATTCATACTCAGTTTAATATTCAGAATTTCCATTTCATGAATTGAAACTTCATGAAATGGAAATTCTGAATATTAAATGGAAATTCTGAATATGAATTGCAACTTTCTAAATATCATATACAGAATATTACAATTCATATTCAGAATTTCAACTTCTTATTCAGAAAGGTACAATTCATATTCAGAATTCCCCTTCATATTCAGAAAGTTACAATTCATATTCAGAATTTCCATTTAATATTCAGAACATTTCAATTCATATTCAGAAGGTTTTAACTGATATTCAGTAAGTTACAATTGATATTCAGAAAGTTACAATTCATATTCAGAATTCCATTTCATATTCAGAAAGTTACAATTCATTAACAGAATTTCCATTTCATATTCAGAAAATCACATTTCATATTCAGAATTTCCATTTCATTTTCAGAAAGTTACAATTCATTTTCAGAATTTCCATTTCATATTCAGAAAGTTACAATTCTTATTCAGAATTCCACCTTATATTCAGAAAGTTACAATTCATATTCAGAATTTCCATTTAATATTCAGAAAATTTCAATTCATATTCAGAAAGTTCCAATTGATATTCATAAAGTTAAAATTGATATTTAGAAAGTTACAATTCATATTCAGAATTTCCATTTAATATTCAGAAAATTACAATTCATATTCAGAATTTCCAATTCATATTCAGAAAATCACATTTCATATTCAGAATTTCCATTTAAGCTGATATTCAGAAAGTTACAATTGAAATTCAGAAAGTTACAATTCATATTCAGAATTTCCATTTAATATTCAGAAAATTACAATTCTTTATCAGAATTTCCATTTCATATTCAGAAAATACATTTCATATTCAGAATTTCTATTTCATTTTCAGAAAGTTACAATTCATATTCAGAATATTACAATTCATATTCAGAATTTCCATTTCATATTCAGAATGTTAAAATTCTTATTCAGAATTCCACTTCATATTCAGAAAGTTACAATTCATATTCATAATTTCCATTTAATATTCAGAAAATTTCAATTCATATTCAGATAGTTTCAACTGATATTCAGAAAGTTAAAATTGATATTTAGAAAGTTACAATTCATATTCAGAATTTCCATTTAATATTCAGAAAATTACAATTCATATTCAGAATTTCCATTTCATATTCAGAAATTTACAATTCTTATTCAGAATTCCACTTCATATTCAGAAAGTTACAATTCATATTCAGAATTTCCATTTAATATTCAGAAAATTTCAATTCATATTCAGAAAATTTCAACTGATATTAAGAAAGTTACAATTGATATTTAGAAAGTTACAACTCATATTCAGAATTGCCATTTGATATTCAGAAAATTACAATTCATATTCAGAATTTCCATTTCAAATTCAGAAAATCATATTTCATATTCAGAATTTCCATTTTATTTTAAGAAAGTTACAATTCATATTCAGGATTTCCATTTAATATTAAGATAATTACATTTCAACTTCTTATTCAGAAAGGTACAATTCATATTCAGAATTCCCCTTCATATTCAGAAAGTTACAATTCATATTCAGAATTTCCGTTTAATATTCAGAACATTTCAATTCATATTCAGAAGGTTTTAACTGATATTCAGGAAGTTACAATTGATATTCAGAAAGTTACAATTCATATTCAGAATTCCATTTCATATTCAGAAAGTTACAATTCATTAACAGAATTTCCATTTCATATTCAGAAAATCACATTTCATATTCAGAATTTCCATTTCATTTTCAGAAAGTTACAATTCATTTTCAGAATTTCCATTTCATATTCAGAAAGTTACAATTCTTATTCAGAATTCCACCTTATATTCAGAAAGTTACAATTCATATTCAGAATTTCCATTTAATATTCAGAAAATTTCAATTCATATTCAGAAAGTTCCAATTGATATTCATAAAGTTACAATTAATATTTAGAAAGTTACAATTCATATTCAGAATTTCCATTTAATATTCAGAAAGTTACAATTAATATTCAGAGTTTCCACTTAATATTAAGAAAATTTCAATTCTTATTCAGAAAGTTTCAACTGATATTCAGAAAGTTACAATTGATATTTAGAAAGTTACAATTGATATTTAGAAAGTTATAATTCATATTCAGAATTTCCATTTAATATTCGGATAATTACAATTCATGTTCATAAAATTACAACTCATATTCAGAATTTCCATTTCATATTCAGAAAGTTACAATTCTTATTCAGAATTCCACTTTATATTCAGAAAGTTACAATTCATATTGTTATTTAGAAAGTTAAAATTCATATTCAGAATTTCCATTTAATATTCGGATAATTACAATTCATGTTCAGAAAATTACAACTCATATTCAGAATTTCCATTTCATATTCAGAAAGTTACAATTCTTATTCAGAATTCCACTTCATATTCAGAAAGTTACAATTCATATTCAGAATTTCCATTTAATATTCAGAAAATTTCAATTCATATTCAGAAAATTTCAACTGATATTTAGAAAGTTACAATTGATATTTAGAAAGTTACAATTCATATTCAGAATTTCCATTTGATATTCAGAAAATTACAATTCATATTCAGAATTTCCGTTTAATATTCAGATAATTACAATTCATGATCAGAAAATTACAACTCATATTCAGAATTTCCATTTCATTATCAGAGAATTACAACTCATATTCAGAATATTACAATTCATATTCAGAAAGTTAAAATTCATATTCAGAATATTACAATTCATATTCAGAACTTCCATTTAGTATTCAGAAAACTTCAATTCATATTCAGAAAGTTTCAACTGATATTCAGAAAGTTACAATTGATATTTAGAAAGTTACAATTCATATTCAGAATTTCTATTTATTATTCAGATTATTACAATTCATATTCAGAATTTCCATTTCAAATTCAGAAAATCACATTTCATATTCAGAATTTCCCTTTCATTTTCAGAAAGTTACAATTCATATTCAGAATTTCCATTTAATATTAAGATAATTACAATTCATTTTCAGAATTCAACTTCATATTCAGAAAGTTACAATTCATATTCAGAATTTCTATTTATTATTCAGATAATTACAATTCATATTCAGAATTTCCATTTCAAATTCAGAAAATCACATTTCATATTCAGAATTTCCATTTCAAATTCAGAAAATCACATTTCATATTCAGAATTTCCATTTCATTTTAAGAAAGTTACAATTCATATTCAAAATTTCCATTTAATATTCAGAAAATTACAATTCATATTCAGAATTCCCCTTCATATTCAGAAAGTTACAATTCATATTCAGAATTTCCATTTAATATTCAGAACATTTCAATTCATATTCAGAAGGTTTTAACTAATATTCAGGAAGTTACAATTGATATTCAGAAAGTTACAATTCATATTCAGAATTCCCCTTCATATTCAGAAAGTTACAATTCATATTCAGAATTTCCATTTAATATTCAGAACATTTCAATTCATATTCAGAAGGTTTTAACTGATATTCAGGAAGTTACAATTGATATTCAGAAAGTTACAATTCATATTCAGAATTCCATTTCATATTCAGAAAGTTACAATTCATTAACAGAATTTCCATTTCATATTCAGAAAATCACATTTCATATTCAGAATTTCCATTTCATTTTCAGAAAGTTACAATTCATATTCAGAATATTACAATTCATATTCAGAATTTCCATTTCATATTCAGAAAGTTACAATTTTTATTCAGAATTCCACTTCATATTCAGAATTTCCATTTAATATTCAGAAAATTTCAATTCATATTCAGAAAGTTCCAACTGATATTCATAAAGTTACAATTGATATTTAGAAAGTTACAATTCATATTCAGAATTTCCATTTAATATTCAGAAAATTACAATTCATATTCAGAATTTCCATTTCATATTCAGAGAATCACATTTCATATTCAGAATTTCCATTTAAGCTGATATTCAGAAAGTTACAATGGAAATTCAGAAAGTTACAATTCATATTCAGAATTTCCATTTAATATTCAGACAATTACAATTCTTTATCAGAATTTCCATTTCACATTCAGAAAATCACATTTCATATTCAAAATTTCTATTTCATTTTCAGAAAGTTACAATTCATATTCAGAATATTACAATTCATATTCAGAATTTCCATTTCATATTCAGAATGTTAAAATTCTTATTCAGAATTCCACTTCATATTTAGAAAGTTACAATTCATATTCATAATTTCCATTTAATATTCAGAAAATTTCAGTTCATATTCAGATAGTTTCAACTAATATTCAGAAAATTAAAATTGATATTTAGAAAGTTACAATTCATATTCAGAATTTCCATTTCATATTCAGAAATTTACAATTCTTATTCAGAATTCCACTTCATATTCAGAAAGTTACAATTCATATTCAGAATTTCCATTTAATATTCAGAAAATTTCAATTCATATTCAGAAAATTTCAACTGATATTAAGAATGTTACAATTGATATTTAGAAAGTTACAACTCATATTCAGAATTTCCATTTGATATTCAGAAAATTACAATTCATATTCAGAATTTCCATTTCAAATTCAGAAAATCACATTTCATATTCAGAATTTCCATTTCATTTTAAGAAAGTTACAATTCATATTCAGAATTTCCATTTAATATTAAGATAATTACAATTCATATTCAGAAAGTTACAATTAATATTCAGAATTTCCACTTAATATTAAGAAAATTTAAATTCTTATTCAGAAAGTTTCAACTGATATTCAGAAAGTTACAATTGATATTTAGAAAGTTACAATTCATATTCAGATTTCCATTTGATATTCATAAAATTACAATTCATATTCGGAATTTCCATTTAATATTCAGATAATTACAATTCATTATCAGAAAATTACAACTCATATTCAGAATTTCCATTTCATTATCAGAGAATTACAACTCATATTCAGAATATTACAATTCATATTCAGAATTTCCATTTAATATTCAGAAAACTTCAATTTATATTCAGAAATTTTCAACTGATATTCAGAAAGTTACAATTGATATTTAGAAAGTTACAATTCATATTCAGAATTTCTATTTATTATTCAGATAATTACAATTCATATTCAGAATTTCCATTTCAAATTCAGAAAATCACATTTCATATTCAGAGTTTCCATTTCCTTTTCAGAAAGTTACAATTCACATTCAGAATTTCCATTTACTATTAAGACAATTACAATTCATATTCAGAAAGTTACAATTAATATTCAGAATTTACATTTAATATTCAGAAAATTTCAATTCATACTCAGAAAGTTTCAACTGATATTCAGAAAGTTACAATTGATATTTAGAAAGTTAAAATTCATATTCAGAATTTCCATTTAATATTCAGATAATTACAATTCTTATTCAGAAAATTACAATTCATATTCAGAATTTCCATTTAGTATTCAAAAAATCACAATTCATATTCAGAATTTCCATTTCAAATTCAGAAAATTGCATTTAATATTCAGAATTTCCATTTCATTTTCAGAAAGTTACATTTCATATTCAGAATAATACAATTCGTATTCAGAATTTCCATTTCATATTCAAAAAATTACAATTCATATTCAGAAAGTTAAAATTCATATTCAGAATTTCCATTTAATATTCTGAAAATTTCAATTCATATTCAGAAAGTTTCAACTGATATTCAGAAAGTTAAAATTGATATTTAGAAAGTTACAATTCATATTCAGAATTTCCATTTAATATTCAGATAATTACAATTCATATTCAGAAAACTACAATTAATAGTCAGAATTTCCATTTACTATTCAGAAAATTACATATTCAGAAAAAATTCGTATTCAGAATTTCTATTTCAAATTCAGAAAATCACATCCCATATTCAGAATTTCCATTTAATTTTCAGAAAGTTACAATTCATATTCAGAATTTCCATTTAATATTCAGATAATTAATTTTAATAGTCAGAATTTCCATTTAATATTCAGAAAATTACATATTCAGAAAAAATTCGTATTCAGAATTTCTATTTCAAATTCAGAAAATCACATCCCATATTCAGAATTTCCATTTAATTTTCAGAAAGTTACAATTCATATTCAGAATTTCCATTTAATATTCAGATAATTACAATTCATATTCAGAAAGTTACAATTAATATTCAGAATTTGCATTTGATATTCAGAAAAATTTCAATTCATATTCAGAAAGTTTCAACTGATATTCAGAAAGTTACAATTAATATTTAGAAAGTTGCAATTCATATTCAGAATTTCCATTTAATATTCAGATAATTACAATTCATATTCAGAAAATTACTATTCATATTCAGAATTTCCATTTCGTATTCAGAAAATCACATTTCATATTCAAAATTTCCATTTCATATTCAGAAAATCACATTTCATATTTAGAATTTCCATTTCATTTTCTGAAAGTTACAATTCATATTAACAATTTCCATTTAATATTCAGATAATTACAATTCATATTCAGAAAATTACAATTCATATTCAGAATTTCCATTTCATATTCAGAAAATCACATTTCATATTCAAAATTTCCATTTCATTTTCAGAAATTTACAATTCATACTCAGAATATTACAATTCATATTCAGAAAGTTACATTTCATATTCAGAAAATCACATCCCATATTCAGAAAGGTACAATTAATATTCAGAATTTGCATTTAATATTCAGAAATTTCAATTCATATTCAGAAAGTTTCAACTGATATTCATAAAGTTACAATTGATATTTAGAAAGTTACAATTCATATTCAGAATTTCCATTTCATATTCAGATAATCACATTTCATATTTAGAATTTACATTTCATTTTCAGAAAGTTAAAATTCATATTCAGAATATTACAATTCATATTCAGAATTTCCATTTCATATTCAGAAAGTTACAATTCTTATTCAGAATTCCACTTCATATTCAGAAAGTTACAATTCATATTCAGAATTTCCATTTAATATTCAGAAAATTTCAATTCATATTCAGAAAGTTTCAACTGATATTCAGAAAATTACATTTGATATTTAGAAAGTTACAATTCATATTCAGAACTTCCATTTAATATTCAGATAATTACAATTCCTATTCAGAAAATTACAATTCATTCTCAGAAAGTTAAAATTCATATTCAGAATATTACAATTCATATTCAGAATTTCCATTTCATATTCAAAAAGTTACAATTCATATTCAGAATTTCCATTTAATATTCAGATAATTAAAATTCATATTCAGAAAGTTACAATTAATATTCAGAATTTGCATTTGATATTCAAAAAATTTCAATTCATATTCAGAAAGTTTCAACTGATATTCAGAAAGTTACAATTAATATTTAGAAAGTTGCAATTCATATTCAGAATTTCCATTTAATATTCAGATAATTACAATTCATATTACTATTCATTTTCAGAATTTCCATTTCGTATTCAGAAAATCACATTTCATATTCAGAATTTCCATTTCATATTCAGAAAATCACATTTCATATTTAGAATTTCAATTTCATTTTCTGAGAGTTACAATTCATATTAAAAATTTCCATTTAATATTCAGATAATTACAATTCATATTCAGAAAATTACAATTCATATTCAGAATTTCCATTTCATATTCTGAAAATCACATTTCACATTCAAAATTCCCATTTCATTTTCAGAAAGTTACAATTCATTCTCAGAATATTACAATTCATATTCAGAAAGTTACAATTTATATTCAGAAAATCACATCCCATATTCAGAAAAGTACAATTAATATTCAGAATTTGCATTTAATATTCAGAAATTTCAATTCATATTCAGAAAGTTTCAACTGATATTCATAAAGTTACAATTGATATTTAGAAAGTTACAATTCATATTCAGAATTTCTATTTATTATTCAGATAATTACAATTCATATTCAGAATTTCTATTTCAAATTCAGAAAATCATATCCCATATTCAGAATTTCCATTTAATTTTCAGAAAGTTACAATTCATATTCAGAATTTCCATTTAATATTCAGATAATTACAATTCATATTCAGAAAGTTACAATTAATATTCAGAATTTGCATTTGATATTCAGAAAATTTTAATTCATATTCAGAAAGTTTCAACTGATATTCAGAAAGTTACAATTAATATTTAAAAAGTTGCAATTCATATTCAGAATTTCCATTTAATATTCAGATAATTACAATTCATATTCAGAAAATTTCCTTTCATATTCAGAATTTCCATTTCGTATTCAGAAAATCACATTTCATATTCAGAATTTCCATTTCATATTCAGAAAATCACATTTCATATTTAGAATTTCCATTTCATTTTCTGAAAGTTACAATTCATATTAACAATTTCCATTTAATATTCAGATAATTACAATTCATATTCAGAATTTCCATTTCATATTCAGAAAATCACATTTCATATTCAAAATTTCCATTTCATTTTCAGAAAGTTACAATTCATACTAAGAATATTACAATTCATATTCAGAAAATCACAACAAAATCTCAAATTAGAGAAGCAGAACGTGAAGCAATATTAAATTTTATAAAAGATTATCAACATAATGAATCTTTAGAAGAATTACTTGGAATAATTGGTATATCTATTAAATATGGTTTTGAAACAATATTTGGAGTTCATTATCCAAATATGAGTAATGTTCAAAAAACGTTTAATCAAATTGTATATGCAAGAAGATAACAAGATATAGCCGAAGAAAGGAATAATTTAATACTATTCAACCAAATAAAGGTGGATACAGAAATATACAAGATTTTAAATCGACATCACAAATAGCAAAAGCAATTTATGCATCATATAAAACAGGAGGTTATAAGTGGCATTTAATAAAAGCAGAATTTGATGCACAACAACGTGCAAGAGCTAATGAACCATCTAGCCCCGGAGCCAATAACGAACCCCCCGCCAAACAACCAAGAATAGAAGAAGATAATTCAATCGATAAATCTGTTGAACCAGATCCTATTTTCATTGAAGAACCAAATCATCGTGGTAATAATAATCCTACTATGGATGTTGATATGCAAGAAAATATTCATCAGCAAAGTGGTTCAGGTCGTGGCCCGAAATCGGGGGCGAGATCGGGTGCGACAGGAAGTGGAGATTCCTCTTCTGGGAGTATCACATGGATGAGACCAAGTAGACCATGTTCAAATAATCATATGAATTTCACGAAAACAAAGATATTAATTAGCTATGGATATAGTACTGAAAATATACAAACTTCACCAACTATTGATCAAATAACAACACCTTTAGCTTTAATTCCAATTGATTTTGTTCCATTTTATTTAAGTGAAGCAGAATTTGATATGTTACCTAGTACAGCCGAAGTTGTAAAAGTGTCATGTTCTGTTACACCATTAGGAACTAGTACTGCTTTTGATGTTGGATCTACCATTTCAGGTACTGCAACGTCTGAATATGTTCCTATTGGATTAAGTGCTACAGGATTAAATAAGAAATGTTATGGTAAAAATGTTTCATATACATGTAGTACTACTGATCCAATGAAAGTTACTGATGTCAAAGATATGAATGTGAAAGAAATATATGAAAAGTATTATAAACATATTCCTTCTAATGCATTGTGCGTACCTCAGCCAATTGAACAATATTTTATACATGAATGGAATAGAGAAAAGAATCCAGATGAAGCTGTATATAAAGATTATATTATTCACAATACAGGAGCAATTCGAATGGACGAACAAGTTCATCAATTTTTAATTAATCAAGCAATTGGAATACCAATTGCCCATTATGAATACAAACCCAAAAGTGGTTTTATTAAGAGAGGAAAAGAACATTTTGTTCCTTATACACGCCAAACTTACAAAGTGCATTCAAATAAAACTGGACCCCATAGTCATGTATTGCAATTTTTTAAAAGTGCAAATGTGCCAGTAAGTGGAGATATTGGTTTAGGTAAGACAACAACAACTCCAATTGTAATTAATAATATAAATGATGTATAAGAACTATTGAATCTTATGGAAATATCATCCAATTTATGGAGGTTTTGGGTATGATGCACAACCTCAATTACATATTGGTATAATAGCTACACCTCAATTAAAACCTGGTGATAATTCAAAGACGTATTTGAATAGTGCAGGTTATTGGAAAGTTGAATGTTCAATCGATATTAAGTGTAATATTTCATCATGTTTTGGTAAAGGGTTCAGTGTTAGTTGGCCATTGGAAACGAACTTTTGTGCAAATTATGATCAAGCCTATACAGATGGACAAACACTATTTGGAGTAACTGATAATGTCAATGGCAGAGTATCTGCCAAACTTACTGCAGATGAAGACGATGATGATGATGAAGATTACATAGTAATAAATAAAACACGAAAATTAAATTTATAATCAATTTATAATTTTATATTTATTCAATAAATAATAACTTGACATTGGATGTGGCTTCTTTTTATAACTTTTCAGTTTTTTATATGATCTCCATTTGTAAGTATACATTCTAGACCTAAATGCAGAATCATTTGGAAAAACATCATTATTTGATAATACAATTATTGGAGTTCTCATTATTACAGCATCACTTGCATATTTTACTTTTGCAGCAACTGTATCGCCACCAAATAACATTTTCAAAGTTTCTGTTGCTGAAGGTTCTAATAGTGGTTCATTCCATAAAACTATTCTTTTATTTACACATCCCATAAGAGGAAATGAAAAGTATCTATTAAAATTACCTACTTGACCAAAGTTTAAACAATAGTGTATAAATGTATCAAAAACGAAATTTCTTCCTGCATTAGGTGGTGATAATATAAACATGGTATTTTTCTTTGGAATATTTTTATCTATAATGTTATAAAGATTTCTTAAAAATATTACAAGTTCTTCTTCATTATTAGTAAATTGATATTTTAATAAATCTTCTAAAATTTCTATTGATTCTGGTATAGTATAATAGTAATTATATAAATTTCCAATTGGAGCATTAAAAATTAAATTTTGCGGTTCAATTGTTTTTAAATACATGAATATTTCCTTAAAATTTAAATTGTTGATATCATATTCAGAATTTCCGATTCATTTTCAGAAAATTACAATTCATATTCAGAATTTCTATTTCATATTCAGAAAGTTACAATTCATATTCAGAATTCCATTTCATATTCAGAAAATCACATTTCATATTCAGAATTTGCATTTAGTATTCAGAAAATCACATTTCATATTCAGAATTTCCATTTAATATTCAGATAGTTACAATTCATATTCAGAATTTCTATCTCATATTCAGAAAATCACATTTAATATTCAGAATTTCCATTTCATTATCAGAAAGTTACATTTCTTATTCAGAATATTACAATTCATATTCAGAACTTCCATTTAATATTCAGAAAATTTCAATTCATATTCAGATAGTTTCAACTGATATTCAGAAAGTTACAATTGCTATTTAGAAAGTTACAATTCATATTCAGAATTTCCATTTAATATTCAGAAAATTACAATTCATATTCAGAATTTCCATTTCATATTCAGAAAATCACATTTCATATTCAGAATTACCATTTCATTATCAGAAAGTTACAACTCATATTCAGAATATTACAATTCATATTCAGAAAGTTACAATTCATATTCAGAATATTACAATTCATATTCAGAAAGTTAAAACTCATATTCAGAATTTCCATTTAATATTCAGAAAATTACAATTCATTATCAGAATTTCCATTTCATATTCAGAAAATCACATTTCATATTCAGAATTTCCATTTCATTTTCAGAAAGTTACAATTCATATTCAGAATATTACAATTCATATTCAGAATTTCCATTTCATATTCAGAAAGTTACAATTTTTATTCAGAATTCAACTTCATACTCAGAAAGTTACAATTCATATTCAGAATTTCCATTTAATATTCAAAAAATTTCAATTCATATTCAGAAAGTTTCAACTGATATTCAGAAAGATACAATTGATATTTAGAAAGTTGCAATTCATATTCAAATTTCCATTTAATATTCAGAATTTCCATTTCACGAAGTTACAATTCATATACAGAATATTACAATTCATATTCAGAATTTCAACTTCTTATTCAGAAAGGTACAATTCATATTCAGATTTCCCCTTCATATTCAGAAAGTTACAATTCATATTCAGAATTTCCATTTAATATTCAGAACATTTCAATTCATATTCAGAAGGTTTTAGCTGATATTCAGGAAGTTACAATTGATATTCAGAAAGTTACAATTCATATTTAGAATTCCATTTCATATTCAGAAAATCACATTTCATATTCAGAATTTCCATTTAATTTTCAGAAAATTTCAATTCACATTCAGAAAGTTTCAACTGATATTCTGAAAGTTACAACTCATATTCAGAATTTCCATTTAATATTCAGAAAATTACAATTCTTTATCAGAATTTCCATTTCATATTCAGAAAATCATATTTCATATTCAGAATTTTCATTTCATTTTCAGAAAGTTAAAATTCATATTCAGAATATTACAATTCATATTCAGAATTTCCAATTGATATTTAGAAAGTTACAATTCATATTCAGAATTTCCATTTCATATTCAGAAAATTACATTTCATATTCAGAATTTCCATTTCATTATCAGAAAGTTACAACTCATATTCCGAAGGTTATAATTCATATTCAGAATATTACAATTCATATTCAGAAAGTTACAATTCATATTCAGAATTTCCATTTCATATTCAGAAAATAACATTTCATATTCAGAATTTCCATTTCATTATCAGAAAGTTACAACGCATATTCAGAATATTGCAATTCATATTCCGAAAGTTACAATTCATATTCAGAATATTACAATTCATTTTCAGAAAGTTACAATTCATATTCAGAATTTCTATTTCATATTCAGAAAGTTACAATTCGTATTCAGAATTCAATTTCATATTCAGAAAATCAGATTTCATATTCAGAGTTTGCATTTAGTATTTAGAAAATCACATTTCATATTCAGAATTTCCATTTAGTATTCAGAAAATCACATTTCATATTCAGAATTTCCATTTAATATTCAGATAGTTACAATTCATATTCAGAATTTCTATCTCATATACAGAAAATCACATTTCATATTCAAAATTTCCATTTCATTCTCAGAAAGTTACATTTCTTATTCAGAATATTACAATTCATATTCAGGTTTCCATTTCATATTCAGAAAGTTAAAATTCTTATTCAGAAGTCCACTTCAAATTCAGAAAGTTACAATTCATATTCAGAATTTCCATTTAATATTCAGAATATTTCAATTCATATTCAGATAGTTTCCACTGATATTCAGAAAGTTACAATTGATATTTAGAAAGTTACAATTCATATTCAGAATTTCCATTTAATATTCATTTTTTATTTTTTTTATTCAGAAAATTACAATTCATATTCAGAATTTCCATTTCATATTCAGAAAATCGCATTTCTTATTCAGAATTTCCATTTCATTATCAGAAAGTTACAACTTATATTCAGAATATTACAATTCATATTCAGAAAGTTACAATTGATATTCAGAATATTACAATTCATATTAAGAATTTCCATTTCATATTCAGAAAATCACATTTCATATTCAGAATTTCCATTTCATTTTCAGAAAGTTAAAATTCATATTCAGAATATTACAATTCATATTCAGAATTTCCATTTCATATTCAGAAAGTTACAATTCTTATTCAGAATTCCACTTCATATTCAGAAAGTTACAATTCATATTCAGAATTTCCATTTAATATTCAGAAAATTTCAATTCATATTCAGAAAGTTTCAACTGATATTCAGAAAATTACAATTGATATTTAGAAAGTTACAATTCATATTCAGAATTTCCATTTAATATTCAGATAATTACAATTCATATTCAGAAAATTACAACTCATATTCAGAATTTCCATTTAGTATTCAGAAAATCATAATTCATATTCAGAATTTCCATTTCAAATTCAGAAAATCACATTTCATATTCAGAATTTCCATTTCATTTTCAGAAAGTTACATTTCATATTCACAATATTACAATTCATATTCAGAATTTTCATTTCATTTTCAGAAGGTTACAATTCTTATTCAGAATTCCACTTCATATTCAGAAAGTTACAATTCATATTCAAAATTTCCATTTAATATTCAGAAAATTTCAATTCATATTCAGAAAGTTTCAACTGATATCCAGAAAGTTACAATTGATATTTAGAAAGTTGCAATTCATATTCAGAAATTCCATTTAATATTCAGAATTTCCATGTCATGAATTGTAACTTCATGAAATGGAAATTCTGAATATTAAATGGAAATTCTGAATATGAATTGCAACTTTCTAAATATCATATACAGAATATTACAATTCATATTCAGAATTTCAACGTCTTATTCAGAAAGGTACAATTCATATTCAGAATTCCCCTTCATATTCAGAAAGTTACAATTCATATTCAGAATTTCCATTTAATATTCAGAACATTTCAATTCATATTCAGAAGGTTTTAACTGATATTCAGGAAGTTACAATTGATATTCAGAAAGTTACAATTCATATTCAGAATTCCATTTCATATTTAGAAAGTTACAATTCATTAACAGAATTTCCATTTCATATTCAGAAAATCACATTTCATATTCAGAATTTCCATTTCATTTTCAGAAAGTTACAATTCATTTTCAGAATTTCCATTTCATATTCAGAAAGTTACAATTCTTATTCAGAATTCCACCTTATATTCAGAAAGTTACAATTCATATTCAGAATTTCCATTTAATATTCAGAAAATTTCAATTCATATTCAGAAAGTTCCAATTGATATTCATAAAGTTACAATTGATATTTAGAAAGTTACAATTCATATTCAGAATTTCCATTTAATATACAGAAAATTACAATTCATATTAAGAATTTCCAATTCATATTCAGAAAATCACATTTCATATTCAGAATTTCCATTTAAGCTGATATTCAGAAAGTTACAATTGAAATTCAGAAAGTTACAATTCATATTCAGAATTTCCATTTAATATTCAGAAAATTACAATTCTTTATCAGAATTTCCATTTCATATTCAGAAAATACATTTCATATTCAGAATTTCTATTTCATTTTCAGAAAGTTACATTTCATATTCAGAATATTACAATTCATATTCAGAATTTCCATTTCATATTCAGAATGTTAAAATTCTTATTCAGAATTCCACTTCATATTCAGAAAGTTACAATTCATATTCATAATTTCCATTTAATATTCAGAAAATTTCAATTCATATTCAGATAGTTTCAACTGATATTCAGAAAGTTAAAATTAATATTTAGAAAGTTACAATTCATATTCAGAATTTCCATTTAATATTCAGAAAATTACAATTCATATTCAGAATTTCCATTTCATGTTCAGAAATTTACAACTCTTATTCAAAATTCCACTTCATATTCAGAAAGTTACAATTCATATTCAGAATTTCCATTTAATATTCAGAAAATTTCAATTCATATTCAGAAAATTTCAACTGATATTAAGAAAGTTAAAATTGATATTTAGAAAGTTACAACTCATATTCAGAATTGCCATTTGATATTCAGAAAATTACAATTCATATTCAGAATTTCCATTTCAAATTCAGAAAATCATATTTCATATTCAGAATTTCCATTTTATTTTAAGAAAGTTACAATTCATATTCAGAATTTCCATTTAATATTAAGATAATTACAATTCATATTCAGAAAGTTACAATTAATATTCAGAATTTCCACTTAATATTAAGAAAATTTCAATTCTTATTCAGAAAGTTTCAACTGATATTCAGAAAGTTACAATTGATATTTAGAAAGTTACAATTGATATTTAGAAAGCTATAATTCATATTCAGAATTTCCATTTGATATTCAGAAAATTACAATTCATATTCAGAATTTCCGTTTAATATTCGGATAATTACAATTCATGTTCAGAAAATTACAACTCATATTCAGAATTTCCATTTCATATTCAGAAAGTTACAATTCTTATTCAGAATTCCACTTCATATTCAGAAAGTTACAATTCATATTCAGAATTTCCATTTAATATTCAGAAAATTTCAATTCATATTCAGAAAATTTCAACTCATGTTTAGAAAGTTACAATTGATATTTAGAAAGTTACAATTCATATTCAGAATTTCCATTTGATATTCAGAAAATTACAATTCATATTCAGAATTTCCGTTTAATATTCAGATAATTACAATTCATGATCAGAAAATTACAACTCATATTCAGAATTTCCATTTCATTATCAGAGAATTACAACTCATATTCAGAATATTACAATTCATATTCAGAAAGTTAAAATTCATATTCAGAATATTACAATTCCTATTCAGAATTTCCATTTAGTATTCAGAAAACTTCAATTCATATTCGGAAAGTTTCAACTGATATTCAGAAAGTTACAATTGATATTTAGAAAGTTACAATTCATATTCAGAATTTCCATTTATTATTCAGATAATTACAATTCATATTCAGAATTTCCATTTCAAATTCAGAAAATCACATTTCATATTCAGAATTTCCATTTCATTTTCAGAAAGTTACAATTCATATTCAGAATTTCCATTTAATATTAAGATAATTACAATTCATTTTCAGAATTCCCCTTCATATTCAGAAAGTTACAATTCATATTCAGAATTTCTATTTATTATTCAGATAATTACAATTCATATTCAGAATTTCCATTTCAAATTCAGAAAATCACATTTCATATTCAGAATTTCCATTTCATTTTAAGAAAGTTACAATTCATATTCAGAATTTCCATTTAATATTCAGAAAATTACAATTCATATTCAGAATTCCCCTTCATATTCAGAAAGTTACAATTCATATTCAGAATTTCCATTTAATATTCAGAACATTTCAATTCATATTCGGAAGGTTTTAACTGATATTCAGGAAGTTACAATTGATATTCAGAAAGTTACAATTCATATTCAGAATTCCCCTTCATATTCAGAAAGTTACAATTCATATTCAGAATTTCTATTTATTATTCAGATAATTACAATTCATATTCAGAATTTCCATTTCAAATTCAGAAAATCATATTTCATATTCAGAATTTCCATTTCATTTTAAGAAAGTTACAATTAATATTCAGAATTTCCATTTAATATTCAGAAAATTACAATTAATATTCAGAATTCCCCTTCATATTCAGAAAGTTACAATTCATATTCAGAATTTCCATTTAATATTCAGAACATTTCAATTCATATTCGGAAGGTTTTAACTGATATTCAGGAAGTTACAATTGATATTCAGAAAGTTACAATTCATATTCAGAATTCCCCTTCATATTCAGAAAGTTACAATTCATATTCAGAATTTCTATTTATTATTCAGATAATTACAATTCATATTCAGAATTTCCATTTCAAATTCAGAAAATCATATTTCATATTCAGAATTTCCATTTCATTTTAAGAAAGTTACAATTCATATTCAGAATTTCCATTTAATATTCAGAACATTTCAATTCATATTCAGAAGGTTTTAACTGATATTCAGGAAGTTACAATTGATATTCAGAAAGTTACAATTCATATTCAGAATTCCATTTCATATTCAGAAAGTTACAATTCATTAACAGAATTTCCATTTCATATTCAGAAAATCACATTTCATATTCAGAATTTCCATTTCATTTTCAGAAAGTTACAATTCATATTCAGAATATTACAATTCATATTCAGAATTTCCATTTCATATTCAGAAAGTTACAATTTTTATTCAGAATTCCACTTCATATTCAGAAAGTTACAATTCATATTCAGAATTTCCATTTAATATTCAGAAAATTTCAATTCATATTCAGAAAGTTCCAACTGATATTCATAAAGTTACAATTGATATTTAGAAAGTTACAATTCATATTCAGAATTCCCATTTAATATTCAGAAAATTAGAATTCATATTCAGAATTTCCATTTCATATTCAGAAAATCACATTTCATATTCATAATTTCCATTTAAGCTGATATTCAGAAAGTTACAATGGAAATTCAGAAAGTTACAATTCATATTCAGAATTTCCATTTAATATTCAGAAAATTACAATTCTTTATCAGAATTTCCATTTCACATTCAGAAAATCACATTTCATATTCAGAATTTCTATTTCTATTTCAGAAAGTTACAATTCATATTCAGAATATTACAATTCATATTCAGAATTTCCATTTCATATTCAGAATGTTAAAATTCTTATTCAGAACTCCACTTCATATTTAGAAAGTTACAATTCATATTCATAATTTCCATTTAATATTCAGAAAATTTCAATTCATATTCAGATAGTTTCAACTGATATTCAGAAAATTAAAATTGATATTTAGAAAATTACAATTCATATTCAGAATTTCCATTTCATATTCAGAAATTTACAATTCTTATTCAGAATTCCACTTCATATTCAGTAAGTTACAATTCATATTCAGAATTTCCATTTAATATTCAGAAAATTTAATTCATATTCAGAAAATTTCAACTGATATTAAGAATGTTACAATTGATATTTAGAAAGTTACAACTCATATTCAGAATTTCCATTTGATATTCAGAAAATTACAATTCATATTCAGAATTTCCATTTCAAATTCAGAAAATCACATTTCATATTCAGAATTTCCATTTCATTTTAAGAAAGTTACAATTCATATTCAGAATTTCCATTTAATATTAAGATAATTACAATTCATATTCAGAAAGTTACAATTAATATTCAGAATTTCCACTTAATATTAAGAAAATTTAAATTCTTATTCAGAAAGTTTCAACTGATACTCAGAAAGTTACAATTGATATTTAGAAAGTTACAATTCATATTCAGATTTCCATTTGATATTCATAAAATTACAATTCATATTCGGAATTTCCATTTAATATTCAGATAATTACAATTCATGATCAGAAAATTACAACTCATATTCAGAATTTCCATTTCATTATCAGAGAATTACAACTCATATTCAGAATATTACAATTCATATTCAAAAAGTTACAATTCATATTCAGAATATTACAATTCATATTCAGAATTTCCATTTAATATTCAGAAAACTTAAATTCATATTCAGAAATTTTCAACTGATATTCAGAAAGTTACAATGATATTTAGAAAGTTACAATTCATATTCAGAATTTCTATTTATTATTCAGATAATTACAATTCATATTCAGAATTTCCATTTCAAATTCAGAAAATCACATTTCATATTCAGAATTTCCATTTCCTTTTCAGAAAGTTACAATTCATATTCAGAATTTCCATTTAATATTAAGACAATTACAATTCATATTCAGAAAGTTACAATTAATAATCAGAATTTACATTTAATATTCAGAAAATTTCAATTCATACTCAGAAAGTTTCAACTGATATTCAGAAAGTTACAATTGATATTTAGAAAGTTAAAATTCATATTCAGAATTTCCATTTAATATTCAGATAATTACAATTCATATTCAGAAAATTGCAATTCATATTCAGAATTTCCATTTAGTATTCAGAAAATCACAATTCATATTCAGAATTTCCATTTCAAATTCAGAAAATTGCATTTCATATTCAGAATTTCCATTTCATTTTCAGAAAGTTACATTTCATATTCAGAATAATACAATTCGTAATCAGAATTTCCATTTCATATTCAAAAAATTACAATTCATATTCAGAAAGTTAAAATTCATATTCAGAATTTCCATTTAATATTCAGAAAAATTCAATTCATATTCAGAAAGTTTCAACTGATATTCAGAAAGTTAAAATTGATATTTAGAAAGTTACAATTCATATTCAGAATTTCCATTTAATATTCAGATAATTACAATTCATATTCAGAAAACTACAATTAATAGTCAGAATTTCCATTTACTATTCAGAAAATTACATATTCAGAAAAAATTCGTATTCAGAATTTCTATTTCAAATTCAGAAAATCACATCCCATATTCAGAATTTCCATTTAATTTTCAGAAAGTTACAATTCATATTCAGAATTTCCATTTAATATTCAGATAATTACAATTAATAGTCAGAATTTCCATTTAATATTCAGAAAATTACATATTCAGAAAAAATTCGTATTCAGAATTTCTATTTCAAATTCAGAAAATCACATCCCATATTCAGAATTTCCATTTAATTTTCAGAAAGTTGCAATTCATATTCAGAATTTCCATTTAATATTCAGATATATACAATTCATATTCAGAAAGTTACAATTAATATTCAGAATTTGCATTTGATATTCAGAAAAATTTCAATTCATATTCAGAAAGTTTCAACTGATATTCAGAAAGTTACAATTAATATTTAGAAAGTTGCAATTCATATTCAGAATTTCCATTTAATATTCAGATAATTACAATTCATATTCAGAAAATTACTATTCATATTCAGAATTTCCATTTCGTATTCAGAAAATCACATTTCATATTCAAAATTTCCATTTCATATTCAGAAAATCACATTTCATATTTAGAATTTCCATTTCATTTTCTGAAAGTTACAATTCATATTAACAATTTCCATTTAATATTCAGATAATTACAATTCATATTCAGAAAATTACAATTCATATTCAGAATTTCCATTTCATATTCAGAAAATCACATTTCATATTCAAAATTTCCATTTCATTTTCAGAAAGTTACAATTCATACTCAGAATATTACAATTCATATTCAGAAAGTTACAATTCATATTCAGAAAATCACATCCCATATTCAGAAAGGTACAATTAATATTCAGAATTTGCATTTAATATTCAGAAATTTCAATTCATATACAGAAAGTTTCAACTGATATTCATAAAGTTACAATTGATATTTAGAAAGTTACAATTCATATTCAGAATTTCCATTTCATATTCAGATAATCACATTTCATATTTAGAATTTCCATTTCATTTTCAGAAAGTTAAAATTCATATTCAGAATATTACAATTCATATTCAGAATTTCCATTTCATATTCAGAAAGTTACAATTCTTATTCAGAATTCCATTTCATATTCAGAAAGTTATAATTCATATTCAGAATTTCCATTTAATATTCAGAAAATTTCAATTCATATTCAGAAAGTTTCAACTGATATTCAGAAAATTACATTTGATAGTTAGAAAGTTACAATTCATATCCAGAACTTCCATTTAATATTCAGATAATTGCAATTCATATTCAGAAAATTACAATTCATTCTCAGAAAGTTAAAATTCATATTCAGAATATTACAATTCATATTCAGAATTTCCATTTCATATTCAAAAAGTTACAATTCATATTCAGAATTTCCATTTAATATTCAGATAATTACAATTCATATTCAGAAAGTTACAATTAATATTCAGAATTTGCATTTAATATTCAGAAAATTTCAATTCATATTCAGAAAGTTTCAACTGATATTCAGAAAGTTACAATTAATATTTAGAAAGTTGCAATTCATATTCAGAATTTCCATTTAATATTCAGATAATTACAATTCATATTCAGAAAATTACTATTCATATTCAGAATTTCCATTTCGTATTCAGAAAATCACATTTCATATTCAGAATTTCCATTTCATATTCAGAAAATCACATTTCATATTTAGAATTTTAATTTCATTTTCTGAGAGTTACAATTCATATTAACAATTTCCATTTAATATTCAGATAATTACAATTCATATTCAGAAAATTACAATTAATATTCAGAATTTCCATTTCATATTCAGAAAATCACATTTCACATTCAAAATTTCCATTTCATTTTCAGAAAGTTACAATTCATTCTCAGAATATTACAATTCATATTCAGAAAGTTACAATTTATATTCAGAAAATCACATCCCATATTCAGAAAGGTACAATTAATATTCAGAATTTGCATTTAATATTCAGAAATTTCAATTCATATTCAGAAAGTTTCAACTGATATTCATAAAGTTACAATTCATATTTAGAAAGTTACAATTCATATTCAGAATTTCTATTTATTATTCAGATAAATACAATTCATATTCAGAATTTCTATTTCAAATTCAGAAAATCACATCCCATATTCAGAATTTCCATTTAATTTTCAGAAAGTTACAATTCATATTCAGAATTTCCATTTAATATTCAGATAATTACAATTCATATTCAGAAAGTTACAATTAATATTCAGAATTTGCATTTGATATTCAGAAAATTTCAATTCATATTCAGAAAGTTTCAACTGATATTCAGAAAGTAACAATTAATATTTAAAAAGTTGCAATTCATATTCAGAATTTCCATTTAATATTCAGATAAACAAGAAGAAGATAATTCAATTGATAAATCTTTTGAACCAGATCCTATTTTCACTGAAAAACAAATCATCGTGGTAATAATAATCCTACTATGGATGTTGATATGCAAGAAAATATTCATCAGCAAAGTGGTTCAGGTCATGGCCCGAATTCGGGGGCGAGATCGGGTGCAACAGGAAGTGGAGATTCCTCTTCTGAGAGTATCACATGGATGAGACCAAGTAGACCATGTTCAAATAATCATATGAATTTCACGAAAACAAAAATATTAATTAGCTATGGATATAGTAAAGAAAATATACAAACTTCACCAACTATTGATCAAATAACAACACATTTAGCTTTAATTCCAGTTGATTTTGTTCCATTTTTATACTCAGTTGAGCAGAGCTCACAGAGTATATTAAGTTTGATTGGATAACGGTTGGTTGTACATATATAAAGGAATCGAGATAGATATAGACTTCCATATATCAAAATAATCAGGATCGAAAAAAAATTTGATTGAGCCATGTCCGTCCGTCCGTCCGTCCGTTAACACGATAACTTGAGTAAATTTTGAGGTATCTTGATGAAATTTGGTATGTAGATTCCTGAGCACTTCTCTCAGATCGCTGTTTAAAATGAACGATATCGGACTATAACCACGCCCACTTTTTCGATATCGAAAATTTCGAAAAACCGAAAAAGTGCGATAATTCATTACCAAAGATCGATAAAGCGACGAAACTTGGTAGATGAGTTGAACTTATGACGCGAAATAGAAAATTAGTAAAATCTTGGACAATGGGCGTGGCACCGCCCACTTTTAAAAGAAGGTAATTTAAAACTTTTGCAAGCTGTAATTTGGCAGTCGTTGAAGACATCATGATGAAATTTGGCAGGAACGTTACTCTTATTACTATATGTACGCTTAATAAAAATTAGCAAAATCGGAGAAGGACCACGCCCACTTTTAAAAAAAAATTTTTTTTAAAGTAAAATTTTAACAAAAAATTTAATATCTTTACAGTATATAAGTAAATTATGTCAAGATTCAACTCCAGTAATGATATGGTGCAACAAAATACAAAAATAAAAGAAAATTTAAAAATGGGCGTGGCTCCGCCCTTTTTCATTTAATTTGTCTAGGATACTTTTAACGCCATAAGTTGAACAAAAATTAACCAGTCCTTTTGAAATTTGGTAGGGGCATAGATTTTATAGCGTTAACTGTTTTCTGTGAAAATGGGCGAAATCGGTTGATGTCACGCCCAGTTTTTATACACAGTCGTCCGTCTGTCCTTCCGCATGGCCGTTAACACGATAACTTGAGCAAAAATCGATATATCTTGACTAAACTCAGTTCACGTACTTATCTGAACTCACTTTATCTTGGCATGAAAAATGAACGAAATCCGACTATGACCACGCCCACTTTTTCGATATCGAAAATTACGAAAAATGAAAAAAAATGCCATAATTCTATACCAAATACGAAAAAAGGGATGAAATATGGTAAGGTAATTGGATTGCTTTATTGACGCGAAATATAACTTTAGTAAAAACTTTATTAAATGGTTGTGACACCTACCATATTAAGTAGAAGAAAATGAACAAGTTCTGCAGGGCGAAATAAAAAACCCTTAAAATCTTGGCAGGTATTACATATATAAATAAATTAGCGGTATCCAACAGATGATGTTCTGGGTCACCCTGGTCCACATTTTGGTCGATATCTGGAAAACGCCTTCACATATACAACTACCACCACTCCCTTTTAAAACTCTCATTAATACCTTTAATTTGATACCCATATCGTACAAACTATTTCTAGAGTCACCCCTGGTCCACCTTTATGGCGATATTTCGAAAAGGCGAACACCTAAAGAACGAAGGCCCACTCCCTTTTAAAAATACTCATTAACACCTTTCATTTGATACCCATATCGTACAAACAAAGTCTAGAGTCACCCCTGGTCCAGAAAGGCCCACTCCCTCTTAAAATACTCTTTAACCCCTTTCGTTTGATACCCATATTGCACAAACGAATTCTAGAGTCACCCCTGGACCACCTTTATGGCGATATCTCGAAACGGCGTCCACCTATGGAACTAAGGCTTACTCCCTTTTAAAATACTCATTAACACCTTTCATTTGATACCCATATCGTACAAACGCATTCTAGAGTCACACCTGGTCCATCTTTATGGCGATATCTCGAAAAGGCGTCCACCTATAGAACTAAGGCCCACTCCCTCTTAAAATACTCATTAACTCCTTTCGTTTGATACCCATATTGCACAAACGAATTCTAGAGTCACCCCTGGTCCACCTTTATGGCGATATCTCGAAAAGTGGTCCACCTATAGAACTAAGCCCCACGCCCTTTTAAAAGAATCATTAACACCTTTCATTTGATACCCATATCATACAAACAAATTCTAAAGTCACCCCTGGTCCACCTTTATGGCGATATCTCGAAAAGGCGAACACCTATAAAACGAAGGCCCACTCCCTTTTAAAAATACTCATTAACACCTTTCATTTGATACCCATATCGTACAAACAAAGTCTAGAGTCACCCCTGGTCCACCTTTATTGCGATACCTCGAAAATGCGTCCACCTATAGAACTAAGGCCCACTCCCTCTTAAAATACTCATTAACTCCTTTCGTTTGATACCCATATTGCACAAACGAATTCTAGAGTCACCCCTGGTCCACCTTTATGGCCATATCTCGAAAAGGGGTCCACCTATAGAACTAAGCCCCACGCCCTTTTAAAATAATCATTAACACATTTTATTTGATACCCATATCATACAAACAAATTCTAAAGTCACCCCTGGTCCACCTTTATTGCGATATCTCGAAAAGGCGAACACCTATAAAACGAAGGCCCACTCCCTTTTAAAATGCTCATTAACACCTTTCATTTGATACGCATATCGTACAAACGCATTCTAGAGTCACCCCTGTTCCATCTTTACGGCGATATCTCGAAAAGGCGTCCATCTATAGAACTTAGGTCCACGCCCTTTTAAAATACTAATTAATGCCTTTCATTTGATACACATGTCATACAAACACATTCCAGGGTTTCCCTCGGTTCATTTTCCTACATGGTTATTTTCCCTTATGTTGTCACCATAGCTCTCAACTGAGTATGTAATGTTCGGTTACACCCGAACTTAACCTTCCTTACTTGTATTTAAGTGAAGTAGAATTTGATATGTTACCTTACAGCCGAAGTTGTAAAAGTTTCATGTTCTGTTACACCATTAGGAACTAGAACTGCTTTTGATGTTGGATCTACCATTTCAGGTACTGAAACGTCTGAATATGTTCCTATTGGATTAATTGCTACAGGATTAAATAAGAAATGTTATGGTAAAAATGTTTCATATACATGTAGTACTACTGATCCAATGAAAGTTACTGATGTCAAAGATATGAATGTGAAAGAAATATATGAAAAATATTATAAACATATTCCTTCTAATGCATTGTGCGTACCTCAGCCAATTGAACAATATTTTATACATGAATGGAATAGAGAAAAGAATCCAGATGAAGCTGTATATAAAGATTATATTATTCACAACAAAGGAGCAATTCGAATGGACGAACAAGTTCATCCATTTTTTAATTAATCAAGCAATTGGAATACCAATTGCCCATTATGAATACAAACCTAAAAGTGGTTTTATTAAGAGAGGAAAAGAACATTTTGTTCCTTATACACGCCAAACTTACAAAGTGCATTCAAATAAAACTCGACCCCATAGTCATGTATTGCAATTTTTTAAAAGTGCAAATGTGCCAGTAAGTGGAGATATTGGTTTAGGTAAGACAACAACAACTCCAATTGTAATTAATAATATAAATGATGTATATGCAGGAACTATTGAATCTTATGGAACATATCATCCAATTTATGGAGGTTTTGGTTATGATGCACAACCTCAATTACATGTTGGTTTAATAGCTACACCTCAATTAAAACCTGGTGATAATTCAAAGACGTATTTGAATAGTGCATGTTATTGGAAAGTTGAATGTTCAATCGATATTAAGTGTAATATTTCATCATGTTTTGGTAAAGGGTTCAGTGTTAGTTGGCCATTGGAAACGAACTTTTGTGCAAATTATGATCGAGCCTATACAGATGGACAAACACTATTTGGAGTAACTGATGATGTCAATGGCAGAGTATCTGCCAAACTTACTGCAGATGAAGACGATGATGATGAAGATTACATAGTAATAAATAAAACACGAAAATTAAATTTATAATCAATTTATAATTTTATATTTATTCAATAAATAATAACTTGACATTGGATGTGGCTTCTTTTTATAACTTTTCAGTTTTTTATATGATCTCCATTTGTAAGTATACATTCTAGACCTAAATGCAGAATCATTTGGAAAAACATCATTATTTGATAATACAATTATTGGAGTTCTCATTATTACAGCATCACTTGCATATTTTACTTTTGCAGCAACTGTATCGCCACCAAATAACATTTTCAAAGTTTCTGTTGCTGAAGGTTCTAATAGTGGTTCATTCCATAAAATTATTCTTTTATTTACACATTCCATAAGAGGAAATGAACAGTATCTATTAAAATTACCTACTTGACCAAAGTTTAAACAATAGTGTATAAATGTATCAAAAAAGAAATTTTTTCCTGCATTAGGTGGTGATAATATAAACATGGTATTTTTCTTTGGAATATTTTTATCTATAATGTTATAAAGATTTCTTAAAAATATTACAAATTCTTCTTCATTATTAGTAAATTGATATTTTAATAAATCTTCTAAAATGTCTATTGATTCTGGTATAGTATAATAGTAATTATTTAATTTCCAATTGGAGCATTAAAAATTAAATTTTGCGGTTCAATTGTTTTTAAAAACATGAATATTTCCTTAAAATTTAAATTGATAATATCATTATTTATTATTTTTAAACAATTTTTTATTAATATAGAGTCTATATTCCAAAATTTGAATTCTGATGATAACCACATTGAAGTATTTAATATATGATGAATTGGAGCTGTTGGATGCTGTTTCAAAAATTCTACTACTTTGTCTCCCTTTCCTCTCTTTTTACACCCGGAATTTGAGATATCTGGCTCATCACTGAAAGCAGCAGTTTCATTACCATTTGGTGGTTCGGATCCAATGGTGAATTTATTATAAAAGTCGACCGATAATTCGCTTCCTTCCACCATTCTGTCTTCGGTTTCTTCGATATCTTTGAAAAATCGAATACATCGAGCTTCATCACTTGGTAGCCACGTTCTCCCGGCGATGTTAAAATCGATTTACTGCCTGGAATCTTTCTGCAGATAGATTGACAAATTAATCCAGTGTTGGATCGTGAACTGCCAACTCGGAACGATTCGTCTAGCATATCTTCTAGGGAATTGCTTTCTAATGTTATTGTAGAAGGAACATCTGCATGAATTGTTTGAATAGGAACAGTCGTGGATGATGTGGATGTGGTTGCCGTGGTATGAAATGATGAGGATGACCCCTGAAAATTTTCTGCATATTTGTTTGTGATCCAATTGGATGTCTCCAATGCCATATGGGCTTCCGTGTACGTCGTGTACCACTCGCTGTTTAAGATGATACTTACTAAACTCCTCATTGAACACTTGCCTGTTAAAAAAAAAAAAATCATTAATATATATTTTTATATTATATAAATTATTTGTATTACCTAATTGTTTGTTTTGGTTCAGCAGTTGCTTTTGAACAAAAGCCATCGATTCCATCAGATTGTGCAGGTACCTCTTCGCCTCGTACATCTTCTCCACCAAAGAGAGAGATATCAATATCTCCAATGCCGGATTTATATCCAACAGCTATTCCGTCGTCCATATCACCAGCCGCACAGAAAGAATAGAAATATTGTCCGAATTCTGCGGTAGAATCGATGCCTTCCTCATTTCGCCATATATATCCAATTTCATTTGTTGGTTGTTTCCTGATTATCTGATTTCCGTTTCCTTTTTTTCTCGTTCGTCAGAGCCACTTCCACCATCAGAGTAATTGGAAGAGGTTGAATTTGATCTTCGTCTTTTTTCGACATCTTTTCTAATATCGCTTCCTCTTCGGTTTCTGTCATTACCGACGACACATCGTCGTCGATCACCACCGGTTCGCGATTCATCTTCACTTGTTTCCTCAACATTATTTTCAGGTGAATAACAATAACTACACACACTATTTTCACTGTCACTGTTCAAAAACATTTAACTTTTAATTTCAAATCGTTGCCTTTATATACAATTTTCATGTCTAAAAATACATTTTGTCCATCCGCACTATGCGTGGTAAAAATAATAAAACATTATGACGACGACGACGACTGGTGCACCCGCAAAGGCAATCAGCAGAAGAAGCAATTGCTCAGATCATGACTTAGCAATCATGGCCTACGGCCGATGCTGTCGATCGGAAAATTGCTTCCTCTGCTGATTGCCTTTGCGGGTGCACCAGTCGTCGTCGTCGTCATAATGTTTTATTATTTTTACTGCGCATAATTCAACTCGAACGAGTTGTTTCACAATATACATAACAGGTAGTGCTACAAATAGATTATGATACAATGTTGTTGAACAGTATATAAGGCAATGTGCCACACTAGTTATATTAGTATGTTGGCACACAGGGACGGATTTACATATCCAGGGTATAATTATTTTGGGCCCGGTAATACAATATACAAAGATGATGAACCAGTTAATGATGTGGATGTTGATGCATAAATACACGATATAGAATATGAATTAGCTACAACAAAGTCTCAAATTAGAGAAGCAGATCGTGAAGCAATATTAAATTTTATAAAAGATTATCAACATAATGAATCTTTAGAAGAATTACTTGGAATAATTGGTATATCTATTAAATATGGTTTTGAAACAATATTTGGAGTTCATTATCCAAATATGAGTAATGTTCAAAAAACGTTTAATCAAATTGTATATGCAAGAAGAGAACAAGATATAGCCGAAGAATGGAATAATATTAAATTTCAACCAAATAAAGGTGGATACAGAAATATACAAGATTTTAAATCGACATCACAAATAGCAAAAGCAATTTATGCATCATATAAAACAGGAGGTTATAAGTGGCATTTAATAAAAGCAGAATTTGATGCACAACAACGTGCAAGAGCTAATGAACCATCTAGCCCCGGAGCCAATAACGAACCCCCCGCCAAACATCCAAGAATTGAAGAAGATAATTCAATCGATAAATCTGTTGAACCAGATCCTATTTTCATTGAAAAACTAAATCATCGTGGTAATAATAATATAATAATAATAATAATAATATTCATCAGCAAAGTGGTTCAGGTCGTGGCCCGAATTCGGGGGCGAGATCGGGTTCAACAGGAAGTGGAGATTCCTCTTCTGAGAGTATCACATGGATGAGATCAAGTAGACCATGTTCAAATAATCATATGAATTTCACGAAAACAAAAATATTAATTAGCTATGGATATAGTACTGAAAATATACAAACTTCACCAACTATTGATCAAATAACAACACCGTTAGCTTTAATTCCAGTTGATTTTGTTCCATTTTATTTAAGTGAAGCAGAATTTGATATGTTACCTAGTACAGCCGAAGTTGTAAAAGTTTCATGTTCTGTTACACCATTAGGAACTAGAACTGCTTTTGATGTTGGATCTACCATTTCAGGTACTGAAACGTCTGAATATGTTCCTATTGGATTAATTGCTACAGGATTAAATAAGAAATGTTATGGTAAAAATGTTTCATATACATGTAGTACTACTGATCCAATGAAAGCTACTGATGTCAAAGATATGAATGTGAAAAAAATATATGAAAAATATTATAAACATATTCCTTCTAATGCATTGTGCGTACCTCAGCCAATTGAACAATATTTTATACATGAATAGAATAGAGAAAAGAATCCAGATGAAGCTGTATATAAAGATTATATTATTCACAACAAAGGAGCAATTCGAATGGACGAACAAGTTCATCAATTTTTAATAAATCAAGCAATTGGAATACCAATTGCCCATTATGAATACAAACCTAAAAGTGGTTTTATTAAGAGAGGAAAAGAACATTTTGTTCCTTATACACGCCAAACTTACAAAGTGCATTCAAATAAAACTCGACCCCATAGTCATGTATTGCAATATTTATACCTTTCATGAAAATGAAATGGTATATTAATTTCGTCACGAAACCGAAAATTGTAAGTCCTTAAAGGAAAATAGATAGACCCACCATTAAGTGTACCGAAATAATCAGGTTGAAGAGCTGAGTTGATTTAGCCATGTCCGTCTGTCCGTCTGTCCGTCTGTCTGTTTGTATGCAAACTAGTCCCTCAATTTTTGAGATATCTTGATAAAATTTGGTGAGCGGGTGTATTTGGGTGTCCGATTAGACATTTGTCGGAACCGACCGGATCGGACCACTATAGCATATATCCTCCATACAACCGATTTTTAAGAAAAAGAGGATTTTTGTAATATCTTACCCAATTTAACAGATTGAAGCTTCAAAATTCACCATATACTTTCGTATATTGCACATATTGTTGCCTGAAAAAATTTATGAGATCGGTCGTATATATAGTATATATCCCCCACAACCGATTGTTCAGATAAGGAACTTTTCGTAATTACTGCCCTATTTTAAGAGCTAGAGGCTTCAAATTTCAACGAATGCTTACGTATATAGCATATATTGTTGTCTGAAAAAATCATAAAGATCGGTGGTATATATAGTATATATATGGTGGTATATATAGTATATATAAAAATATATATATATATATTTTCGCAAATTTTAGCGCCATTTTAACAGCTAGAAGCTTCAAATTTCACCGAATATTTACGTATATAGCATATATTGTTGTCTGAAAAAATCATAGAGATCGGTTGTATATATAGTATATATCTCATACAACCGATTGTTCAGATAAGAAACTTTTCGCAATTTCTACCCCATTTTAACAGCTATAAGCTTCAAATTTCACCGATTGCTTACGTATATAGCATATATTGTTGTCTGAAAAAATCATAGAGATCGGTTGTATATATAGTATATATCTCATACAACCGATTGTTCAGATAAAAAACTTTTCGCAATTTTTACCCCATTTTAACAGATATAAGCTTCAAATTTCACTGATTGCTTACGTAGATAGCATATATTGTTGTCTGAAAAAATCATAGAGATCGGTTGTATATATAGTATATATCTCATACAACCGATTGTTCAGATAAGAAACTTTTCGCAATTTCTACCCCATTTTAACAGTTATAAGCTTCAAATTACACCGATTGCTTACGTATATAGTATGTACTGTTGTGTCAAAAAATCATATAGATCGGTGATATATATAATATATATATGATGGTATATATAGTATATATATTTTTTTTTTACGATTTCGGCCCCATTTTAACAGCTAGTAGCTTCAAATTTCACCAACTGCTTACGTGTATAGCATATATTGACGTCTGAAAAAATCATTGAGATCGGTGGTATACATAGTATATATCTCATACAACCGATTGTTCAGATAAGAAACTTTGCGCAATTTCTGCCCCGTTTTAACAGTTAGAAGCTTCAAATTTCACAAAATGCTTACGTATATAGCATATATTGTTGTCTGAAAAAATCATAGAGATCGGTGGTATATATATTATATACTTCATATAAACTGTCATTTTTGCCCCTTTTTTACGGATAGAAGCTTCAACATTCATCAAATTTCATTAAATAGTTACGTTTACGTCATATATTTTTGAAATACGTGATTCGTAGTCATAGTTTTTACACGCAGACCACACAAAACCTGAAACTTTGCATCCTCACACAAAGTACCTACCTATTTTTATACCTTTCATGAAAATGAAATGGTATATTAATTTCGTCACGAAACCGAAAATTGTAAGTCCTTAAAGGAAAATAGAAATAATCAGGTTGAAGAGCTGAGTTGATTTAGCCATGTCCGTCGGTCCGTCTGTCCGTCTATCTGTTTGTATGCAAACTAGTCCCTCATTTTTTGAGATATCTTGATAAAATTTGGTGAGCGGGTGTATTTGGGTGTCCGATTAGACATTTGTCGGAACCGACAGGATCGGACCACTATAGCATATATCCTCCATACAACCGATTTTTCAGAAAAAGAGGATTTTTGTAATATCTTACCCAATTTAACAGATTGAAGCTTCAAAATTCACCGTATACTTTCGTATATTGCACATATTGTTGCCTGAAAAAATTTATGAGATCGGTCGTATATATAGTATATATCTCCCACAACCGATTGTTCAGATAAGGAACTTTTCGTAATTACTGCCCTATTTTAAGAGCTAGAGGCTTCAAATTTCAACGAATGCTTACGTATATAGCATATATTGTTGTCTGAAAAAATCATAAAGATCGGTGGTATATATAGTATATATATGGTGGTATATATAGTATATATATAAATATATATATATATATATTTTCGCAAATTTTAGCCCCATTTTAACAGCTAGAAGCTTTAAATTTCACCGAATATTTACGTATATAGCATATATTGTTGTCTGAAAAAATCATAGAGATCGGTTGTATATATAGTATATATCTCATACAACCGATTGTTCAGATAAGAAACTTTTCGCAATTTCTACCCCATTTTAACAGCTATAAGCTTCAAATTTCACCGGTTGCTTACGTATATAGCATATATTGTTGTCTGAAAAAATCATAGAGATCGGTTGTATATATAGTATATATCTCATACAACCGATTGTTCAGATAAAAAACTTTTCGCAATTTTTACCCCATTTTAACAGCTATAAGCTTCAAATTTCACTGATTGCATACGTATATAGCATATATTGTTGTCTGAAAAAATCATAGAGATCGGTTTTATATATAGTATATATCTCATACAACCGATTGTTCAGATACGAAACTTTTCGCAATTTCTACCCCATTTTAACAGTTATAAGCTTCAAATTACACCGATTGCTTACGTATATAGTATGTATTGTTGTGTCAAAAATCATATAGATCGGTGATATATATAATATATATATGATGGTATATATATTATATATATATAGTATATATATTTTTTTTTACGATTTCGGCCCCATTTAACAGCTAGAAGCTTCAAATTTCACCAACTGCTTACGTGTATAGCATATATTGACGTCTGAAAAAATCATTGAGATCGGTAGTATATATAGTATATATCTCATACAACCGATTGTTCAGATAAGAAACTTTGCGCAAATTCTGCCCCGTTTTAACAGTTAGAAGCTTCAAATTTCACAAAATGCTTACGTATATAGCATATATTGTTGTCTGAAAAAATCATAGAGATCGGTGGTATATATATTATATACTTCATATAAACAGTCATTTTGACCCCTTTTTTACGGCTAGAAGCTTCAAAATTCATCAAATTTCATCAAATAGTTACGTTTACGTCATATATTTTTGAAATACGTGATTCGTAGTCATAGTTTTTACATGCAGACCACAAAAAACGTGAAGCTTTGCATCCTCACACAGATTACCTACCTATTTTTATACCTTTCATGAAAATGAAATGGTATATTAATTTCGTCACGAAACCGAAAATTGTAAGTCCTTAAAGGAAAATAGGTAGACCCACCATTAAGTATACCGAAATAATCAGGTTGAAGAGCTGAGTTGATTTAGCCATGTCCGTCGGTCCGTCTGTCCGTCTGTCTGTTTGTATGCAAACTAGTCCCTCAATTTTTGAGATATCTTGATAAAATTTGGTGAGCGGGTGTATTTGGGTGTCCGATTAGACATTTGTCGGAACCGACAGGATCGGGCCACTATAGCATATTTCCTCCATACAACCGATTTTTCAGAAAAAGAGGATTTTTGTAATATCTTACCCAATTTAACAGATTGAAGCTTCAAAATTCACCATATACTTTCGTATATTGCACATATTGTTGCCTGAAAAAATTTATGAGATCGGTCGTATATATAGTATATATCCCCCACAACCGATTGTTCAGATAAGGAACTTTTCGTAATTACTGCCCTATTTTAAGAGCTAGAGGCTTCAAATTTCAACGAATGCTTACGTATATAGCATATATTGTTGTCTGAAAAAATCATAAAGATCGGTGGTATATATAGTATATATATGGTGGTATATATAGTATATATATAAATATGTATATATATATATTTTCGCAAATTTTAGCCCCATTTTAACAGCTAGAAGCTTCAAATTTCACCGAATATTTACGTATATAGCATATATTGTTGTCTGAAAAAATCATAGAGATCGGTTGTATATATAGTATATATCTCATACAACCGATTGTTCAGATAAGAAACTTTTCGCAATTTCTACCCCATTTTAACAGCTATAAGCTTCAAATTTCACCGATTGCTTACGTATATAGCATATATTGTTGTCTGAAAAAATCATAGAGATCGGTTGTATATAGAGTATATATCTCATACAACCGATTGTTCAGATAAAAAACTTTTCGCAATTTTTACCCCATTTTAACAGATATAAGCTTCAAATTTTACTGATTGCTTACGTATATAGCATATATTGTTGTCTGAAAAAATCATAGAGATCGGTTGTATATATAGTATATATCTCATACAACCGATTGTTCAGATAAGAAACTTTTCGCAATTTCTACCCCATTTTAACAGTTATAAGCTTCAAATTACACCGATTGCTTACGTATATAGTATGTATTGTTGTGTCAAAAAATCATATAGATCGGTGATATATATAATATATATATGATGGTATATATAGTATATATATTTTTTTTTTACGATTTCGGCCCCATTTTAACAGCTAGTAGCTTCAAATTTCACCAACTGCTTACGTGTATAGCATATATTGACGTCTGAAAAAATCATTGAGATCGGTGGTATACATAGTATATATCTCATACAACCGATTGTTCAGATAAGAAACTTTGCGCAATTTCTGCCCCGTTTTAACAGTTAGAAGCTTCAAATTTCACAAAATGCTTACGTATATAGCATATATTGTTGTCTGAAAAAATCATAGAGATCGGTGGTATATATATTATATACTTCATATAAACAGTCATTTTGACCCCTTTTTTACGGCTTCAAAATTCATCATATTTCATCAAATAGTTACGTTTACGTCATATATTTTTGAAATACGTGATTCGTAGTCATAGTTTTTACATGCAGACCACAAAAAACGTGAAGCTTTGCATCCTCACACAGATTACCTACCTATTTTTTATTTTATATTTATCTTAAAAATCGTTTAGATATGTTCAAATTTCACCAAATGCTTACGTGTATAGCATATATTGTTGTCTGAGAAAATCATAGATACCGGTGGTATATATAGTATATATCCCATACAACCGATTGTTCAGATAAGAAACTTTGCGCAATTTCTTCCCCATTTTAACAGTTATAAGCTTTAAATTTCACCGATTGCTTACGTATATAGTATGCATTGTTGTGTCAAAAAATCATAGAGATCGGTGATATATATAATATATATATGATGGTATATATAGTATATATATATAGTATATATATATTTTTTTTACGATTTCGGCCCCATTTTAACAGCTAGAAGCTTCAAATTTCACCAACTGCTTACGTGTATAGCATATATTGATGTCTGAAAAAATCATTGAGATCGGTGGTATACATAGTATATATCTCATACAACCAATTGTTCAGATAAGAAACTTTGCGCAATTTCTGCCCCGTTTTAACAGTTAGAAGCTTCAAATTTCACAAAATGCTTACGTATATAGCATATATTGTTGTCTGAAAAAATCATAGAGATCGGTGGTATATATATTATATACCCCATATAAACTCTAATTTTTGCCCCCTTTTTACGGCTAGAAGCTTCAAAATTCATCAAATTTCATCAAATAGTTACGTTTACGTCATATATTGTTGAAATACGTGATTCGTAGTCATAGTTTTTACACGCAGACCACAAAAAACCTGAAACTTTGCATCCTGACACAAAGTACCTACCTGTTTTTTATTTTATATTTATCTTAAAAATCGTTAAGGTATGTAGATCTGTTCACTATATATTTCTTATCTTATACATCCGATTATTCGGAGATTACGAACGGGATAAGATTATTTTTCAGCCCCATTCATGAAAGGTATGAAGTCTTCGGCACAGCCGAAGACAGTCCCGTTCTTACTTGTTTAAAAGTGCAAATGTGCCAGTAAGTGGAGATATTGGTTTAGGTAAGACAACAACAACTCCAATTGTAATTAATAATATAAATGATGTATATGCAAGAACTATTGAATCTTATGGAACATATCATCCAATTTATGGAGGTTTTGGGTATGATGCACAACCTCAATTACATGTTGGTATAATAGCTACACCTCAATTAAAACCTGGTGATAATTCAAAGACGTATTTGAATAGTGCATGTTATTGGAAAGTTGAATGTTCAATCGATATTAAGTGTAATATTTCATCATGTTTTGGTAAAGGGTTCAGTGTTAGTTGGCCATTGGAAACGAACTTTTGTGCAAATTATGATCGAGCCTATACAGATGGACAAACACTATTTGGAGTAACTGATGATGTCAATGGCAGAGTATCTGCCAAACTTACTGCAGATGAAGACGATGATGATGAAGATTACATAGTAATAAATAAAACACGAAAATTAAATTTATAATCAATTTATAATTTTATATTTATTCAATAAATAATAACTTGACATTGGATGTGGCTTCTTTTTATAACTTTTCAGTTTTTTATATGATCTCCATTTGTAAGTATACATTCTAGATCTAAATGCAGAATCATTTGGAAAAACGTCATTATTTGATAATACAATTATTGGAGTTCTCATTATTACAGCATCACTTGCATATTTTACTTTTTCAGCAACTGCATCGCCACCAAATAACATTTTCAAAGTTTCTGTTGCTGAAGGTTCTAATAGTGGTTCATTCCATAAAATTATTCTTTTATTTACACATTCCATAAGAGGAAATAAACAGTATCTATTAAAATTACATAATTTACCAAAGTTTAAACAATAGTGTATAAATGTATCAAAAAAGAAATTTTTTCCTGCATTAGGTGGTGATAATATAAACATGGTATTTTTCTTTGGAATATTTTTATCTATAATGTTATAAAGATTTCTTAAAAATATTACAAGTTCTTCTTCATTATTAGTAAATTGATATTTTAATAAATCTTCTAAAATTTCTATTGATTCTGGTATAGTGTAATAGTAATTATATAAATTCCCAATTGGAGCATTAAAAATTAAATTTTGCGGTTCAATTGTTTTTAAATACATGAATATCTCCTTAAAATTTAAATTGTTAATATCATTATTTATTATTTTTAAACAACTTTTTTATTAATATAGAGTCTATATTCCAAAACTTGAATTCTGCTTATAACCACATTGAAGTATTTAATATATTGTCACGGATATTAGCATCCCTAAGCTATACCATCCCTAAGGCGATGCTAAACGATGTTTACGTCAATAATCAAATCATGTATACACATATATAAGGCAACCGAGAGATGTCACACACAGATGCATTTACTTATACGCCTATGTGTGTGCGAGAGACTGTAAACTACAAACTCACATACATCTGAGAGACGCTGAAAAGTAGAAAATTGTAAACAAGTAGAAACTATATGAGAACTATAGACACTCGAAATAGTTGGTAAGTTCTGGAAATAGAAGAGCCTGGATGTATGCAGCGTAAACTATAAAAGCGGCACAGGCGAGTAAGAAGAATTCAGTTTGATTTGAGTTGTCAAGCAGTTGCGATTAAGACGATATCTAGCGAGCAATAGCAGTACTATTTTGAATAGTAGAGTTTCATTGAGCTATCAGTCAGTGTGGTTATTAAGCAAGCTATTCGTTGCACAGTTTGAGTGTATTGTGAAGTACTTTAATAAAGGCCATTTTGCATTATTACAAATTGGAGTTATTTATTCAACAGTTTAGTGATTCGAACTTAGCAGAGGATTGCAAATAAGAGGATTTGCAAGCAAATTCGTTACAATTGGTGTCAGAAGTGGGATTGTTGAATAAATTCCAGAGGACAACAACGACATGGCAAAGTTCAGTGAATTGAAGATTCAGCAACTAAAGAAGGAGTTGGAGAGCCGTGGATTGAATACAAGCGGCGATAAACTTGAACTTCAGGCACGGCTACGAGAGGCAATAGAAGCGGAAGGAATTGATGTGGAAAAGTATGACATTCATCTTGATGGCGAGGAAGTAACAAAAGTTGAAGAGAAAAACGAAACATCGCAGACAGTTACGAGCACAGACTTGAACATGATTTTGGCTGCAATATCTGCTCAAACATCGACAATGTCATCACAGATGGAATCCCAAGAGACACGAATAACATCGAAAATTGAAGCACAAGAAACGCGTATGGCAGAAATGTCGACACAGATTACATCAAAGATGGAGACACAATTGGAAGAACAGAAGACATATTTGGCATCTCAACTGGAAGCGCAAGTGGCACGTATATCTGAAATGTCGACACAAATTTCGGAACAGGTACCAGCGCAGCTCTTTGTGAAACTGGAAGAGCAGGATGCAAAAATTTTACAACTCGAGGACAAAATTGATGCCGAAATAGAAGCGTTAAAAGGTCGTATGGAGCAGTTACAACTAAACCACCCAGCTGTTTCAGCGAATAATCCAAAGGTAAAGACACCATCCTTTGACGGTTCTGTTCCTTTTCAGGTCTTTAAGCTACAGTTTGAGAAGACCGCAGCAGTGAACCAATGGAATGCTGAAGATAAAGTTCCAGCTCTGTTCGTGGCACTGAAAGGGCCTGCCGCGGAAATCTTACAGACCATCCCAGAGTACGAGCGGAACCACTACGAAACATTGATGAGCGCTTTAGAGAGACGTTACGGAAGCGAGCATAGGAAACAGATATTCCAAATTGAGGTGCAAAACCGCTACCAAAAAGCAAATGAGACATTACAGGAGTTTGCTTCAGATATTGAAAGATTGGCTCATCTTGCAAATGCAGACGCACCCGTGGAATACACTGAAAGGGTAAAAATCCAGAGCTTCATAAATGGCATACGAGATGTGGAAACGAAGCGGGCTACATATGCGAATCCAAAACTAACGTTTGCTGAAACGGTATCGCATGCACTGACTCAGGAAACAGCCTCACTTTTGAGTAAGCCAGTGTACAAAGCTCATCGCGTGGAAGTGGAAAAGCCAGACTGGGTAGACGCAATATTGGAAGCACTGAAGGGATCTCAACAGAAGAATGCCAGAGTTATTAAATGTTTCACGTGCGGCAACCCAGGTCACATTGCACGTCATTGCGATCTTGGTCCTAATAGTTCCAACAATGTGGGTGGCCGTAAACGCAAAGCTGGCGGAAATGAGCAAGAGCGTGTCGAATGTAAAGAACGAAAACTTGCCCCTGCTATTGAATGTCCTGTGATATCTGTGTCGCAAATTGGAAGGAAATCAAGCAGTCTTACCGTCAGAGGGAATGTGGATGGCAAAGAACGAGTACTGACTGTAGATACGGGCGCATCTCATTCCTTGATCCGATCTGACTTGTTCAACAGGAGAGTAAAACCGTTACCTGAAGCAAAGTTGCGTACGGTCACTGGCGAGTATAACCAAGTTCAGGGAGAAGTGATATGTGAAGTATTGATTGGGAAGGTCATGGTTCTACACAAATTTGTTGTGGCGGAGATTGTTGATGAAGTTATATTGGGAGTGGATTTCTTGGTTGACCATGACATCAAGATCGATATGCAGAGAAGGGTGATGTGTTATGAGAACCAAGATGTGCCACTTAACTTTAGTTTGGAAAAAGGGTTCAGCAGTAATCGGGTACTGGTGGAGAAGACTCGACGAAGGCCACGAAATTCAAAGGTAAAGGTTGATGGGACAAATGGGCCAAACAAATCAAAACCAAAGGTACCTGTGAGAGAAACACTGGCATTGAAAAGCCCTAACGGACGTACTGAAACGAAGAAAGAATGCAAGGGTGGTTTCAAGCCAAGGCACACTACTGTTGTGAAGCGTCGGAACGATACTGATTATGCAAAGGAAATCCGTCCAGCGCAAGCTCTGCGAAGTAGTTCTTCATTGGTCAAGCAACAGAGTGCGAGGGAACGATCCAGGATAATGAGTAGTAAGATGAAACACAGGTACGACAAGGAAAATAATTCGAAAGGTTTCTTGGCGGGAGATTTGGTACTGTTATACAACCCTCACCGGCGGAAAGGTGTTCCATCCAAATTTCGGTGCAGTTGGGAAGGCCCGTACAAGGTTGTGAAGAAGATCAGTGATACCATCTACCGCATACAAAGCATTGAGAAACCACGGAGTAAAAGAGTGGTACATATGGCGATGCTAGCAGCGTTTAGATCGAGAGATTTGTCTGATCGGGACGATCAGACTTAGGTGGAGGGCAGTGTCACGGATATTAGCATCCCTAAGCTATACCATCCCTAAGGCGATGCTAAGCGATGTTTACGTCAATAATCAAATCATGTATACACATATATAAGGCAACCGAGAGATGTCACACACAGATGCATTTACTTATACGCCTATGTGTGTGCGAGAGACTGTAAACTACAAACTCACATACATCTGAGAGACGCTGAAAAGTAGAAAATTGTAAACAAGTAGAAACTATATGAGAACTATAGACACTCGAAATAGTTGGTAAGTTCTGGAAATAGAAGAGCCTAGATGTATGCAGCGTAAACTATAAAAGCGGCACAGGCGAGTAAGAAGAATTCAGTTTGATTTGAGTTGTCAAGCAGTTGCGATTAAGACGATATCTAGCGAGCAATAGCAGTACTATTTTGAATAGTAGAGTTTCATTGAGCTATCAGTCAGTGTGGTTATTAAGCAAGCTATTCGTTGCACAGTTTGAGTGTATTGTGAAGTACTTTAATAAGGGCCATTTTGCATTATTACAAATTGGAGTTATTTATTCAACAGTTTAGTGATTCGAACTTAGCAGAGGATTGCAAATAAGAGGATTTGCAAGCAAATTCGTTACAATATGATGAATTGGAGCTGTTGGATGCTGTTTCAAAAATTCTATTACTTTGTCTCCCTTTCCTCTCTTTTTACACCCGGAATTTGAGATATCTGGTTCATCGCTGAAAGCAGTAGTTTCATTACCATTTGGTGGTTCGGATCCAATGGTGAATTTATTATAAAAGTCGACCGATAATTCACTTCCTTCCACCATTCTGTCTTCGGTTTTTTCGATATCTTTGAAAAATCGAATACATCGAGCTTCACCACTTAGTAGCCACGTTCTCCCGGCGATGTTAAAATAGATGTATTGCCTGGAATCTTTCTGCAGATAGATTGACAAATTAATCCAATGTTGGATCGTGAACTGCCAACTCGGAACGATTCGTCTAGCATATCTTCTAGGGAATTGTTGTCTAATGTTATTGTAGAAGGAACATCTGCATGAATTGTTTGAATAGGAACAGTCGTGGATGATGTGGATGTGGTTGCCGTGGTACGAAATGATGAGGATGGCCCCTGAAAATTTTCTGCATATTTGTTTGTGATCCAATTGGATGTCTCCAATGTCATTTGGACATCCGTGTACGTCGTGTACCACTCGCTGTTTAAGATGCTTACTAAACTCCTCATTGAACACTTGCCTGTTAAAAAAAAAAAATCATTAATATATATTTTTATATTATATAAATTATTTGTATTACCTAATTGTTTGTTTTGGTTCAGCAGTTGCTTTTGAACAAATGCCATCGATTCCATCAGATTGTGCAGGTACCTCTTCGCCTCGTACATCTACTCCACCAAAGAGAGAGATATCAATATCTCCAATGCCGAATTTATATCCAACAGCAACTCCGTCGTTCATATAACCAGCCGCACAGAAAGAAGATAAATATTGTCCGAATTCTCCGGTAGAATCGATGCCTTCCTCATTTCGCCATATATATCCAATTTCATCTTTTTCGTTGTTTCCTGATTGTCTGATTTCCGTTTCCTTTTTTTCTCGTTCGTCAGAGCCACTTCCACCATCAGAGTAATTGGAAGAGGTTGAATTTGATCTTCGTCTTTTTTCGACATCTTTTCTAATATCGCTTCCTCTTCGTTTTCTGTCATTACCGGCGACACATCGTCGTCGATCACCACCGGTTCGCAATTCATCTTCACTGGTTTCCTCAACATTATTTTCAGGTGAATAACAATAACTATACACACTATTTTCACTGTCACTGTTCAAAAACATTTAACATTTAATTTCAAATCGTCGCCTTTATATACAATTTTCATGTCTAAAAATACATTTTGTCCATCCGCAATATGCGTGGTAAAAATAATAAAACATTATGACGACGACGACGACTGGTGCACCCGCAAAGGCAATCAGCAGAGGAAGCAATTTCCCAGATCATGACTTAGCAATCATGGCCTACGGCCGATGCTGTCGATCGGAAAATTGCTTCTTCTGCTGATTGCCTTTGCGGGTGCACCAGTCGTCGTCGTCGTCGTCGTCATAGTGTTTTATTATTTTTACCACGCATAGTGCATGCATTTGATATTCAGACATTTCAATTCATATTCAGAAAGTTTCAACTGATATTCATAAAGTTACAATTGATATTTAGAAAGTTACAATTCATATTCAGAATTTCCATTTAATATTCAGGTAATTACAATTCATATTCAGAAATTTAAAATTAATATTCAGAATTTGCATTTGATATTCAGAAAATTTCAATTCATATTCAGAATATTACAATTCATATTCAGAATTTCCATTTCATGTTCAGAAAGTTACAATTCTTATTCAGAATTCCACTTCATATTCAGAAAGTTACAATTCATATTCAGAATTTCAATTTAATATTCAGAAAATTATAATTCATATTCAGAATTTCCATTTCATATTCAGGAAATCACATTTCATATTCAGAATTTCCATTTAAGCTGATATTCAGAAAGTTACAATTGAAATTCAGAAAGTTACAATTCATATTCAGAATTTCCATTTAATATTCAGAAAATTACAATCATACTCAGAATTTCCATTTCACAATCAGAAATTTACAATTCTTATTCAGAATTCCACTTCATATTCAGAAAGTTACAATTCATATTCAGAATTTCCATTTAATATTCAGAAAATTTCAATTCATATTCAGAAAATTTCAACTGATATTAAGAAAGTTACAATTGATATTTTGAAACTTACAACTCATATTCAGAATTTCCATTTGATATTCAGAAAATCACATTTCATATTCAGAATTTCCATTTCATTTTAAGAAAGTTACAATTCATATTCAGAATTTCCATTTAATATTAAGATATTACAATTCATATTCAGAAAGTAACAATTAATATTCAGAATTTCCACTTAATATTAAGAAAATTTCAATTCTTGTTCAGAAAGTTTCAACTGATATTAAGAAAGTTACAATTGATATTTAGAAAGTTACAATTCATATTCAGAATTTCCATTTAATATTCGGATAATTACAATTCATGTTCAGAAAATTACAACTCATATTCAGAATTTCCATTTCATATTCAGAAAGTTACAATTCTTATTCAGAATTCCACTTCATATTCAGAAAGTTACAATTCATATTCAGAATTTCCATTTAATATCCAGAAAATTTAAATTCATATTCAGAAAATTTCAACTGATATTAAGAAAGTTACAATTGATATTTAGAAAGTTACAATTCATATTCAGAATTTCCATTTGATATTCAGAAAATTACAATTCATATTCAGAATTTCCGTTTAATATTCAGATAATTACAATTCATTATCAGAAAATTACAACTCATATTCAGAATTTCCATTTCATTATCAGAGAATTACAACTCAAATTCAGAATATTACAATGCATATTCAGAATTTCCATTTAGTATTCAGAAAACTTCAATTCATATTCAGAAAGTTTCAACTTATATTCAGAAAGTTACAATTGATATTTAGAAAGTTACAATTCATATTCAGAATTTCTATTTATTATTCAGATAATTACAATTCATATTCAGAATTTCCATTTCAAATTCAGAAAATCACATTTCATATTCAGAATTTCCATTTCATTTTCAGAAAGTTACAATTCATATTCAGAATTTCATTTAATATTAAGATAATTACAATTCATATTCAGAATTCCCCTTCATATTCAGAAAGTTACAATTCATATTCAGAATTTCTATTTATTACTCAGATAATTACAATTCATAATCAGAATTTCCATTTCAAATTCAGAAAATCACATTTCATATTCAGAATTTGCATTTAATTTTAAGAAAGTTACAATTCATATTCAGAATTTCCATTTAATATTCAGAAAATTACAATTCATATTCAGAATTCCCCTTCATATTCAGAAAGTTACAATTCATATTCAGAATTTCCATTTAATATTCAGAACATTTCAATTCATATTCAGAAGGTTTTAACTGATATTCAGGAAGTTACAATTGATATTCAGAAAGTTACAATTCCTATTCAGAATTCCATTTCATATTCAGAAAGTTGCATTTCATTAACAGAATTTCCATTTCATATTCAGAAAATCACATTTCATATTCAGAATTTCCATTTCATTTTCAGAAAGTTACAATTCATATTCCGAATATTACAATTCATATTCAGAATTTCCATTTCATATTCAGAAAGTTACAATTCTTATTCAGAATTCCACTTCATATTCAGAAAGTTACATTTCATATTCAGAATTTTACTTCATATTCAGAAAATTTCAATTCATATTCAGAAAGTTCCAACTGATATTCATAAAGTTAAAATTGATATTTAGAAAGTTACAATTCATATTCAGAATTTTCATTTAATATTCAGAAAATTACAATTCATTTTCAGAATTTCCATTTCATATTCAGAAAATCACATTTCATATTCAGAATTTCCATTTAAGCTGATATTGAGAAAGTTACAATTGAAATTCAGAAAGTTACATTTCATATTCAGAATTTCCATTTAATATTCAGAAAATTACAATTCTTTATCAGAATTTCCATTTAATATTCAGAAAATCACATTTCATATTCAGAATTTCTATTTCATTTTCAGAAAGTTAGAATTCATATTCAGAATATTACAATTCATATTCAGAATTTCCATTTCATATTCAGAATGTTAAAATTCTTATTCAGAATTCCACTTCTTATTTAGAAAATTACAATTCATATTCATAACTTCCATTTAATATTCAGAAAATTTCAATTCATATTCAGATAGTTTCAACTGATATTCAGAAAGTTAAAATTGATATTTGGAAAGTTACAATTCATATTCAGAATTTCCATTTAATATTCAGAAAATTACAATTCATATTCAGAATTTCCATTTCATATTCAGAAATTTACAATTCTTATTCAGAATTCCACTTCATATTCAGAAAGTTACAATTCATATTCAGAATTTCCATTTAATATTCAGAAAATTTCAATTCATATTCAGAAAATTTCAACTGATATTAAGAAAGTTACAATTGATATTTAGAAAGTTACAACTCTTATTCAGAATTTCCATTTGATATTCAGAAAATTACAATTCATATTCAGAATTTCCATTTTAAATTCAGAAAATCACATTTCATATTCAGAATTTCCATTTCATTTTAAGAAAGTTACAATTCATATTCAAAATTTCCATTTAATATTAAGACAATTACAATTCATATTCAGAAAGTTACAATTAATATTCAGAACTTCCACTTAATATTAAGAAAATTTCAATTCTTATTCAGAAAGTTTCAACTGATATTCAGAAAGTTACAATTGATATTTAGAAAGTTACAATTCATATTCAGAATTTCCATTTGATATTCATAAAATTACAATTCATATTCGGAATTTCCGTTTAATATTCAGATAATTAAAATTCATGATCAGAAAATTACAACTCATATTCAGAATTTCCGTTTCATTATCAGAGAATTACAACTCATATTCAGAATATTACAATTCATATTCAGAAAGTTACAATTCATACTCAGAATATTACAATTCATATTCAGAATTTCCATTTAATATTCAGAAAACTTCAATTCATATTCAGAAATTTTCAACTGATATTCAGAAAGTTACAATTGATATTTAGAAAGTTACAATTCATATTCAGAATTTCTATTTATTATTCAGATAATTGCAATTCATATTCAGAATTTCCATTTCAAATTCAGAAAATAACATTTCATATTCAGAATTTCCATTTCATTTTCAGAAAGTTTGTATTCAGAATTTCCATTTAATATTAAGACAATTACAATTCATATTCAGAAAGTTACAATTAATATTCAGAATTTACATTTAATATTCAGAAAATTTCAATTCATATTCAGAAAGTTTCAACTGATATTCAGAAAGTTACAATTGATATTTAGAAAGTTAAAATTCATATTCAGAATTTCCATTTAACATTCAGATAATTGCAATTCATATTCAGAAAATTACAATTTATATTCATAATTTCCATTTAATATTCAGAAAATTTCAATTCATATTCAGATAGTTTCAACTGATATTCAGAAAGTTAAAATTGATATTTAGAAAGTTACAATTCATATTCAGAATTTCCATTTAATATTCAGAAAGTTACAATTCATATTCAGAATTTCCATTTAATATTAAGACAATTACAATTCATATTCAGAAATTTACAATTAATATTCAGAATTTACATTTAATATTCAGAAAATTTCAATTCATATTCAGAAAGTTTCAACTGATATTCAGAAAGTTACAATTGATATTTAGAAAGTTAAAATTCATATTCAGAATTTCCATTTAGTATTCAGAAAATCACAATTCATATTCAGAATTTCCATTTCAAATTCAGAAAATTGCATTTCATATTCAGAATTTCCATTTCATTTTCAGAAAGTTACATTTCATATTCAGAATAATACAATTCGTATTCAGAATTTCCATTTCATATTCAGAAATTTACAATTCTTATTCACAACTCCACTTCATATTCAGAAAGTTAAAATTCATATTCAGAATTTCCATTTAATATTCAGAAAATTTCAATTCATATTCAGAAAGTTTCAACTGATATTCAGAAAGTTAAAATTGATATTTAGAAAGTTACAATTCATATTCAGAATTTCCATTTAATATTCAGATAATTACAATTCATATTCACAAAATTACAATTAATAGTCAGAATTTCCATTTAATATTCAGAAAATTACAATTCATATTCAGAAAATCTCTTTCAAATTCAGAAAATCCCATCCCATATTTAGAATTTCCATTTAATTTTCAGAAAGTTACAATTCATATTCAGAAAGTTACAATTAATATTCAGAATTTGCATTTGATATTCAGAAAATTTCAATTCATATTCAGAAAGTTTCAACTGATATTCAGAAAGTTACAATTAATATTTAGAAAGTTGCAATTCATATTCAGAATTTCCATTTAATATTCAGATAATTACAATTCATATTCAGAATTTCCATATGGTATTCAGAAAATCACATTTCATATTCAGAATATCCATTTCATATTCAGAAAATCACATTTCATATTTAGAATTTCCATTTCATTTTCTGAAAGTTACAATTCATATTAACAATTTCCATTTAATATTCAGATAATTACAATTCATATTCAGAAAATTACAATTCATATTCAGAATTTCCATTTCATATTCATAAAATCACATTTCATATTCAAAATTTCAATTTCATTTTCAGAAAGTTACAATTCATACTCAGAATATTACAATTCATATTCAGAAAGTTACAATTCATATTCAGAAAATCACATCCCATATTCAGAAAGGTACAATTAATATTCAGAATTTGCATTTAATATTCAGAAATTTCAATTCATATTCATAAAGTTTCAACTGATATTCATAAAGTTACAATTGATATTTAGAAAGTTACATTTCATATTCAGAATTTCTATTTATTTTTCAGATAATTACAATTCATATTCAGAATTTCCATTTCATTTTCAGAAAGTTAAAATTCATATTCAGAATATTACAATTCATATTCAGAATTTCCATTTCATATTCAGAAAGTTACAATTCTTATTCAGAATTCCACTTCATATTCAGAAATTAACAATTCATATTCAGAATTTCCATTTAATATTCAGAAAATTTCAATTCATATTCAGAAAGTTTCAACTGATATTCAGAAAATTACAATTGATATTTAGAAAGTTACAATTCATATTCAGAATTTCCATTTAATATTCAGATAATTACAATTCATATTCAGAAAATTACAATTCATTTTCAGAATTTCCATTTAGTATTCAGAAAATCACAATTCGTATTCAGAATTTCCATTTCAAATTCAGAAAATCACATTTCATATTCAGAATTTCCATTTCATTTTCAGAAAGTTACATTTCATATACACAATATTACAATTCATATTCAGAATTTTCATTTCATATTCAGAAGGTTACAATTCTTATTCAGAATTCCACTTTATATTCAGAAAGTTACAATTCATATTCAGAATTTCCATTTAATATTCAGTAAATTTCAATTCATATTCAGAAAATTTCAACTGATATTCAGAAAGTTACAATTGATATTTAGAAAGTTGCAATTCATATTTAGAATTTCCATTTAATATTCAGAATTTCCATTTCATGAAGTTACAATTCATATACAGAATATTACAATTCATATTCAGAATTTCAACTCCTTATTCAGAAAGTTACAATTCATATTCAGAATTCCCTTCATATTCAGAAAGTTACAATTCATATTCAGAATTTCCATTTAATATTCAGAACATTACAATTCATAATCAGAAGGTTTTAACTGATATTCAGGAAGTTACAATTGATATTCAGAAAGTTAAAATTCATATTCAGAATTCTATTTCATATTCAGAAAGTTACAATTCATATTCAGAATTTCCATTTAATATCCAGAAAATTTCAATTCATATTCAGAAAATTTCAACTGATATGAAGAAAGTTACAATTGATATTTAGAAAGTTACAATTCATATTCAGAATTTCCATTTGATATTCCGAAAATTACAATTCATATTCAGAATTTCCGTTTAATATTCAGATAATTACAATTCATGATCAGAAAATTACAACTCATATTCAGAATTTCCATTTCATTATCAGAGAATTACAACTCATATTCAGAATATTACAATTCATATTCAGAATTTCCATTTAGTATTCAGAAAACTTCAATTCATATTCAGAAAGTTTCAACTTACATTCAGAAAGTTACAATTGATATTTAGAAAGTTACAATTCATATTCAGAATTTCTATTTATTATTCAGATAATTACAATTCATATTCAGAATTTCCATTTCAAATTCAGAAAATCACATTTCATATTCAGAATTTCAATTTCATTTTCAGAAAGTTACAATTCGTATTCAGAATTTCCATTTAATATTAAGATAATTACAATTCATATTCAGAATTCCCCTTCATATTCAGAAAGTTAAAATTCATATTCAGAATTTCTATTTATTATTCAGATAATTACAATTCATATTCAGAATTTCCATTTCATTTTAAGAAAGTTACAATTCATATTCAGAATTTCCATTTAATATTCAGAAAATTACAATTCATATTCAGAATTCCCCTTCATATTCAGAAAGTTACAATTCATATTCAGAACTTCCATTTAATATTCAGAACATTTCAATTCATATTCAGAAGGTTTTAACTGATATTCAGGAAGTTACAATTGATATTCAGAAAGTTACAATTCATATTCAGAATTCCATTTCATATTCAGAAAGTTACAATTCATTAACAGAATTTCCATTTCATATTCAGAAAATCACATTTCATATTCAGAATTTCCATTTCATTTTCAGAAAGTTACAATTCATATTCAGAATAATACAATTCATATTCAGAATTTCCATTTCATATTCAGAAAGTTACAATTCTTATTCAGAATTCCACTTCATATTCAGAAAGTTACAATTCATATTCAGAATTTCACTTCATATTCAGAAAATTTCAATTCATATTCAGAAAGTTCCAACTGATATTCATAAAGTTACAATTGATATTTAGAAAGTTATAATTCATATTCAGAATTTCCATTTAATATTCAGAAAATTACAATTCATATTCAGAATTTCCATTTCATATTCAGAAAATCACATTTCATATTCAGAATTTCCATTTAAGCTGATATTCAGAAAGTTACAATTGAAATTCAGAAAGTTGCAATTCATAATCAGAATTTCCATTTAATATTCAGAAAATTACAATTCTTTATCAGAATTTCCATTTCATATTCAGAAAATCACATTTCATATTCAGAATTTCTATTTCATTTTCAGAAAGTTACAATTCATATTCAGAATATTACAATTCATATTCAGAATTTCCATTTCATATTCAGAATGTTAAAATTCTTATTCAGAACTCCACTTCTTATTTAGAAATTTACAATTCATATTCATAATTTCCATTTAATATTCAGAAATTTTCAATTCATATTCAGATAGTTTCAACTGACATTCAGAAAGTTAAAATTGATATTTGAAAAGTTACAATTCATATTCAGCATTTCCATTTAATATTGAGAAAATTACAATTCATATTCAGAATTTCCTTTTCATATTCAGAAATTTACAATTCTTATTCAGAATTCCACTTCATATTCAGAAAGTTAGAATTCATATTCAGAATTTCCATTTAATATTCCGAAAATTTCAATTCATATTCAGAAATTTTCAACTGATATTCAGAAAGTTAAAATTGATATTTAGAAAGTTACAATTCATATTCAGAATTTCCATTTGATATTCATAAAATTACAATTCATATTCGGAATTTCCGTTTAATATTCAGATAATTAAAATTCATGATCAGAAAATTACAACTCATATTCAGAATTTCCATTTCATTATCAGAGAATTACAACTCATATTCAGAATATTACAATTCATATTCAGAAAGTTACAATTCATACTCAGAATATTACAATTCATATTCAGAATTTCCATTTAATATTCAGAAAACTTCAATTCATATTCAGAAATTTTCAACTGATATTCAGAAAGTTAAAATTGATATTTAGAAAGTTACAATTCATATTCAGAATTTCTATTTATTATTCAGATAATTACAATTCATATTCAGAATTTCCATTTCAAATTCAGAAAATAACATTTCATATTCAGAATTTCCATTTCATTTTCAGAAAGTTACAATTCATATTCAGAAAGTTTCAACTGATATTCAGAAAGTTAAAATTGATATTTAGAAAGTTACAATTCATATTCAGAATTTCCATTTAATATTCAGATAATTACAATTCATATTCACAAAATTACAATTAATAGTCAGAATTTCCATTTAATATTCAGAAAATTACAATTCATATTCAGAATTTCTATTTCAAATTCAGAAAATTACATCCCATATTTAGAATTTCCATTTAATTTTCAGAAAGTTACAATTCATATTCAGAAAGTTACAATTAATATTCAGAATTTGCATTTGATATTCAGAAAATTTCAATTCATATTCAGAAAGTTTCAACTAATATTCAGAAAGTTACAATTAATATTTAGAAAGTTGCAATTCATATTCAGAATTTCCATTTAATATTCAGATAATTACAATTCATATTCAGAATTTCCATTTCGTATTCAGAAAATCACATTTCATATTCAGAATTTCCATTTCATATTCAGAAAATCACATTTCATATTCAGAATTTCCATTTAAGCTGATATTCAGAAAGTTACAATTGAAATTCAGAAAGTTACAATTCTTTATCAGAATTTCCATTTCATATTCAGAAAATCACATTTCATATTCAGAATTTCTATTTCATTTTCAGAAAGTTACAATTCATATTCAGAATATTACAATTCATATTCAGAATTTCTATTTCATATTCAGAATGTTAAAATTCTTATTCAGAATTCCACTTCTTATTTAGAAATTTACAATTCATATTCATAATTTCCATTTAATATTAAGAAAATTTCAATTCATATTCAGATAGTTTCAACTGATATTCAGAAAGTTAAAATTGATATTTGGAAAGTTACAATTCATATTCAGAATTTCCATTTAATATTCAGAAAATTACAATTCATATTCAGAATTTCCATTTCATATTCAGAAATTTACAATTCTTATTCAGAATTCCACTTCATATTCAGAAAGTTAGAATTCATATTCAGAATTTCCATTTAATATTCAGAAAATTTCAATTCATATTCAGAAAATTTCAACTGGTATTAAGAAAGTTACAATTGATATTTAGAAAGTTACAACTCATATTCAGAATTTCCATTTGATATTCAGAAAAGTAAAATTCATATTCAGAATTTCCATTTCAAATTCACAAAATCACATTTCATATTCAGAATTTCCATTTAATTTTAAGAAAGTTACAATTCATATTCAAAATTTCCATTTAATATTAAGATAATTACAATTCATATTCAGAAAGTTACAATTAATATTCAGAATTTCCACTTAATATTAAGAAAATTTCAATTCTTATTCAGAAAGTTTCAACTGATATTCAGAAAGTTACAATTGATATTTAGAAAGTTACAATTCATATTCAGAATTTCCATTTTATATTCATAAAATTACAATTCATATTCGTAATTTCCGTTTAATATTCAGATAATTAAAATTCATGATCAGAAAATTACAACTCATATTCAGAATTTCCATTTCATTATCAGAGAATTAAGGGGGTTAAGATACTTGGCTTGGATATCATACGTGGTTCCAGGCTCTGGATCAGGGACTGGTATCAGTCTTAGACCGGCCATAGTGACGAATTGTCACACGTGATTGGTTGTCACGTCCTGCACGAGGTGCCCCTGCTTCTACTGATAATGGCGGATCTAGAGAGGACAACTCGATAAAACCCGCACCCCTGAGTCATTGTGCCGAGCTCAGGGGAGGGAGGACCCTGTTAAGGGTCAAGATCGGTACTCAATGGTGACGAACCGGATTGTTAGCGACTTGATTTTGACTATGGATAGGAATTGATGACTTTGGGCTGGTAGGTGCAGTATTCTGCCACCTTAGTAGGTCGGGGTGAAACCCTATCGAAATGGCTGGTAGGCTAATGCTGCACCTGCCCACGTCCCGTTAAAACCGTGGCGGGCCTCAAGGTACGTTCCGGCTCCGTCGCCGTTAAGTTGGTGGTGTAGGTGCGGTTGAAGATTTTCCCGCTTTGCGTCCGGTCTGGCTCTGAACGCATTACTCATAAGGTAATGCGTCAACCCTCGCGTGGCCTCCCTGCGCAGCATAGATAACCACGGGACCATTGAAGGGCGACTACACAATCGGCTCCGGATAGCGGCCTTGAGGGGGGACTTCTTAGAATGGACACGAAGACGAATAAAAAGGAGGGTAGGAGTGACGGCGAAAGTCGTCATGGTGGGGGGGACGCGACAGGTGCGGAGAGTGCTCCGAAGCAGGTCGCCGCCAGCCGGGAAAGCTCCCGGCGGGTCAAAAGGGCTGATCAGACGGATCAGCGCAGGGGTTTGGTTTCAAACCCCGTAGGTACGGGTAGTTCGGTTAGTGGAGGGGTGTCGAAACCGACACCCAATGTAGGCCCATATGGGGCTGTGACAGGGAAAGGCAGAGGTCCGACGAATGCGACGGAGCAGCCCAGTACTAGTAAGGAAGCCATGTCGCGAGGAGCTTTCCCAACGGGAGCCCTGGGGTCGAAGCCTGCCGGGAAAGGTAGGCGATCGACGCCGCGTAGGAAAGCTCTGGGTGATCGGCGCTTAGCTGAGAAGATCTTGGAGCGCTACGGCGGAAGGGATGCAGCTCAGATGTCTGAGAAGCATTCCCGGACGCTGGAGTGGGCCAGGAGCGTCGTAGCTTGCGACGACCACACACCGGTGTCGAACGATGCGGGTGAGCAGCAGGGGTTGGGGGCTATGAAGCGGCAAAGGTCGGATGAGCGGAATGCCTCAACGACAAAAAGGGCCCGAGGAGGTGGGGACGCAATTTCGTTTAGCGAAATCGCTAAACGTGCAGGCTCCATCACCCTCGGGGTCCTGGATAGGAGTAGGGAGGATGGTGCCATCTCCCGAGAGGAGTGGCCGTGGGTCGCCAGCGCCATATCAGCGGCCTATATGACCGCTGTTATGGAGAGCCCAGGTACGCGGCCATGCTTCGAATACTCGGGGTGGTATCATGGTTTTAGACTGATTACTTGTGCTGACGAGCGGTCGGCCTGTATCTTTAAGAAAATAATTTCTTTGGTAGGGGAGGTCTGGAGGGGGGCCAGACTCGAGGCCGTGGAACGGAGGGATCTCCCCCTTCGACCGAGGGCTCGGGTGTGGTTGCCTGCCGGGCCATCTCAGCCGGAGAAAATACTCGAACTAATGCGTTACTGCAACCCGAACCTTCCGACGCATAACTGGAGGGTCCTCAGAGTAGAGGAGGCTGTTAGGCCACGTCGGCAAGTGCTGATTCTGCTAAACGCAGAGTCCACCGGTCCTCTCTCTGACACGAGGGGGGTTATCTCCTATGGCCTCGAGCGTGTGGTTCTTAAAATCTACCACGCCGATTCCAGGGGGGATGGTTCCTCTCCCACAGAGACTGTTCGGGAGGTGGAGGCGTCCGCAGGGGAGCCAGTACCCATGGTTGTGGATGCTGACTCCGCTAATTTGGACAGCGAAAGCACTGTTGACGTCCCGTCAATAGCGGGATCTGTCATCAGTGCTAGTCGTCTGGCTGATAGGGTCGAGGAGGAGCTCCTGGCCTCCGAGGGCGAATCATCGATGGCGGGATCCGTCATCAGTGTAAGTCGTCTGTTGGTGGAGGAGGAGGATCTCCTAGTCTCCGAGGGCGAAGCCGCCAAGGATGGGGTGCAGAAGAAGAAGAGTGGTGTTGATGGAAATCCGTCAAATCAATCTTCAGCATTCTAAGGCGGCTTCCGCAAACTTGTTGCTCTGTCTTGAGAAAGGCGGAGTGGATATTGTCCTTGTCCAGGAGCCGTGGCTGAGTAGTAACGGCGGAAAAATTTCTGGATTAAGGACGGGAAAATTCAACACCTTGGTGCATGGGGAGGCAGGTAGGCCTAGATCCTGTGTGCTTATTAAAAAGGAATTTAAAGCTTTTATTCTCTCTAATTTCAGCAATGCTGACGTAACCACGGTCTGCCTCGAGCGAGGCAGTAGCGAATTGTGGGTGGTCTCAGCGTATATGCCCCATGGGGACGTAACGGGACCACCGCCTGTGATACTGGGCGAAATCACCGCTGAAGCAAGGCGGAGAGGTGTTGGCGTAATCATAGGTGCCGATGCTAATGCACACCATAGCATATGGGGGAGCTCGGATACGAACACCAGAGGTGAGTCTTTATTTACTTTTATTGTAGATGAGGGACTTTGTATATGTAATAGGGGGAATGACCCGACTTTTATTACTGCGGTAAGGGAGGAGGTCTTGGACCTCACCCTGGTTAGCAGAGAACTGGAAGATCGGATATCTGGATGGAGGGTTCTCAACGAGCACTCTTTCTCTGATCACCGATATATTCAGTTCTCGGTGAATGAAGAACGTCCCGGTAAAATATCTTTTAGGAACCCTAAAAGTACCAACTGGGACTTGTATTGTAGGAAGTTGGGAGAGCTATTGCCTGAGGCGCCTATCGCTGGTTCGGACCTGTCCGAATCTGAAATAGACGATCTGGTGGAAAACTTCACCTTGGCAAGCAATAGCGCCTTTCAACAGTCCTGCCCACTGAAAACTTACAGGGGGAAGGGCAAGCCGCCCTGGTGGTCTGATTCCCTTGATGACCTAAGAGCGTCCAGTAGGCGGCTCTTTAATAGAGCCAGGAGGAGTAGACTACCACTGGACTGGGAGCTCTATAAGGCGAGTCTGGGGATTTATAAATATGAAATAAGGTTAGCCAAGCGGGATTCATGGCGAAGCTTCTGCGAAAACGTGGAGGGCTGCAATGAATCCGCGAGGCTTAGAAAAATACTCTCTAGGAATCCCGCCCCTCGGGAGTATCTGAGAGATGATGGTGGGGACTGGTCGATGAGTAGCGAGGAGTCCCTGAGACTTTTACTGGACAATCATTTTCCCGATGTCCCAGTTGCGCAGGGATCTTCGCTTGCGTGGTCGGCGGTTGCTGGCCATGCAGAAATGCCTGCCATCCCACTACGGGAAAGTCAAATATCCTGGGCTATAAATTCGTTCAAGCCCTATAAGTCACCCGGTCCGGATGGCATCATTCCTGCGCAACTTCAAAGGTCTTTAGGGATTTCCTGCCGCTGGTTGGCCATCATCTACACTAACTGCCTCAGGCTTAACTATATCCCTAGGTCGTGGCACACGGTTAGGGTCATCTTCATTCCGAAGGCCGGCAGGGGCTTTCATGTAACACCTAAGGATTTCAGGCCAATCAGTCTCTCGTCGTTTCTTCTTAAGACGCTTGAGCGGCTGATTGACCTGTACCTACGAGAAAGGATACCTGGGGGTTACTGTCGGCTTCACAGCATGCGTACTGCAAAGGCAGATCGACGGAAACGGCTCTCCATTCGATTGTAAAGCAAATAGAGGGGTCTCTAGAACATAAAGAGTATGCTCTGGGTGCCTTTCTAGACATCGAGGGGGCTTTTAACAATGTTCTACCGGGGGCAATCGAAAGAGCTCTGGTGGGTTTAGGAGTCGAAGCGGCTCTGGTTGAATTTATTAGCAAACTTCTATGCGGCAGAATTGCCGCAGCGGAGTGGGGAGGAGCCATAATAAGGAGGAAGGTGTGCAGGGGCACGCCACAGGGAGGTGTCCTATCTCCTCTGCTCTGGGTTGTGGTAGTCAACGAGCTTCTTGTGGAGCTGGAAGCCAATGGCTGTCGGGTGGTTGCCTATGCAGATGACCTCGCTATCCTAGTCAGGGGCAAATTTCTGGGCACCCTGCGCGATGTTCTGCAGGGATACCTGGATACTGTGGCTAGGTGGGCTGAATCATGTGGAGTGGCGGTCAACCCGGGAAAAACAGAATTGGTTCTTTTTACAAGGAGATATAAGATACCCGACTTCAGAACTCCTTCGATTGGAGGGGTACCGTTGGTACTTACTGACAGGGTTAAATATTTGGGAATTGTTCTGGACAAGAAGCTGTCCTGGAGGCCCAATGTGGAAGATAGGGCCAGGAAGGCCGCGGTTGCCTTGTACTGCTGCAGGGTGGCTATCGGAAAGAGATGGGGGCTCTCGCCAGGAGTAGTACACTGGCTTTATGAGATGATTGTCAAACCGATTCTGCTATATGGGGTGCTGGTCTGGTGGAAAGCACTGGACAATGCGAGCACCTCCAAAATGCTAGTGTCAGTGCAACGGACGGCGCTCATCGGCATCAGTGGCGCTATGAGAACAACACCTACCTTGGCACTGAATGTCATGCTGAATATACATCCAGTAGATATTGCGGGAAAGGCAGCCGCGGCCCGGTCGTTGGTCAGGCTTCGTGATATGGGTTATATGCTTTCTGATTTCGGACACTCTAGCCTTCTTACTAGTTTCGACTTTATCCCGGACAGGACGGACTATTGCATGCCGGTGGCCGCTCCCTATACAACCTTCACCCCAGTCATTCCCCCGAGGGAGGAGTGGAGAAGAGGAATTATCCGGGGCATGGGACCGGTTAACTTGTTCACGGATGGGTCAAATTTGGACGGAAAGGTTGGCGGGGGGGTCTTTTGTCAAGAGCTAAATGTAAGCCGCAAGTTTAAGTTGGCTGATCACTGCAGTGTATTCCAAGCGGAAGTTGCTGCGATTAAGGATGCGGTGGATGAAATGCTATCCAGCGCTACTACGGTTAGGGAATTTAACATCTACTCTGATAGCCAAGCGGCTATAAAGGCCTTGAGCTCAACTACAGTGCGATCGAGGGTGGTCTGGGAGTGCCTGACCACACTTGCGATTGCATCGAATTATTTTACAATTAAGATTATCTGGGTCCCGGGCCATAGTGATATTCCGGGTAACTGTCAAGCGGATCTCTTAGCCCGAATCGGTACAACTGAACCGGATGAAGATGGCTGTAGGGATTTCGGGATTCCGCTAGCTACCTGTGGATTGCTCTTCCATAGCTGGGCCTCGAGTCAGCTCAGCAAACGTTGGGCGGACACTACGTCTTGTAGGATATCAAGATCTTTCTGGCCGAAAGTGGATGGCAGGAGGTCTGCTGAAATAATTGGGTTCACTAAGGCTCACCTATCAATGGTCATTGGGGTTTTGACAGGGCACTGTCCCATGGGTATCCATGCGGTACGTCTCAATATATTGGAAACTCCATCCTGCTGCAGCTGTATGGAGGATGATGAGGTGGAATCACCAAATCACTTTATGCTTGACTGCCCAGCTTTTGCCAGATCTAGGCGAAAGTATTTTGGTCGTGACTCACTTGGATCTCCCGAGGAGCTATCCAAGGTTGAGATCGGGATCATTCGGAACTTTATCGTTGCTACCCAACGATTCTCTAAGTAGTTATATCTACGTCACCGTTAGTTTAGTTTATTATATGTGGTATCACAACGGACCGTCATGTTGTCCAAGTGAGCTTCCTCGCATCAGGGAAGCTACCACCCAACCTGACCTGACCTGATCAGAGAATTACAACTCATATTCAGAATATTACAATTCATATTCAGAAAGTTACAATTCATACTCAGAATATTACAATTCATATTCAGAAAGTTACAATTCATACTCAGAATATTACAATTCATATTCAGAATTTCCATTTAATATTCAGAAAGTTAAAATTGATATTTAGAAAGTTACAATTCATATTCAGAATTTCTATTTATTATTCAGATAATTACAATTCATATTCAGAATTTCCATTTCAAATTCAGAAAATAACATTTCATATTCAGAATTTCCATTTCATTTTCAGAAAGTTACAATTCATATTCAGAATTTCCATTTAATATTAAGACAATTACAATTGATATTCAGAAAGTTACAATTAATATTCAGAATTTACATTTAATATTCAGAAATTTACAATTCTTATTCAGAATTCCACTTCATATTCAGAAAGTTAGAATTCATATTCAGAATTTCCATTTAATATTCAGAAAATTTCAATTCATATTCAGAAAATTTCAACTGATATTAAGAAAGTTAAAATTGATATTTAGAAAGTTACAACTCATATTCAGAATTTCCATTTGATATTCAGAAAATTAAAATTCATATTCAGAATTTCCATTTCAAATTCACAAAATCACATTTCATATTCAGAATTTCCATTTAATTTTAAGAAAGTTACAATTCATATTCAAAATTTCCATTTAATATTAAGATAATTACAATTCATATTCAGAAAGTTACAATTAATATTCAGAATTTCCACTTAATATTAAGAAAATTTCAATTCATATTCAGAAACTTTCAACTGATATTCAGAAAGTTACAATTGATATTTAGAAAGTTAAAATTCATATTCAGAATTTCCATTTAATATTCAGATAATTACAATTCATATTCAGAAAATTACAATTCATATTCATAATTTCCATTTAATATTCAGAAAATTTCAATTCATTTTCAGATAGTTTCAACTGATATTCAGAAAGTTAAAATTGATATTTAGAAAGTTACAATTCATATTCAGAATTTCCATTTAATATTCAGAAAGTTACAATTCATATTCAGAATTTCCATTTAATATTAAGACAATTACAATTCATATTCAGAAAGTTACAATTAATATTCAGAATTTACATTTAATATTCAGAAAATTTCAATTCATATTCAGAAAGTTTCAACTGATATTCAGAAAGTTACAATTGATATTTAGAAAGTTAAAATTAATATTCAGAATTTCCATTTAGTATTCAGAAAATCACAATTCATATTCAGAATTTCCATTTCAAATTCATAAAATTGCATTTCCAGAATTTTATATATTCAGAATTTCCATTTAATTTTCAGAAAGTTACAATTTATATTCAGAAAGTTACAATTAATATTCAGAATTTGCATTTGATATTCAGAAAATTTCAACTCATATTCAGAAAGTTTCAACTGATATTCAGAAAGTTACAATTAATATTTAGAAAGTTGCAGTTCATATTCAGAATTTCCATTTAATATTCAGATAATTACAATTCATATTCAGAATTTCCATTTCGTATTCAGAAAATCACATTTCATATTCAGAATATCCATTTCATATTCAGAAAATCACATTTCATATTTAGAATTTCCATTTCATTTTCTGAAAGTTACAATTCATATTAACAATTTCCATTCAATATTCAGATAATTACAATTCATATTCAGAAAATTACAATTCATATTCAGAATTTCCATTTCATATTCATAAAATCACATTTCATATTCAAAATTTCCATTTCATTTTCAGAAAGTTACAATTCATACTCAGAATATTACAATTCATATTCAGAAAGTTACAATTCATATTCAGAAAATCACATCCCATATTCAGAAAGGTACAATTAATATTCAGAATTTGCATTTAATATTCAGAAATTTCAATTCATATTCATAAGGTTTCAACTGATATTCATAAAGTTACAATTGATATTTAGAAAGTTACAATTCATATTCAGAATTTCTATTTATTTTTCAGATAATTACAATTCATATTCAGAATTTCCATTTCATTTTCAGAAAGTTAAAATTCATATTCAGAATATTACAATTCATATTCAGAATTTCCATTTCATATTCAGAAAGTTACAATTCTTATTCAGAATTCCACTTCATATTCAGAAAGTTACAATTCATATTCAGAATTTCCATTTAATATTCAGAAAATTTCAATTCATATTCAGAAAGTTTCAACTGATATTCAGAAAATTACAATTGATATTTAGAAAGTTACAATTCATATTCAGAATTTCCATTTAATATTCAGATAATTACAATTCATATTCAGAAAATTACAATTCATATTCAGAATTTCCATTTAGTATTCAGAAAATCACAATTCGTATTCAGAATTTCCATTTCAAATTCAGAAAATCACATTTCATATTCAGAATTTCCATTTCATTTTCAGAAAGTTACATTTCATATTCACAATATTACAATTCATATTCAGAATTTTCATTTCATATTCAGAAGGTTACAATTCTTATTCAGAATTCCACTTCATATTCAGAAAGTTACAATTCATATTCAGAATTTCCATTTAATATTCAGAAAATTTCAATTCATATTCAGAAAGTTTCAACTGATATTCAGAAAGTTACAATTGATATTTAGAAAGTTGCAATTCATATTTAGAATTTCCATTTAATATTCAGAATTTCCATTTCATGAAGTTACAATTCATATACAGAATATTACAATTCATATTCAGAATTTCAACTCCTTATTCAGAAAGTTACAATTCATATTCAGAATCCTCCTTCATATTCAGAAAGTTACAATTCATATTCAAATTTCCATTTAATATTCAGAACATTTCAATTCATATTCAGAAGGTTTTAACTGATATTCAGGAAGTTACAATTGATATTCAGAAAGTTACAATTCATATTCAGAATTCCATTTCATATTCAGAAAGTTACAATTCATTAACAGAATTTCCATTTCATATTCAGAAAATCACATTTCATATTCAGAATTTCCATTTCATTTTCAGAATGTTACAATTCATATTCAGAATATTACAATTCATATTCAGAATTTCCACTTCATATTCAGAAAGTTACAATTCTTATTCAGAATTCCACTTCATATTCAGAAAGTTACAATTCATATTCAGAATTTCCATTTAATATTCAGAAAATTTCAATTCATATTCAGAAAGTTCCAGCTGATATTCATAAAGTTACAATTGATATTTAGAAAGTTACAATTCATATTCAAAATTTCCATTTCATATTCAGAAAATCACATTTCATATTCAGAATTTCCATTTAAGCTGATATTCAGAAAGTTACAATTGAAATTCAGAAAGTTACAATTCATATTCAGAAATTCCATTTAATATTCAGAAAATTACAATTCTTTATCAGAATTTCCATTTCATATTCAGAAAATCACATTTCATATTCAGAATTTCTATTTCATTTTCAGAAAGTTACAATTCATATTCAGAATATTACAATTCATATTCAGAATTTCCATTTCATATTCAGAATCTTAAAATTCTTATTCAGAATTCCACTTCATATTCAGAAAGTTACAATTCATATTCATAATTTCCATTTAATATTCAGAAAATTTCAATTCGTATTAAGATAGTTTCAACTGATATTCAGAAAGTTAAAATTGATATTTAGAAAGTTACAATTCATATTCAGAATTTCCATTTAATATTCAGAAAATTACAATTCATATTCAGAATTTCCATTTCATGTTCAGAAATTTACAATTCTTATTCAGAATTCCACTTCATATTCAGAAAGTTATAATTCATATTCAGAATTTTCATTTAATATTCAGAAAATTTCAATTCATATTCCGAAAATTTCAACTGATATTAAGAAAGTTACAATTGATATTTAGAAAGTTATAACTCATATTGAGAATTTCCATTTGATATTCAGAAAACTACAACTTATATTCAGAATTTCCATTTCAAATTCAGAAAATCACATTTAATATTCAGAATTTTCATTTCATTTTAAGAAAGTTATAATTCATATTCAGAATTTCCATTTAATATTAAGATAATTACAATTCATATTCAGAAAGTTACAATTAATATTCAGAATTTCCACTTAATATTAAGAAAATTTCAATTCTTATTCAGAAAGTTTCAACTGATATTCAGAAAGTTACAATTGATATTTAGAAAGTTACAATTCATATTCAGAATTTCCATTTAATATTCAGATAATTACAATTCATGTTCAGAATTTCCATTTCAAATTCATAAAATCACATTTCATATTCAGAATTTCCATTTCATTTTCAGAAAGTTACAATTCATATTCAGAATTCCCATTTAATATTAAGATAATTGCAATTCATATTCAGAATTCCCCTTCATATTCAGAAAGTTACAATTCATATTCAGAATTTCCATTTAATATTCAGATAATTACAATTCATGTTCAGAATTTCCATTTCAAATTCATAAAATCACATTTCATATTCAGAATTTCCATTTCATTTTCAGAAAGTTACAATTCATATTCAGAATTTAAATTTGATATTCAGAAAATTACAATTCATATTCAGAATTTCCGTTTAATATTCAGATAATTACAATTCATGATCAGAAAATTACAACTCATATTCAGAATTTCCATTTCATTATCAGAGAATTACAACTCATATTCAGAATATTACAATTCATATTCAGAATATTACAATTCATATTCAGAATTTCCATTTAATATTCAGAAAACTTCAATTCATATTCAGAAAGTTTCAACTGATATTCAGAAAGTTACAATTGATATTTAGAAAGTTACAATTCATATTCAGAATTTCTATTTATTATTCAGATAATTAAAATTCATATTCAGAATTTCCTTTTCAAATTCATAAAATCACATTTCATATTCAGAATTTCCATTTCATTTTCAGAAAGTTACAATTCATATTCAGAATTCCCATTTAATATTAAGATAATTGCAATTCATATTCAGAATTCCCCTTCATATTCAGAAAGTTACAATTCATATCCAGAATTTCTATTTATTATTCAGATAATTACAATTCATATTCAGAATTTCCATTTCAAATTCAGAAAATCACATTTCATATTCAGAATTTCCATTTCATTTTAAGAAAGTTACAATTCATATTCAGAATTTCCATTTAATATTCAGAAAATTACAATTCATATTCAGAATTCCCCTTCGTATTCAGAAAGATACAATTCATATTCAGAACATTCCAATTCATATTCAGAAGGTTTTAACTGATATTCAGAAAGATACAATGCATATTCAGAATTCCATTTCATATTCGGAAAGTTACAATTCATTAACAGAATTTTCATTTCATATTCAGAAAATCACATTTCATATTCAGAATTTCCATTTCATTTTCAGAAAGTTACAATTCATATTCAGAATATTACAATTCATATTCAGAATTTCCATTTCATATTCAGAAAGTTACAATTCTTATTCAGAATTCCACTTCATATTCAGAAAGTTACAATTCATATTCAGAATTTCAATTTAATATTCAGAAAATTTCAATTCATATTCAGAAAGTTCCAACTGATATTCATAAAGTTACAATTGATATTTAGAAAGTTACAATTAATATTCAGAATTTCCATTTAATATTCAGAAAATTACAATTCATATTCAGAATTTCCATTTCATATTCAGAAAATCACATTTCATATTGAGAATTTCTATTTAAGCTGATATTAAGAAAGTTACAATTGAAATTCAGAAAGTTACAATTCATATTCAGAATTTCCATTTAATATTCAGAAAATTACAATTCTTTATCAGAATTTCCATTTCATATTCAGAAAATCACATTTCATATTCAGAATTTCTATTTCATTTTCAGAAAGTTACAATTCATATTCAGAATATTACAATTCATATTCAGAATTTCCATTTCATATTCAGAATATTAAAATTCTTATTCAGAATTCCACTTCATATTCAAAAAGTTACAATTCATACTCATAATTTCCATTTAATATTCAGAAAATTCCAATTCATATTCAGATATTTATATATATATTATTTATTATTATTAGTTATATATATATTATTAGTTTCAACTGATATTCAGAAAGTTAAAATTGATATTTAGAAAGTTACAATTCATATTCGGAATTTCCATTTAATATTCAGAAAATTACAATTCATATTCAGAATTTCCATTTCATATTCAGAAATTTACAATTCTTATTCAGAATTCCACTTCATATTCAGAAAGTTACAATTCATATTCAGAATGTCCATTTAATATTCAGAAAATTTCATTTCTTATTCAGAAAATTTCAACTGATATTAAGAAAATTACAATTGATATTTAGAAAGTTACAACTCATATTCAGAATTTCCATTTGATATTGAGAAAATTACAATTCATATTCAGAATTTCCATTTAAAATTCAGAAAATTACATTTCATATTCAGAATTTCCATTTCATTTTAAGAAAGTTACAATTCATATTCAGAATTTCCATTTAATATTAAGATAATAACAATTCATATTCAGAAAGTTACAATTATTATTCAGAATTTCCACTTAATATTAAGAAAATTTCATTTCTTATTCAGAAAGTTTCAACTGATATTCATAAAGTTACAATTGATATTTAGAAAGTTACAATTCATATTCAGAATTTCCATTTAATATTCAGATAATTACAATTCATTTTCAGAAAATTACAACTCATATTCAGAATTTCCATTTCATATTCAGAAAGTTACAATTCTTATTCAGAATTCCACTTCATATTCAGAAAGTTAAAATTCATATTCAGAATTTCCATTTAATATTCAGAAAATTTCAATTCATATTCAGAAAATTTCAACTGATATTAAGAAAGTTACGATTGATATTTAGAAAGTTACAATTCATATTCAGAATTTCCATTTGATATTCATAAAATTACAATTCATATTCGGAATTTCCTTTTAATATTCAGCTAATTACAATTCATTTTCAGAAAATTACAACTCATATTCAGAATTTCCATTTCATTATCAGAGAATTACAACTCATATTCAGAATATTACAATTCATATTCAGAAATTTACAATTATTATTCAGAATATTACAATTCATATTCAGAATTTCCATTTAATATTCAGAAAACTGCAATTCATATTCAGAAAGTTTCAACTGATATTCAGAAAGTTACAATTGATATTTAGAAAGTTACACTTCATATTCAGAATTTCTATTTATTATTTAGATAATTACAATTCATATTCAGAATTTCCATTTGATATTCATAAAATTACAATTCATATTCGGAATTTCCTTTTAATATTAAGATAATAACAATTCATATTCAGAAAGTTACAATTATTATTCAGAATTTCCACTTAATATTAAGAAAATTTCATTTCTTATTCAGAAAGTTTCAACTGATATTCATAAAGTTACAATTGATATTTAGAAAGTTACAATTCATATTCAGAATTTCCATTTAATATTCAGATAATTACAATTCATTTTCAGAAAATTACAACTCATATTCAGAATTTCCATTTCATTATCAGAGAATTACAACTCATATTCAGAATATTAAAATTCATATTCAGAAATTTACAATTCATATTCAGAATATTACAATTCATATTCAGAATTTCCATTTAATATTCAGAAAACTGCAATTCATATTCAGAAAGTTTCAACTGATATTCAGAAAGTTACAATTGATATTTAGAAAGTTACACTTCATATTCAGAATTTCTATTTATTATTTAGATAATTACAATTCATATTCAGAATTTCCATTTCAAATTCAGAAAATCACATTTCATATTCAGAATTTCCATTTCATTTTCAGAAAGTTACAATTCATATTCAGAATTTCCATTTCAAATTCAGAAAATTGCATTTCAAATTCAGAATTTCCATTTCATTTTCAGAAAGTTACATTTCATATTCAGAATATTACAATTCGTATTCAGAATTTCCATTTCATATTCAGAAAATTACAATTCTTATTCACAACTCCACTTCATATTCAGAAAGTTAAAATTCATATTCAGAATTTCCATTTAATATTCAGAAAATTTCAATTCATATGCAGAAAGTTTCAACTGATATTCAGAAAGCTAAAATTGATATTTAGAAAGTTACAAATCATATTCAGAATTTCCATTTAATATTCAGATTATTACAACTCATATTCAGAATTTCTATTTCAAATTCAGAAAATCACAACCCATATTCAGAATTTCCATTTAATTTTCAGAAATTTACAATTCATATTCAGAATTTTCATTTAATATTCAGATAATTACAATTCATATTCAGAAAGTTACAATTAATATTCAGAATTTGCATTTGATATTCAGAAAATTACAACTCATATTCAGAATTTCTATTTCAAATTCAGAAAATCACAACCCATATTCAGAATTTCCATTTAATTTTCAGAAATTTACAATTCATATTCAGAATTTTCATTTAATATTCAGAAAATTACAACTCATATTCAGAATTTCTATTTCAAATTCAGAAAATCACAACCCATATTCAGAATTTCCATTTAATTTTCAGAAATTTACAATTCATATTCAGAATTTTCATTTAATATTCAGATAATTACAATTCATATTCAGAAAATTACAATTAATAGTCAGAATTTCCATTTAATATTCAGAAAATTACAACTCATATTCAGAATTTCTATTTCAAATTCAGAAAATCACAACCCATATTCAGAATTTCCATTTAATTTTCAGAAATTTACAATTCATATTCAGAATTTTCATTTAATATCCAGATAATTAAAATTCATATTCAGAAAGTTACAATTAATATTCAGAATTTGCATTTGATATTCAGAAAATTACAATTCATATTCAGAAAGTTTCAACTGATATTCAGAAATTTACAATTAATATTTAGAAAATTGCAATTCATATTCAGAATTTCCATTTAATATTCAGATAATTACAATTCATATTCAGAAAATTACAATTCTATTCAGAATTTCCATTTCGTATTCAGAAAATCACATTTCATATTCAGAATTTCCATTTCATATTCAGAAAATCACATTTCATATTTAGAATTTCCATTTCATTTTCTGAAAGTTACAATTCATATTAACAATTTCCATTTAATATTCAGATAATTACAATTCATATTCAGAAAATTACAATTCATATTCAGAATTTCAATTTCATATTCAGAAAATCACATTTCATATTCAAAATTTCCATTTCATTTTCAGAAAGTTACAATTCATACTCAGAATATTACAATTCATATTCAGAAAGTTACAATTCATATTCAGAAAATCACATCCTATATTCAGAAAGGTACAATTAATATTCAGAATTTGCATTTAATATTCAGAAATTTCAATTCATATTCAGAAAGTTTCAACTGATATTCAAAAAGTTACAATTAGTGTTTAGAAAGTTGCAATTCATATTCAGAGTTTCCATTTAATATTCAGATAATTACAATTCATTTTCAGAAAATTACAATTCATATTCAGAATTTCAATTTCATATTCAGAAAATCACATTTCATATTTAGAATTTCCATTTCATTTTCAGAAAGTTAAAATTCATATTAACAATTTCCATTTAATATTCAGATAATTACAATTAATATTCCCAATTTACATTTAACATTCAGAAAATTACAATTCATATTCAGAATTTCCATTTCATATTCAGAAAATCACATTTCATATTCAGAATTTCCAATTCATTTTCAGAAAGTTACAATTCATATTCAGAATATTATAATTCATATTCAGAATTTCCATTTCATATTCAGAAAATCACATTTCATATTCAGAATTTCCGTTTCATTTTCAGAAAGTTACAATTCATATTCAGAATTTCTATTTCATATTCAGAAAGTTACAATTCATATTCAGAATTCCATTTCATATTCAGAAAATCACATTTCATATTCAGAATTTGCATTTAGTATTCAGAAAATCACATTTCATATTCAGAAATTCCATTTAATATTCAGATAGTTACAATTCATATTCAGAATTTCTATCTCATATTCAGAAAATCACATTTCATTTCATTATCAGAAAGTTACATTTCTTATTCAGAATATTACAATTCATATTCAGAATTTCCATTTCATATTCAGAAAGTTAAAATTCTTATTCAGAGTTCCACTACATATTCAGAAAATCACATTTCATATTCAGAATTTTCATTTAATATTCAGAAAATTTAAATTCATATTCAGATATTTTCAACTGATATTCAGAAAGATACAATTGATATTTAGAAAGTTACAATTCATATTCAGAATTTTCATTTAATATTCAGGAAATTTCAATTCATATTCAGAAAGTTTCAACTGATATTCAGAAAATTACAATTGATATTTAGAAAGTTACAATTCATATTCAGAATTTCCATTTAATATTCAGATAATTACAATTCATATTCAGAAAATTACAATTCATATTCAGAATTTCCATTTCATTTTCAGAAAGTTACATTTAATATTCACAATATTACAATTCATATTCAGAATTTTCATTTCATATTCAGAAGGTTACAATTCTTATTCAGAATTCCACTTCATCAGAATTACAATTCATATTCAGAATTTCTATTTATTATTCAGAAAATCACATTTCATATTCAGAATTTCCATTTCATTTTCAGAAAGTTACAATTCATATTCATAATTTCCATTTAATATTAAGATAATTACAATTCATATTCAGAAAGTTACAATTAATATACAGAATTTGCATTTAATATTCAGAAAATTTCAATTCATATTCAGAAAGTTTCAACTGATATTCAGAAAGTTACAATTGATATTTTGAAAGTTAAAATTCATATTCAGAATTTCCATTTAATATTCAGATAATTAAAGTTCATATTCAGAAAATTACAATTCATAGTCAGAATTTCCATTTAGTATTCAGAAAATCACAATTCATATTCAGAATTTCCATTTCAAACTCAGAAAATTGCATTTCATATTCAGAATTTCCATTTCATTTTCAGAAAGTAACATTTCATATTCAGAATATTACAATTCGTATTCAGAATTTCCATTTGATATTCAGAAAATTACAATTATTATTCACAACTCCACTTCATATTCAGAAAGTTAAAATTCATATTCAGAATTTCTATTTAATATTCAGAAAATTTCAATTCATATTCAGAAAGTTTCAACTGATATTCAGGAAGTTACAATTGATATTCAGAAAGTTACAATTCATATTTAGAATTCCATTTCATATTCAGAAAGTTACAATTCATTAACAGAATTTCCATTTCATATTCAGAAAATCACATTTCATATTCAGAATTTCCATTTCGTTTTCAGAAAGTTACAATTCATATTCAGAATATTACAATTCATATTCAGAATTTCCATTTCATATTCAGAAAGTTACAATTCTTATTCAGAATTCCACTTCATATTCAGAAAGTTAAAATTCATATTCAGAATTTCCATTTAATATTCAGAAAATTTCAATTCATATTCAGAAAGTTCAAACTGATATTCATAAAGTTAAAATTGATATTTAGAAAATTACAATTCATATTCAGAATTTCCATTTCATATTCAGAAAATCACATTTCATATTCAGAATTTCCATTTAAGCTGATATTCAGTAGTTACAATTGAAATTCAGAAAGTCACAATTCATATTCAGAATTTCCATTTAATATTCAGAAAATTACAATTCTTTATCAGAATTTCCATTTCATATTCAGAAAATCACATTTCATATTCAGAATTTCTATTTCATTTTTAGAAAGATACAATTCATATTCAGAATATTACAATTCATATTCAGAATTTCCATTTCATATTCAGAAAGTTAAAATTCTTATTCAGAATTCCACTTCATATTCAGAAAGTTACAAATCATATTCATAATTTCCATTTAATATTCAGAAAATTTCAATTCATATTCAGATAGTTTCAACTGATATTCAGAAAGTTAAAATTGATATTTAGAAAGTTACAATTCATATTCAGAATTTCCATGTAATATTCAGAAAATTACAATTCATATTCAGAATTTCCATTTCATATTCAGAAATTTACAATTCTTATTCAGAATTCCACTTCATATTCAGAAAGTTACAATTCATATTCAGAATTTCCATTTAATATTCAGAAAATTTCAATTCATATTTAGAAAATTTCAACTGATCTTAAGAAAGTTACAATTCATATTCAGAATTTCCATTTAATATTCAGAAAATTACAATTCATGTTCAGAATTTCCATTTCAAATTCAGAAAATCACATTTCATATTCAGAATTTCCATTTCATTTTAAGAAAGTTACAATTCATATTCAGAATTTCCATTTAATATTAAGATAATTAAAATTCATATTCAGAAAATTACAATTCATATTCAGAATTTCCACTTAATATTCACAAAATTTCAATTCTTATTCAGAAAGTTTCAACTGATATTCAGAAAGTTACAATTGATATTTAGAAAGTTACAATTCATATTCAGAATTTCCATTTCATATTCAGAAATTTACAATTCTTATACAAAATTCCACTTCATATCCAGAAAGTTACAATTAATATTCAGAATTTCCACTTAATATTCAGAAAATTTCAATTCATATTCAGAAAATTTCAACTGATATTAAGAAAGTTAAAATTGATATTTAGAAAGTTACAATTCATATTCAGAATTTCCATTTGATATTCAGAAAATTACAATTCATATTCAGAATTACCGTTTAATAGTCAGATAATTATAATTCATGATCAGAAAATTACAACTCATATTCAGAATTTCCATTTCATTATCAGAGAATTACAACTCATATTCAGAATATTACAATTTATATTCAGAAAGTTACAATTCATATTCAGAATATTACAATTCATATTCAGAATTTCCATGTAATATTCAGAAAGTTACAATTCATATTCAAAATTTCCATTTCGTATTCAGAAATTTACAATTCTTATTCAGAATTCCACTTCATATTCAGAAAGTTACAATTCATATTCAGAATTTCCATTTAATATTCAGAAAATTTCAATTCATATTCAGAAAATTTCAACTGACCTTAAGAAAGTTACAATTCATATTCAGAATTTCCATTTGATATTCAGAAAATTACAATTCATGTTCAGAATTTCCATTTCAAATTCAGGAAATCACATTTCATATTCAGAATTTCCATTTCATTTTAAGAAGGTTCAATTCATATTCAGAATTTCCATTTAATATTAAGATAATTAAAATTCATATTCGAAAATTACAATTCATATTCAGAATTTCCACTTAATATTCACAAAATTTCAATTCTTATTCAGAAAGTTTCAACTGATATTCAGAAAGTTACAATTGATATTTAGAAAGTTACAATTCATATTCAGAATTTCCATTTCATATTCAGAAATTTACAATTCTTATTCAGAATTCCACTTCATATTCAGAAAGTTACAATTCATATTCAGAATTTCCATTTAATATTCAGAAAATTTCAATTCATATTCAGAAAATTTCAACTGACCTTAAGAAAGTTACAATTCATATTCAGAATTTCCATTTGATATTCAGAAAATTACAATTCATGTTCAGAATTTCCATTTCAAATTCAGGAAATCACATTTCATATTCAGAATTTCCATTTCATTTTAAGAAGGTTCAATTCATATTCAGAATTTCCATTTAATATTAAGATAATTAAAATTCATATTCAGAAAATTACAATTCATATTCAGAATTTCCACTTAATATTCACAAAATTTCAATTCTTATTCAGAAAGTTTCAACTGATATTCAGAAAGTTACAATTGATATTTAGAAAGTTACAACTCATATTCAGAATTTCTATTTCAAATTCAGAAAATCACAATTCATATTCAGAATTTTCATTTAATATTCAGAAAATTTCAATTCATATTCAGAAAGTTTCAACTGATATTCAGAAAATTACAATTGATATTTAGAAAGTTACAATTCATATTCAGAATTTCCATTTAATATTCAGATAATTACAATTCATATTCAGAAAATTACAATTCATATTCAGAATTTCCATTTCATTTTCAGAAAGTTACATTTCATATTCACAATATTACAATTCATATTCAGAATTTTCATTTCATATTCAGAAGGTTACAATTCTTATTCAGAATTCCACTTCATCAGAATTACAATTCATATTCAGAATTTCTATTTATTATTCAGATAATTACAACTCATATTCAGAATTTCCATTTCAAATTCAGAAAATCACATTTCATATTCAGAATTTCCATTTCATTTTCAGAAAGTTACAATTCATATTCATAATTTCCATTTAATATTAAGATAATTACAATTCATATTCAGAAAGTTACAATTAATATACAGAATTTACATTTAATATTCAGAAAATTTCAATTCATATTCAGAAAGTTTCAACTGATATTCAGAAAGTTACAATTGATATTTTGAAAGTTAAAATTCATATTCAGAATTTCCATTTAATATTCAGATAATTAAAGTTCATATTCAGAAAATTACAATTCATATTCAGAACTTCCATTTAGTATTCAGAAAATCACAATTCATATTCAGAATTTCCATTTCAAATTCAGAAAATTGCATTTCATATTCAGAATTTCCATTTCATTTTCAGAAAGTTACATTTCATATTCAGTATATTACAATTCGTATTCAGAATTTCCATTTGATATTCAGAAAATTACAATTATTATTCACAACTCCACTTCATATTCAGAAAGTTAAAATTCATATTCAGAATTTCCATTTAATATTCAGAAAATTTCAATTCATATTCAGAAAGTTTCAACTGATATTCAGGAAGTTACAATTGATATTCAGAAAGTTACAATTCATATTTAGAATTCCATTTCATATTCAGAAAGTTACAATTCATTAACAGAATTTCCATTTCATATTCAAAAAATCACATTTCATATTCAGAATTTCTATTTCGTTTTCAGAAAGTTACAATTCATATTCTGAATATTACAATTCATATTCAGAATTTCCATTTCATATTCAGAAAATTACAATTCTTATTCAGAATTTCACTTCATATTCAGAAAGTTACAATTCATATTCAGAATTTCCATTTAATATTCAGAAAATTTCAACTCATATTCAGAAAGTTCAAACTGATATTCATAAAGTTACAATTGATATTTAGAAAGTTACAATTCATATTCAGAATTTCCATTTAATATTCAGAAAATTACAATTCATATTCAGAATTTCCATTTCATATTCAGAAAATCACATTTCATATTCAGAATTTCCATTTAAGCTGATATTCAGAAAGTTACAATTGAAATTCAGAAAGTCACAATTCATATTCAGAATTTCCATTTAATATTCAGAAAATTACAATTCTTTATCAGAATTTCCATTTCATATTCAGAAAATCACATTTCATATTCAGAATTTCTATTTCATTTTCAGAAAGATACAATTCATATTCAGAATATTACAATTCATATTCAGAATTTCCATTTCATATTCAGAAAGTTAAAATTCTTATTCAGAATTCCACTTCATATTCAGAAAGTTACAAATCATATTCATAATTTCCATTTAATATTCAGAAAATTTCTATTCATATTCAGATAGTTTCAACTGATATTCAGAAAGTTAAAATTGATATTTAGAAAGTTACAATTCATATTCAGAATTTCCATGTAATATTCAGAAAATTACAATTCATATTCAGAATTTCCATTTCATATTCAGAAATTTACAATTCTTATTCAGAATTCTACTTCATATTCAAAAAGTTACAACTCATATTCAGAATTTCCATTTAATATTCGGAAAATTTCAATTCATATTCAGAAAATTTCAACTGATCTTAAGAAAGTTACAATTCATATTCAGAATTTCCATTTGATATTCAGAAAATTACAATTCATGTTCAGAATTTCCATTTCAAATTCAGAAAATCACTTTTCATATTCAGAATTTCCATTTCATTTTAAGAAAGTTACAATTCATATTCAGAATTTCCATTTAATATTAAGATAATTAAAATTCATATTCAGAAAATTACAATTCATATTCAGAATTTCCACTTAATATTCACAAAATTTCAATTCTTATTCAGAAAGTTTCAACTGATATTCAGAAAGTTACAATTGATATTTAGAAAGTTACAATTCATATTCAGAATTTCCATTTCATATTCAGAAATTTACAATTCTTATTCAAAATTCCACTTCATATCCAGAAAGTTACAATTAATATTCAGAATTTCCACTTAATATTCAGAAAATTTCAACTGATATTAAGAAAGTTAAAATTGATATTTAGAAAGTTACAATTCATATTCAGAATTTCCATTTGATATTCAGAAAATTACAATTCATATTCAGAATTACCGTTTAATAGTCAGATAATTATAATTCATGATCAGAAAATTACAACTCATGTTCAGAATTTCCATTTCATTATCAGAGAATTACAACTCATATTCAGAATATTACAATTTATATTCAGAAAGTTACAATTCATATTCAGAATATTACAATTCATATTCAGAATTTCCATGTAATATTCAGAAAGTTACAATTCATATTCAAAATTTCCATTTCATATTCAGAAATTTACAATTCTTATTCAGAATTCCACTTCATATTCAGAAAGTTACAACTCATATTCAGAATTTCCATTTAATATTCAGAAAATTTAAATTCATATTCAGAAAATTTCAACTGACCTTAAGAAAGTTACAATTCATATTCAGAATTTCCATTTGATATTCAGAAAATTACAATTCATGTTCAGAATTTCCATTTCAAATTCAGAAAATCACATTTCATATTCAGAATTTCCATTTCATTTTAAGAAAGTTACAATTCATATTCAGAATTTCCATTTAATATTAAGATAATTAAAATTCATATTCAGAAAATTACAATTCATATTCAGAATTTCCACTTAATATTCACAAAATTTCAATTCTTATTCAGAAATTTCAACTGATATTCAGAAAGTTACAATTGATATTTAGAAAGTTACAATTCATATTCAGAATTTCCATTTCATATTCAGAAATTTACAATTCTTATTCAAAATTCCACTTCATATTCAGAAAGTTACAATTAATATTCATAATTTCCACTTAATATTCACAAAATTTCAATTCTTATTCAGAAAGTTTCAACTGATATTCAGAAAGTTACAATTGATATTTAGAAAGTTACAATTCATATTCAGAATTTCCATTTCATATTCAGAAATTTACATTTCTTATTCAAAATTCCACTTCATATTCAGAAAGTTACAATTAATATTCAGAATTTCCACTTAATATTCAGAAAATTTCAATTCATATTCAGAAAATTTCAACTGATATTAAGAAAGTTACAATTGATATTTAGAAAGTTACAATTCATATTCAGAATTTCTATTTAATATTCAGATAATTACAATTCATGTTCAGAAAATTACAACTCATATTCAGAATTTCCATTTCATATTCAGAAAGCTACAATTCTTTTTCAGAATCCCACTTCATATTCAGAAAGTTAGAGTTCATATTCAGAATTTCCATTTAATATTCAGAAAATTTCAATTCATATTCAGAAAATTTCAACTGATATTAAGAAATTTAAAATTGATATTTAGAAAGTTACAATTCATATTCAGAATTTCCATTTGATATTCAGAAAATTACAATTCATATTCAGAATTTCCGTTTAATATTCAGATAATTATAATTCATGATCAGAAAATTACAACTCATATTCAGAATTTCTATTTCATTATCAGAGAATTACAACTCATATTCAGAATATTGCAACTCATATTCAGAATTTCCATTTCATATTCAGAAAGCTACAATTCTTTTTCAGAATCCCACTTCATATTCAGAAAGTTAGAATTCATATTCAGAATTTCCATTTAATATTCAGAAAATTTCAATTCATATTCAGAAAGTTTCAATAGATATTCAGAAAGTTACAAGTGATATTTTGAAAGTTAAAATTCATATTCAGAATTTCCATTTAATATTCAGATAATTAAAATTCATATTCAGAAAATTACAATTCATATTCAGAATTTCCATTTATTATTCAGAAAATCACAATACATATTCAGAATTTCCATTTCAAATTCAGAACATTGCATTTCATATTCAGAATTTCCATTTCATTTTCAGAAAGTTACATTTCATATTCAGAATATTACAATTCGTATTCAGAATTTCCATTTGATATTCAGAAAATTACAATTATTATTCACAACTCCACTTCATATTCAGAAAGTAAAAATTCCTATTCAGAATTTCCATTTAATATTCAGAAAGTTTCAATTCATATTCAGAAAGTTTCAACTGATATTCAGAAAGTTAAAATTGATATTTAGAAAGTTACAATTCATATTCAGAATTTCCATTTAATATTCAGATAATTACAATTCATATTCAGAAAGTTACAATTAATAGTAACAATTTCCATTTAATATTCAGAAAATTACAATTGGTGTTCAGAATTTCTATTTCAAATTCAGAAAATCACATCCCATATTCAGAATTTCCATTTAATTTTCAGAAAGTTACAATTCATATTCAGAATTTCCATTTAATATTCAGATAAATACAATTCATATAAAGAAAGTTACAATTAATATTCAGAATTTGCATTTGATATTCAGAAAATTTCAATTCATATTCAGAAAGTTTAAACTGATATTCAGAAAGTTACAATTATTATTTAGAAAGTGCAATTCATATTCAGAATTTCCATTTAATATTCAGATAATTACAATTCATATTCAGAAAATTACAATTCATATTCAGAATTTCGATTTCATATTCAGAAATTTACAATTCTTATTCAGAATTCCACTTCATATTCAAAAAGTTACAATTCATATTCAGAATTTCCATTTAATATTCAGAAAATTTCAATTCATATTCAGAAAATTTCAACTGATCTTAAGAAAGTTACAATTCATATTCAGAATTTCCATTTGATATTCAGAAAATTAAAATTCATGTTCAGAATTTCCATTTCAAATTCAGAAAATCACATTTCATATTCAGAATTTCCATTTCATTTTAAGAAAGTTACAATTCATATTCAGAATTTCCATTTAATATTAAGAAAATTAAAATTCATATTCAGAAAATTACAATTCATATTCAGAATTTCCACTTAATATTCACAAAATTTCAATTCTTATTCAGAAAGTTTCAACTGATATTCAGAAAGTTACAATTGATATTTAGAAAGTTACAATTCATATTCAGAATTTCCATTTCATATTCAGAAATTTACAATTCTTATTCAAAATTCCACTTCATATCCAGAAAGTTACAATTAATATTCAGAATTTCCACTTAATATTCAGAAAATTTCAACTGATATTAAGAAAGTTAAAATTGATATTTAGAAAGTTACAATTCATATTCAGAATTTCCATTTGATATTCAGAAAATTACAATTCATATTCAGAATTACCGTTTAATAGTCAGATAATTATAATTCATGATCAGAAAATTACAACTCATGTTCAGAATTTCCATTTCATTATCAGAGAATTACAACTCATATTCAGAATATTACAATTTATATTCAGAAAGTTACAATTCATATTCAGAATATTACAATTCACATTCAGAATTTCCATGTAATATTCAGAAAGTAACAATTCATATTCAAAATTTCCATTTCATATTCAGAAATTTACAATTCTTATTCAGAATTCCACTTCATATTCAGAAAGTTACAATTCATATTCAGAATTTCCATTTAATATTCAGAAAATTTCAATTCATATTCAGAAAATTTCAACTGACCTTAAGAAAGTTACAATTCATATTCAGAATTTCCATTTGATATTCAGAAAATTACAATTCATGTTCAGAATTTCCATTTCAAATTCAGAAAATCACATTTCATATTCAGAATTTCCATTTCATTTTAAGAAAGTTACAATTCATATTCAGAATTTCCATTTAATATTAAGATAATTAAAATTCATATTCAGAAAATTACAATTCATATTCAGAATTTCCACTTAATATTCACAAAATTTCAATTCTTATTCAGAAAGTTTCAACTGATATTCAGAAAGTTACAATTGATATTTAGAAAGTTACAATTCATATTCAGAATTTCCATTTCATATTCAGAAATTTACAATTCTTATTCAAAATTTCACTTCATATTCAGAAAGTTACAATTAATATTCAGAATTTCCACTTAATATTCACAAAATTTCAATTCTTATTCAGAAAGTTTCAACTGATATTCAGAAAGTTACAATTGATATTTAGAAAGTTACAATTCATATTCAGAATTTCCATTTCATATTCAGAAATTTACAATTCTTATTCAAAATTCCACTTCATATTCAGAAAGTTACAATTAATATTCAGAATTTCCACTTAATATTCAGAAAATTTCAATTCATATTCAGAAAATTTCAACTGATATTAAGAAAGTTACAATTGATATTTAGAAAGTTACAATTCATATTCAGAATTTCTATTTAATATTCAGATAATTACAATTCATGTTCAGAAAATTACAACTCATATTCAGAATTTCCATTTAATATTAAGATAATTAAAATTCATATTCAGAAAATTACAATTCATATTCAGAATTTCCACTTAATATTCACAAAATTTCAATTCTTATTCAGAAAGTTTCAACTGATATTCAGAAAGTTACAATTGATATTTAGAAAGTTACAATTCATATTCAGAATTTCCATTTCATATTCAGAAAGCTACAATTCTTTTTCAGAATCCCACTTCATATTCAGAAAGTTAGAATTCATATTCAGAATTTCCATTTAATATTCAGAAAATTTCAATTCATATTCAGAAAATTTCAACTGATATTAAGAAATTTAAAATTGATATTTAGAAAGTTACAATTCATATTCAGAATTTCCATTTGATATTCAGAAAATTACAATTCATATTCAGAATTTCCGTTTAATATTCAGATAATTATAATTCATGATCAGAAAATTACAACTCATATTCAGAATTTCCATTTCATTATCAGAGAATTACAACTCATATTCAGAATATTACAACTCATATTCAGAATTTCCATTTCATATTCAGAAAGCTACAATTCTTTTTCAGAATCCCACTGCATATTCAGAAAGTTAGAATTCATATTCAGAATTTCCATTTAATATTCAGAAAATTTCAATTCATATTCAGAAAGTTTCAATAGATATTCAGAAAGTTACAATTGATATTTTGAAAGTTAAAATTCATATTCAGAATTTCCATTTAATATTCAGATAATTAAAATTCATATTCAGAAAATTACAATTCATATTCAGAATTTCCATTTAGTATTCAGAAAATCACAATTCATATTCAGAATTTCCATTTCAAATTCAGAACATTGCATTTCATATTCAGAATTTCCATTTCATTTTCAGAAAGTTACATTTCATATTCAGAATATTACAATTCGTATTCAGAATTTCCATTTGATATTCAGAAAATTACAATTATTATTCACAACTCCACTTCATATTCAGAAACTAAAAATTCATATTCAGAATTTCCATTTAATATTCAGAAAATTTCAATTCATATTCAGAAAGTTTCAACTGATATTCAGAAAGTTAAAATTGATATTTAGAAAGTTACAATTCATATTAACAATTTCCATTTAATATTCAGATAATTTCAATTCATATTCAGAAAATTACAATTCATATTCAGAATTTCGATTTCATATTCAGAAACTCACATTTCATATTCAAAATTTCCATTTCATTTTTTGAAAGTTACAATTAATACTCAGAATATTACAATTCTTATTCAGAAAGTTACAATTCATATTCAGAAAATCACATCCCATATTCAGAAGGGTACAATTAATATTCAGAATTTGCATTTAATATTCAGAAATTTCAATTCATATTCAGAAAGTTTCAACTGATATTCATAAAGTTACAATTAGTATTTAGAAAGTTGCAATTCATATTCAGAATTTCCATTTAATATTCAGATAATTACAATTCATTTTCAGAAAATTACAATTCATATTCAGGATTCCCATTTCATATTCAGAAAATCACATTTCATATTTAGAATTTCCATTTCATTTTCAGAAAGTTAAAATTCATATTAACAATTTCCATTTAATATTCAGATAATTAAAATTCATATTCAGAAAGTTACAATTAATATTCCGAATTTCCATTTAACATTCAGAAAATTACAATTCATATTCAGAATTTCCATTTCATATTCAGAAAATCATATTTCATATTCAGAATTTCCATTTCATTTTCAGAAAGTTACAATTCATATTCAGAATATTATAATTCATATTCAGAATTTCCATTTCATATTCAGAAAATCACATTTCATATCCAAAATGTCCGTTTCGTTTTCAGAAAGTTACAATTCATATCCAGAATTTCTATTTCATATTCAGAAAGTTACAATTCATATTCAGAATTCCATTTCATATTCAGAAAATCACATTTCATATTCAGAATTTGCATTTAGTATTCAGAAAATCACATTTCATATTAAGAAATTTCCATTTAATATTCAGATAGTTACAATTCATATTCAGAATTTCTATCTCTTATTCAGAATATTACAATTCATATTCAGAATTTCCATTTCATATTCAGAAAGTTAAAATTCTTATTCAGAATTCCACTTCATATTCAGAAATTTACAATTCGTATTCAGAATTTCCATTTAATATTCAGAAAATTTCAATTCATATTCAGATAGTTTCAACTGATATTCAGAAAGTTACAATTGCTATTTAGAAAGATACAATTCATATTCAGAATTTCCATTTAATATTCAGAAAATCACAATTCATATTCAGAATTTCCATTTCATATTCAGAAAATCACATTTCATATTCAGAATTTCCATTTCATTATCAGAAAGTTACAACTCATTTTCAGAATATTACAATTCATATTCAGAAAGTAACATTTCATATTCAGAAAATCACATTTCATATCCAAAATGTCCGTTTCGTTTTCAGAAAGTTACAATTGATATTTAGAAAGTTAGAATTCATAATCAGAATTTCCATTTAAAATTCAGAAAATTACAATTCATATTAAGAATTTCCATTTCATATTCAGAAAATCACATTTCATATTCAGAAATTCCATTTCATTTTCAGAAAGTTAAAATTCATATTCATAATATTACAATTCATATTAAGAATTTCCATTTCATATTCAGAAAATCACATTTCATATTCAGAATATTACAATTCATTATCAGAATTTCCATTTAATATTCAGAAAATTACAATTCATATTAAGAATTTCCATTTTATATTCAGAAAATCACATTTCATATTCAGAAATTCCATTTCATTTTCAGAAAGTTAAAATTCATATTCATAATATTACAATTCATATTAAGAATTTCCATTTCATATTCAGAAAATCACATTTCATATTCAGAATATTACAATTCATTATCAGAATTTCCATTTAATATTCAGAAAATTACAATTCATATTAAGAATTTCCATTTTATATTCAGAAAATCACATTTCATATTCAGAATTTCTATTTCATTTTCAGAAAGTTACAATTCATATTCAGAATATTACAATTCATATTCAGAATTTCCATTTCATATTCAGAATATTAAAATTCTTATTCAGAATTCCACTTCATATTCAGAAAGTTACAATTCATATTCATAATTTCCATTTAATATTCAGAAAATTCCAATTCATATTCAGATATTTATATATATATTATTTATTATTATTAGTTATATATATATTATTAGTTTCAACTGATATTCAGAAAGTTAAAATTGATATTTAGAAAGTTACAATTCATATTCAGAATTTCCATTTAATATTCAGAAAATTACAATTCATATTCAGAATTTACATTTCATATTCAGAAATTTACAATTCTTATTCAGAATTCCACTTCATATTCAGAAAGTTACAATTCATATTCAGAATTTCCATTTATATTCAGAAAATTTCATTTCTTATTCAGAAAATTTCAACTGATATTAAGAAAGTTACAATTGATATTTAGAAAGTTACAACTCATATTCAGAATTTCCATTTGATATTGAGAAAATTACAATTCATATTCAGAATTTCCATTTAAAATTCAGAAAATTATATTTCATATTCAGAATTTCCATTTCATTTTAAGAAAGTTACACTTCATATTCAGAATTTCTATTTATTATTTAGATAATTACAATTCATATTCAGAATTTCCATTTCAAATTCAGAAAATCACATTTCATATTCAGAATTTCCATTTCATTTTCAGAAAGTTACAATTCATATTCAGAATTTCCATTTCAAATTCAGAAAATTGCATTTCATATTCAGAATTTCCATTTCATTTTCAGAAAGTTACATTTCATATTCAGAATATTACAATTCGTATTCAGAATTTTCATTTCATATTCAGAAAATTACAATTCTTATTCACAACTCCACTTCATATTCAGAAAGTTAAAATTCATATTCAGAATTTCCATTTAATATTCAGAAAATTTCAATTCATATGCAGAAAGTTTCAACTGATATTCAGAAAGCTAAAATTGATATTTAGAAAGTTACAATTCATATTCAGAATTTCCATTTAATATTCAGATAATTACAACTCATATTCAGAATTTCTATTTCAAATTCAGAAAATCACAACCCATATTCAGAATTTCCATTTAATTTTCAGAAATTTACAATTCATATTCAGAATTTTCATTTAATATTCAGATAATTACAATTCATAATCAGAAAGTTACAATTAATATTCAGAATTTGCATTTGATATTCAGAAAATTACAACTCATATTCAGAATTTCTATTTCAAATTCAGAAATTCACAACCCATATTCAGAATTTCCATTTAATTTTAAGAAATTTACAATTCATATTCAGAATTTTCATTTAATATTCAGAAAATTACAACTCATAATCAGAATTTATATTTCAAATTCAGAAAATCACAACCCATATTCAGAATTTCCATTTAACTTTCAGAAATTTACAATTCATATTCAGAATTTTCATTTAATATTCAGATAATTACAACTCATATTCAGAAAATTACAATTAATAGTCAGAATTTCCATTTAATATTCAGAAAATTACAACTCATATTCAGAATTTCTATTTCAAATTCAGAAAATCACAACCCATATTCAGAATTTCCATTTAATTTTCAGAAATTTACAATTCATATTCAGAATTTTCATTTAATATTCAGATAATTACAACTCATATTCAGAATTTCCATTTCATATTCAGAAAATCACATTTCATATTTAGAATTTCCATTTCATTTTCTTGAAGTTACAATTCATATTAACAATTTCCATTTAATATTCAGATAATTACAATTCATATTCAGAAAATTACAATTCATATTCAGAATTTCCATTTCATATTCAGAAAATCACATTTCATATTCAAAATTTCCATTTCATTTTCAGAAAGTTACAATTCATACTCAGAATATTACAATTCATATTCAGAAAGTTACAATTCATATTCAGAAGATCACATCCTATATTCAGAAAGGTACAATTAATATTCAGAAATTGCATTTAATATTCAGAAATTTCAACTCATATTCAGAAAGTTTCAACTGATATTCAAAAAGTTACAATTAGTGTTTAGAAAGTTGCAATTCATATTCAGAGTTTCCATTTAATATTCAGATAATTACAATTCATTTTCAGAAAATTAAAATTCATATTCAGAATTTCAATTTCATATTCAGAAAATCACATTTCATATTTAGAATTTCCATTTCATTTTCAGAAAGTTAAAATTCATATTAACAATTTCCATTTAATATTCAGATAATTACAATTAATATTCCGAATTTACATTTAACATTCAGAAAATTACAATTCATATTCAGAATTTCCATTTCATATTCAGAAAATCACATTTCATATTCAGAATTTCCAATTCATTTTCAGAAAGTTACAATTCATATTCAGAATATTATAATTCGTATTCAGAATTTCCATTTCATATTCAGAAAATCACATTTCATATTCAGAATTTCCGTTTCATTTTCAGAAAGTTACAATTCATATTCAGAATTTCTATTTCATATTCAGAAAGTTACAATTCATATTCAGAATTCCATTTCATATTCAGAAAATCACATTTCATATTCAGAATTTGCATTTAGTATTCAGAAAATCACATTTCATATTCAGAATTTCCATTTAATATTCAGATAGTTACAATTCATATTCAGAATTTCTATCTCATATTCAGAAAATCACATTTCATTTCATTATCAGAAAGTTACATTTCTTATTCAGAATATTACAATTCATATTCAGAATTTCCATTTCATATTCAGAAAGTTAAAATTCTTATTCAGAATTCCACTTCATATTCAGAAAATCACATTTCATATTCAGAATTTTCATTTAATATTCAGAAAATTTAAATTCATATTCAGATATTTTCATCTGATATTCAGAAAGTTACAATTGATATTTAGAAAGTTACAATTCATATTCAGAATTTTCATTTAATATTCAGAAAATTTCAATTCATATTCAGAAAGTTTCAACTGATATTCAGAAAATTACAATTGATATTTAGAAAGTTACAATTCATATTCAGAATTTCCATTTAATATTCAGATAATTACAATTCATATTCAGAAAATTACAATTCATATTCAGAATTTCCATTTCATTTTCAGAAAGTTACATTTCATATTCACAATATTACAATTCATATTCAGAATTTTCATTTCATATTCAAAAGGTTACAATTCTTATTCAGAATTCCACTTCATCAGAATTACAATTCATATTCAGAATTTCTATTTATTATTCAGATAATTACAATTCATATTCAGAATTTCCATTTCAAATTCAGAAAATCACATTTCATATTCAGAATTTCCATTTCATTTTCAGAAAGTTACAATTCATATTCATAATTTCCATTTAATATTAAGATAATTACAATTCATATTCAGAAAGTTACAATTAATATACAGAATTTACATTTAATATTCAGAAAATTTCAATTCATATTCAGAAAGTTTCAACTGATATTCAGAAAGTTACAATTGATATTTTGAAAGTTAAAATTCATATTCAGAATTTCCATTTAATATTCAGATAATTAAAGTTCATATTCAGAAAATTACAATTCATATTCAGAATTTCTATTTAGTATTCAGAAAATCACAATTCATATTCAGAATTTCCATTTCAAATTCAGAAAATTGCATTTCATATTCAGAATTTCCATTTCATTTTCAGAAAGTTACATTTCATATTCAGAATATTACAATTTGTATTCAGAATTTCCATTTGATATTCAGAAAATTACAATTATTATTCACAACTCCACTTCATATTCAGAAAGTTAAAATTCATATTCAGAATTTCCATTTAATATTCAGAAAATTTCAATTCATATTCAGAAAGTTTCAACTGATATTCAGGAAGTTACAATTGATATTCAGAAAGTTACAATTCATATTTAGAATTCCATTTCATATTCAGAAAGTTACAATTCATTAACAGAATTTCCATTTCATATTCAGAAAATCACATTTCATATTCAGAATTTCCATTTCGTTTTCAGAAAGTTACAACTCATATTCAGAATATTACGATTCATATTCAGAATTTCCATTTCATATTCAGAAAGTTACAATTCTTATTCAGAATTCCACTTCATATTCAGAAAGTTACAATTCATATTCAGAATTTCCATTTAATATTCAGAAAATTTCAATTCATATTCAGAAAGTTCAAACTGATATTCATAAAGTTACAATTGATATTTAGAATGTTACAATTCATATTCAGAATTTCCATTTAATATTCAGAAAATTACAATTCATATTCAAAATTTCCATTTCATATTCAGAAAATCACATTTCATATTCAGAATTTCCATTTAAGCTGATATTTAGAAAGTTACAATTGAAATTCAGAAAGTCACAATTCATATTCAGAATTTCCATTTAATATTCAGAAAATTACAATTCTTTACCAGAATTTCCATTTCATATTCAGAAAATCACATTTCATATTCAGAATTTCTATTTAATTTTCAGAAAGATACAATTCATATTCAGAATATTACAATTCATATTCAGAATTTCCATTTCATATTCAGAAAGTTAAAATTCTTATTCAGAATTCCACTTCATATTCAGAAAGTTACAAATCATATTCATAATTTCCATTTAATATACAGAAAATTTCAATTCATATTCAGATAGTTTCAACTGATATTCAGAAAGTTAAAATTGATATTTAGAAAGTTACAATTCCTATTCAGAATTTCCATGTAATATTCAGAAAATTACAATTCATATTCAGAATTTCCATTTCATATTCAGAAATTTACAATTCTTATTCAGAATTCCACTTCATATTCAGAAAGTTACAATTCATATTCAGAATTTCCATTTAATATTCAGAAAATTTCAATTCATATTCAGAAAATTTCAACTGATCTTAAGAAAGTTACAATTCATATTCAGAATTTCCATTTGATATTCAGAAAATTACAATTCATGTTCAGAATTTCCATTTCAAATTCAGAAAATCACATTTCATATTCAGAATTTCCATTTCATTTTAAGAAAGTTACAATTCATATTCAGAATTTCCATTTAATATTAAGATAATTAAAATCCATATTCAGAAAATTACAATTCATATTCAGAATTTCCACTTAATATTCACAAAATTTCAATTCTTATTCAGAAAGTTTCAACTGATATTCAGAAAGTTACAATTGATATTTAGAAAGTTACAATTCATATTCAGAATTTCCATTTCATATTCAGAAATTTACAATTCTTATTCAAAATTCCACTTCATATCCAGAAAGTTACAATTAATATTCAGAATTTCCAATTAATATTCAGAAAATTTCAATTCATATTCAGAAAATGTCAACTGATATTAAGAAAGTTAAAATTGATATTTAGAAAGTTACAATTCATATTCAGAATTTCCATTTGATATTCAGAAAATTACAATTCATATTCAGAATTACCGTTTAATAGTCAGATAATTATAATTCATGATCAGAAAATTACAACTCATATTCAGAATTTCCATTTCATTATCAGAGAATTACAACTCATATTCAGAATATTACAATTCATATTCAGAAAGTTACAATTCATATTCAGAAGGTTACAATTCATATTCAGAATTTCCATGTAATATTCAGAAAGTTACAATTCATATTCAAAATTTCCATTTCATATTCAGAAATTTACAATTCTTATTCAGAATTCCACTTCATATTCAGAAAGTTACAATTCATATTCAGAATTTCCATTTAATATTCAGAAAATTTCAATTCATATTCAGAAAATTTCAACTGACCTTAAGAAAGTTACAATTCATATTCAGAATTTCCATTTGATATTCACAAAATTACAATTCATGTTCAGAATTTCCATTTCAAATTCAGAAAATCACATTTCATATTCAGAATTTCCATTTCATTTTAAGAAAGTTACAATTCATATTCAGAATTTCCATTTAATATTAAGATAATTAAAATTCATATTCAGAAAATTACAATTCATATTCAGAATTTCCACTTAATATTCACAAAATTTCAATTCTTATTCAGAAAGTTTCAACTGATATTCAGAAAGTTACAATTGATATTTAGAAAGTTCCAATTCATATTCAGAATTTCCATTTCATATTCAGAAATTTACAATTCTTATTCAAAATTCCACTTCATATTCAGAAAGTTACAATTAATATTCAGAATTTCCACTGAATATTCACAAAATTTCAATTCTTATTCAGAAAGTTTCAACTGATATTCAGAAAGTTACAATTGATATTTAGAAAATTACAATTCATATTCAGAATTTCCATTTCATATTCAGAAATTTACAATTCTTATTCAAAATTCCACTTCATATTCAGAAAGTTACAATTAATATTCAGAATTTCCACTTAATATTCAGAAAATTTCAATTCATATTCAGAAAATTTCAACTGATATTAAGAAAGTTACAATTGATATTTAGAAAGTTACAATTCATATTCAGAATTTCTATTTAATATTCAGATAATTACAATTCATGTTCAGAAAATTACAACTCATATTCAGAATTTCCATTTCATATTCAGAAAGCTACAATTCTTTTTCAGAATCCCACTTCATATTCAGAAAGTTAGAATTCATATTCAGAATTTCCATTTAATATTCAGAAAATTTCAATTCATATTCAGAAAATTTCAACTGATATTAAGAAATTTAAAATTGATATTTAGAAAGTTACAATTCATATTCAGAATTTCCATTTGATATTCAGAAAATTACAATTCATATTCAGAATTTCCATTTAATATTCAGATAATTATAATTCTTGATCAGAAAATTACAACTCATATTCAGAATTTCCATTTCATTATCAGAGAATTACAACTCATATTCAGAATATTACAATTCATATTCAGAAAGTTACAATTCATATTCAGAATATTACAATTCATATTCAGAATTTCAATTTAATATTCAGCAAATTTCAATTCATATTCAGAAAGTTTCAACTGATATTCAGAAAGTTACAATTGATATTTAGAAAGTTACAATTCATATTCAGAATTTCTATTTATTATTCAGATAATTACAATTCATATTAAAAATTTCCATTTCAAATTCAGAAAATCACATTTCATATTCAGGATTTCCATTTCATTTTCAGAAAGTTACAATTCATATTCATAATTTCCATTTAATATTAAGATAATTACAATTCATATTCAGAAAGTTACAATTAATATTCAGAATTTACATTTAATATTCAGAAAATTTCAATTCATATTCAGAAAGTTTCAACTGATATTCAGAAAGTTACAATTGATATTTTGAAAGTTAAAATTCATATTCAGAATTTCCATTTAATATTCAGATAATTAAAATTCATATTCAGAAAATTACAATTCATATTCAGAATTTCTATTTAGTATTCAGAAAATCACAATTCATATTCAGAATTTCCATTTCAAATTCAGAAAATTGCATTTCATATTCAGAATTTCCATTTCATTTTCAGAAAGTTACATTTCATATTCAGAATATTACAATTCGTATTCAGAATTTCCATTTGATATTCAGAAAATTACAATTATTATTCACAACTCCACTTCATATTCAGAAAGTTAAAATTCATATTCAGAATTTCCATTTAATATTCAGAAAATTTCAATTCATATTCAGAAAGTTTCAACTGATATTCAGAAAGTTAAAATTGATGTTTAGAAAGTTACAATTCATATTCAGAATTTCCATTTAATATTCAGATAATTACAATTCATATTCAGAAAGTTACAATTAATAGTCAGAATTTCCATTTAATATTCAGAAAATTACAATTGATGTTCAGAATTTCTATTTCAAATTCAGAAAATCACATCCCATATTCAGAATTTCCATTTAATTTTCAGAAAGTTACAATTCATATTCAGAATTTCCATTTAATATTCAGATAAATACAATTCATATAAAGAAGGTTACAATTTATATTCAGAATTTGCATTTGATATTCAGAAAATTTCAATTCATATTCAGAAAATTTAAACTGATATTCAGAAAGTTACAATTAATATTTAGAAAGTGCAATTCACATTCAGAATTTCCATTTAATATTCAGATAATTACAATTCATATTCAGAAAATTACAATTCATATTCAGAAAATCACATTTCATATTTAGAATTTCCATTTCATTTTCTGAAAGTTACAATTCATATTAACAATTTCCATTTAAAATTCAGATAATTTCAATTCATATTCAGAAAATTACAATTGATATTCAGAATTTCGATTTCATATTCAGAAAATCACATTTCATATTCAAAATTTCCATTTCATTTTTTGAAAGTTACAATTAATACTCAGAATATTACAATTCTTATTCAGAAAGTTACAATTCATATTCAGAAAATCACATCCCATATTCAGAAGGGTACAATTAATATTCAGAATTTGCATTTAATATTCAGAAATTTCAATTCATATTCAGAAAGTTTCAACTGATATTCATAAAGTTACAATTAGTATTTAGAAAGTTGCAATTCATATTCAGAATTTCCATTTAATATTCAGATAATTACAATTCATTTTCAGAAAATTACAATTCATATTCAGGATTTCCATTTCATATTCAGAAAATCACATTTCATATTTAGAATTTCCATTTCATTTTAAGAAAGTTAAAATTCATATTAACAATTACCATTTAATATTCAGATAATTAAAATTCATATTCAGAAAGTTACAATTAATATTCCGAATTTCCATTTAACATTCAGAAAATTACAATTCATATTCAGAATTTCCATTTCATATTCAGAAAATCATATTTCATATTCAGAATTTCCATTTCATTTTCAGAAAGTTACAATTCATATTCAGAATATTATAATTCATATTCAGAATTTCCATTTCATATTCAGAAAATCACATTTCATATCCAAAATGTCCGTTTCGTTTTCAGAAAGTTACAATTCATATCCAGAATTTCTATTTCATATTCAGAAAGTTACAATTCATATTCAGAATTCCATTTCATATTAAGAAAATCACATTTCATATTCAGAATTTGCTTTTAATATTCAGAAAATCACATTTCATATTAAGAATTTCCATTTAATATTCAGATAGTTACAATTCATATTCAGAATTTCTATCTCATATTCAGAAAATCACATTTCATATTCAGAATTTCCATTTCATTATCAGAAAGTTACATTTCTTATTCAGAATATTACAATTCATATTCAGAATTTCCATTTCATATTCAGAAAGTTAAAATTCTTATTCAGAATTCCACTTCATATTCAGAAATTTACAATTCGTATTCAGAATTTCCATTTAATATTCAGAAAATTTCAATTCATATTCAGATAGTTTCAACTGATATTCAGAAAGTTACAATTGCTATTTAGAAAGATACAATTCATATTCAGAATTTCCATTTAATATTCAGAAAATTACAATTCATATTCAGAATTTCCATTTCATATTCAGAAAATCACATTTCATATTCAGAATTTCCATTTCATTATCAGAAAGTTACAACTCATTTTCAGAATATTACAATTCATATTCAGAAAGTAACAATTCATATTCAGAATATTACAATTCATATTCAGAAAGTTACAACTCATATTCAGAATTTCCATTTAATATTCAGAAAATTACAATTCATTATCAGAATTTCCATTTCATATTCAGAAAATCACACTTCATATTCAAAATTTCTCTTTCATTTTCAGAAAGTTACAATTAATATTCAGAATATTACAATTCATATTCAGAATTCCCATTTCATATTCAGAAAGTTACAATTCTTATTCAGAATTCAACTTCATATTCAGAAAGTTACAATTCATATTCAGAATTTCCATTTAATATTCAGAAAATTTAAATTCATATTCAGAAAGTTTCAACTGATATTCAGAAAGTTACAATTGATATTTAGAAAGTTACAATTCATAATCAGAATTTCCATTTAATATTCAGAAAATTACAATTCATATTAAGAATTTCCATTTCATATTCAGAAAATCACATTTCATATTCAGAAATTCCATTTCATTTTCAGAAAGTTAAAATTCATATTCATAATATTACAATTCATATTAAGAATTTCCATTTCATATTCAGAAAGTTACAATTCTTATTCAGAATTCCACTTCATATTAAGAAAATCACATTTCATATTTAGAATTTCCATTTCATTTTCTGAAAGTTAAAATTCATATTAACAATTTCCATTTAATATTCAGATAATTACAATTCATATTCAGAAAATTACAATTCATATTCAGAATTTCAATTTCATATTCAGAAAATCACATTTCATATTCAAAATTTCCATTTCATTTTCTGAAAGTTACAATTCATACTCAGAATATTACAACTCATATTCAGAAAGTTACAATTCATATTCAGAATATTACAATTCATATTAAGAATTTCCATTTCATATTCAGAAAGTTACAATTCTTATTCAGAATTCCACTTCATATTAAGAAAATCACATTTCACATTTAGAATTTCCATTTCATATTCAGAAAATCACATTTCATATTTAGAATTTCCATTTCATTTTCTGAAAGTTACAATTCATATTAAGAATTTCCATTTAATATTCAGATAATTACAATTCATATTCAGAAAATTACAATTCATATTCAGAATTTCAATTTCATATTCAGAAAATCACATTTCATATTCAAAATTTCCATTTCATATTCAGAAAATCACATTTCATATTCAGAATTTCCATTTCATTTTCAGAAAGTTAAAATTCATATTCAGAATATTACAATTCATATTAAGAATTTCCATTTCATATTCAGAAAGTTACAATTCTTATTCAGAATTCCACTTCATATTAAGAAAATCACATTTCATTTTTAGAATTTCCATTTCATTTTCTGAAAGTTACAATTCATATTAACAATTTCCATTTGATATTCAAATAATTACAATTCATATGCAGAAAATTACAATTCATATTCAGAATTTCCATTTCGTATTCAGAAAATCACATTTCATATTCAGAATTTCCATTTCATTATCAGAAAGTTACAACTCATATTAGAATATTACAATTCATATTCAGAAAGTTACAATTAATATTCAGAATATTACAATTCATATTCAGAAAGTTACAACTCATATACAGAATTTCCATTTAATATTCAGAAAATTACAATTCATTAGAATTTCCATTTCATATTCAGAAAATTACACTTCATATTCAGAATTTCCATTTCATTTTCTGAAAGTTACAATTCATATTAACAATTTCCATTTGATATTCAAATAATTACAATTCATATGCAGAAAATTACAATTCATATTCAGAATTTCCATTTCGTATTCAGAAAATCACATTTCATATTCAGAATTTCCATTTCATTATCAGAAAGTTACAACTCATATTAGAATATTACAATTCATATTCAGAAAGTTACAATTCATATTCAGAATATTACAATTCATATTCAGAAAGTTACAACTCATATACAGAATTTCCATTTAATATTCAGAAAATTACAATTCATTAGAATTTCCACTTCATATTCAGAAAATCACATTTCATATTTAGAATTTCCATTTCATTTTCTGAAAGTTACAATTCATATTAACAATTTCCATTTAATATTCAGATAATTACAATTCATATTCAGAATTTCGATTTCATATTCAGAAAATCACATTTCATATTCAAAATTTCCATTTCATTTTCTGAAAATTACAATTCATACTCACAATATTACAATTCATATTCAGAAAGTTACAATTCATATTTAGAAAATCACATCCCATATTCAGAAAGGTACAATTAATATTCAGAATTTGCATTTAATATTCAGAAATTTCAATTCATATTCAGAAAGTTTCAACTGATATTCATAAAGTTACAATCAGTATTTAGAAAGTTGCAATTCATATTCAGAATTTCCATTTAATATTCAGATACTTACAATTCATTTTCAGAAAATTACAATTCATATTCAGAATTTCTATTACATATTCAGAAAATCACATTTCATATTTAGAATTTCCATTTCATTTTCAGAAGTTTAAAATTCATATTAACAATTTCCATTTAATATTCAGATAATTAAATTTCATATTCAGAAAGTTACAATTAATATTCGGAATTTCCATTTAAAATTCAGAAAATTACAATTCATATTCAGAATTTCCATTTCATATTCAGAATTTCCATTTCATTTTCAGAAAGTTACAATTCATATTCAGAATATTATAATTCATATTCAGAATTTCCATTTCATATTCAGAAAATCACATTTCATATTCAGAATGTCCGTTTCATTTTCAGAAACTTACAATTCATATTCAGAATTTCTATTTATATTCAGAAAGTTACAATTCATATTCAGAATTCAATTTCATATTCAGAATTTGCATTTAATATTCAGATAGTTACAATTCATATTCAGAATTTTTATCTCATATTCAGAAAATCACATTTCATATTCAGAATTTCCATTTCATTATCAGAAAGTTACATTTCTTATTCAGAATATTACAATTCATATTCAGAATTTCCATTTCATATTCAGAAAGTTAAAATTCTTATTCAGAATTCCACTTCATATTCAGAAAGTTACAATTCATATTCAGAATTTCCATTTAATATTCAGAAAATTTCAATTCATATTCAGATAGTTTCAACTGAAATTCAGAAAGTTACAATTGCTATTTAGAAATTTACAATTCATATTCAGAATTTCCATTTAATATTCAGAAAATTACAATTCATATTCAGAATTTCCATTTCATATTCAGAAAATCACATTTCATATTCAGAATTTCCATTTCATTATCAGAAAGTTACATTTCTTATTCAGAATATTACAATTCATATTCAGAATTTCCATTTCATATTCAGAAATTTAAAATTCTTATTCAGAATTTCACTTCATATTCAGAAATTAACAATTCATATTCAGAATTTCCATTTAATATTCAGAAAATTTCAATTCATATTCAGATAGTTTCAACTGATATTCAGAAAGTTACAATTGCTATTTAGAAACTTACAATTCATGTTCAGAATTTCCATTTAATATTCAGAAAATTACAATTCATATTCAGAATTTCCATTTCATATTCAGAAAATCACATTTCATATTCAGAATTTCCATTTCATTATCAGAAAGTTACAACTCATATTAGAATATTACAATTCATATTCAGAAAGTTACAATTCATATTCAGAATATTACAATTCATATTCAGAAAGTTACAACTCATATACAGAATTTCCATTTAATATTCAGAAAATTACAATTCATTAGAATTTCCATTTCATATTCAGAAAATTACACTTCATATTCAGAATTTCCATTTCATTTTCAGAAAGTTACAATTCATATTCAGAATATTACAATTCATATTCAGAATTCCCATTTCATATTCAGAGAGTTACAATTCTTATTCAGAATTCAACTTCATATTCAGAAAGTTACAATTCATATTCAGAATTTCCATTTAATATTCAGAAAATTTCAATTCATATTCAGAAAGTTTCAACTGATATTCAGAAATTTACAATTGATATTAGCAAGTTACAATTCATAATCAGAATTTCCATTTAATATTCAGAAAATTACAATTCATATTAAGAATTTCCATTTCATATTCAGAAAATCACATTTCATATTCAGAAATTCCATTTCATTTTCAGAAAGTTAAAATTCATATTCAGAATATTACAATTCATATTAAGAATTTCCATTTCATATTCAGAAAGTTACAATTCTTATTCAGAATTCCACTTCATATTAAGAAAATCACATTTCATATTTAGAATTTCCATTTCATTTTCTGAAAGTCACAATTCATATTAACAATTTCCATTTAATATTCAGATAATTACAATTCATATTCAGAAAATTACAATTCATATTCAGAATTTCTGTTTCATATTCAGAAAATCACATTTCATATTCAAAATTTCCATTTCATTTTCTGAAAGTTACAATTCATACTCAGAATATTACAATTCATATTCAGAAAGTTACAATTCATATTCAGAATTTTACAATTCATATTAAGAATTTCCATTTCATATTCAGAAAGTTACAATTGTTATTCAGAATTCCACTTCATATTAAGAAAATCACATTTCATATTTAGAATTTCCATTTCATTTTCTGAAAGTTACAATTCATATTAACAATTTCCATTTAATATTCAGATAATTACAATTCATATTCAGAAAATAACAATTCATATTCAGAATTTCCATTTCGTATTCAGATAATCACATTTCATATTCAGGATTTCCATTTCATATTCAGAAAATCACATTTCATATTTAGAATTTCCATTTTATTTTCTGAAAGTTACAATTCATATTAACAATTTCCATTTAATATTCAGATAATTACAATTCATATTCAGAAAATTACAATTCATATTCCGAATTTCGATTTCATATTCAGAAAATCACATTTCATATGCAAAATTTCCATTTCATATTCAGAAAATCACATTTCATATTCAGAATTTCCATTTCCTTTTCAGAAAGTTAAAATTCATATTCAGAATATTACAATTCATATTAAGAATTTCCATTTCATATTCAGAAAGTTACAATTCTTATTCAGAATTCCACTTCATATTAAGAAAATCACATTTCATATTTAGAATTTCCATTTCATTTTCTGAAAGTTACAATTCATATTAACAATTTCCATATAATATTCAGATAATTACAATTCATATTCAGAAAATTACAATTCATATTCAGAATTTCCATTTCGTATTCAGAAAATCACATTTCATTTTCAGAATTTCCATTTCATATTCAGAAAATCACATTTCATATTTAGAATTTCCATTTCATTTTCTGAAAGTTACAATTCATATTAACAATTTCCATTTAATATTCAGATAATTAAAATTCATATTCAGAAAATTACAATTCATAGTCAGAATTTCTATTTCATATTCAGAAAATCACATTTCATATTCAAAATTTCCATTTCATTTTCTGAAAGTTACAATTCATAGTCAGAGTATTACAATTCATATTCAGAAAGTTACAATTCATATTCAGAAAATCACATCCCATATTCAGAAAGGTACAATTAATATTCAGAATTTGCATTTAATATTCAGAAATTTCACTTCATATTCAGAAAGTTTCAACTGATATTCATAAAGTTACAATTAGTATTTGGAAAGTTGCAATTCATATTCAGAATTTCCATTTAATATTCAGATAATTACAATTCATTTTCAGAAAATTACAATTCATATTCAGAATTTCCATATCATATCCAGAAAGTCACATTTCATACTTAGAATTTCCATTTCATTTACAGAAAGTTAAAATTCATATTAACAATTTCCATTTAATATTCAGATAATTAAAATTCATATTCAGAAAGTTAAAATTAATATTCCGAATTTCCATTTAACATTCAGAAAATTACAATTCATATTCAGAATTTCCATTTCATATTCAGAAAATCATATTTCGTATTCAGAATTTCCATTTCATTTTCAGAAAGTTACAATTCATATTCAGAATATTATAATTCATATTCAGAATTTCCATTTAATATTGAGAAAATCTCATTTCATATTCAGAATGTCCGTTTCATTTTCAGAAACTTACAATTCATATTCAGAATTTCTATTTCATATTCAGAAAGTTACAATTCATATTCAGAATTCCATTTCATATTCAGAATTTGCATATAGTATTCAGAAAATCACATTTCATATTCAGAATTTCCATTTAATATTCAGATAGTTACAATTCATATTCAGAATTTCTATCTCATATTCAGAAAATCACATTTCATATTCAGAATTTCCATTTCATTATCAGAAAGTTACATTTTTTATTCAGAATATTACAATTCATATTCAGAATTTCCATTTCATATTCAGAAAGTTAAAATTCTTATTCAGAATTCCACTTCATATTCAGAAAGTTACAATTCATATTCAGAATTTCCATTTAATATTCAGAAAATTTCAATTCATATTCAGATAGTTTCAACTGATATTCAGAAACTTACAATTGCTATTTAGAAAGTTACAATTCATATTCAGAATTTCCATTTAATATTCAGAAAATTACAATTCATATTCAGAATTTCCATTTCATATTCAGAAAATCACATTTCATATTCAGAATTTCCATTTCATTATCAGAAAGTTACAACTCATATTCAGAATATTACAATTCATATTCAGGAAGTTACAATTCATATTCAGAATACTACAATTCATATTCAGAAAGTTACAACTCATATTCAGAATTTCCATTTAATATTCAGAAAATAACAATTCATTATCAGAATTTCCATTTCATATTCAGAAAATCACACTTCATATTCAGAATTTCCATTTCATTTTCAGAAAGTTTGGTGGCGATACAGTTGCTGCAAAAGTAAAATATGCAAGTGATGCTGTAATAATGAGAATTCCAATAATTTTATTATCAAATAATGATGTTTTTGCAAATGATTCTGCATTTAGGTCTAGAATGTATACTTACAAATGGAGATCATATAAAAAACTGAAAAGTTATAAAAAGAAGCCACATCCAATGTCAAGTTATTATTTATTGAATAAATATAAAATTATAAATTGATTATAAATTTAATTTTCGTGTTTTATTTATTACTATGTAATCTTCATCATCATCGTCTTCATCTGCAGTAAGTTTGGCAGATACTCTGCCATTGACATCATCAGTTTCTCCAAATAGTGTTTGCCCATCTGTATAGGCTCGATCATAATTTGCACAAAAGTTCGTTTCCAATGGCCAACTAACACTGAACCCTTTACCAAAACATTATGAAATATTACACTTAATATCGATTGAACATTTAACTTTCCAATAACATGCACTATCCAAATACGTCTTTGAATTATCACCAGGTTTTAATTGAGGTGTAGCTATTATACCAACATGTAATTGAGGTTGTGCATCATACCCAAAACCTCCATAAATTGGATGATATGTTCCATAAGATTCAATAGTTCTTGCATATACATCATTTATATTATTAATTACAATTGGAGTTGTTGTTGTCTTACCTATACCAATATCTCCACTTACTGACACATTTGCACTTTTAAAAAATTGCAATACATGACTATGGGGTCGAGTTTTATTTGAATGCACTTTGTAAGTTTGGCGTGTATAAGGAACAAAATGTTATTTTCCTCTCTTAATAAAACCACTTTTAGGTTTGTATTCATAATGGGCAATTGGTATTCCAATTGCTTGATTAATTAAAAATTGATGAACTTGTTCGTCAATTCGAATCGCTCCTTTGTTGTGAATAATATAATCTTTATATACAGCTTCATCTGGATTCTTTTCTCTATTCCATTCATGTATAAAATATTGTTCAATTGGCTGAGGTACGCACAATGCATTAGAAGGAATATGTTTATAATATTTTTCATATATTTCTTTCACATTCGTATCTTTGACATCAGTAACTTTCATTGGATCAGTAGTACTACATGTATATGAAACATTTTTACCATAACATTTCTTATTTAATCCTGTAGCAATTAATCCAATAGGAACATATTAAGACGTTGCAGTACCTGAAATGGTAGATCCAACATCAAAAGCAGTTCTAGTTCCTAATGGTGTAACAGAACATTATGACGACGACGACGACGACGACTGGTGCACCAGCAAAGGCAATCAGCAGAGGAAGCAATTTTCCGATCGACAGCATCGGCCGTAGGTCATGATTGCTAAGTCATGATCTGGGAAATTGCTTCCTCTGCTGATTGCCTTTGCGGGTGCACCAGTCGTCGTCGTCGTCGTCATAATGTTTTATTATTTTTACTGCGCATAATTCAACTCGAACGAGTTGTTGCACAATATACATAACACGTAGTGCTACAAATAGATTATGATACAATGTTGTTGAACAGTATATAAGGCAATGTGCCACACTAGTTATATTAGTATGTTGGCACACAGGGACCAAATAAAGGTGGATACAGAAATATACAAGATTTTAAATCGACATCACAAATAGCAAAAGCAATTTATGCATCATATAAAACAGGAGGTTATAAGTGGCATTTAATAAAAGCAGAATTTGATGCACAACAACGTGCAAGAGCTAGTGAACCATCTAGCTCCGGAGCCAATAACGAACCCCCCGCCAAACAACCAAGAATTGAAGAAGATAATTCAATCGATAAATCTGTTGAACCAGATCCTATTTTCATTGAAAAACCAAATCATCGTGGTAATAATAATCCTACTATGGATGTTGATATGCAAGAAAATATTCATCAGCAAAGTGGTTCAGGTCGTGGCCCGAATTCGAGGGCGAGATCGGGTGCAACAGGAAGTGGAGATTCCTCCTCTGAGAATATCACATGGATGAGACCGAGTAGACCATGTTCAAATAATCATATGAATTTCACGAAAACAAAAATATTAATTAGCTATGGATATAGTACTGAAAATATAAAAACTTCACCAACTATTGATCAAATAACAACACCTTTAGCTTTAATTCCAATTGATTTTGTTGCATTTCATTTAAGTGAAGCAGAATTTGATATGTTACCTAGTACAGCCGAATTTGTAAAAGTTTCATGTTCTGTTACACCATTAGGAACTAGAACGTCTTTTGATGTTGGATCTACCATTTCAGGTACTGCAACGTCTGATTATGTTCCTATTGGATTAATTGCTACAGGATTAAATAAGAAATGTTATGGTAAAAATGTTTCATATACATGTAGTACTACTGATCCAATGAAAATTACTGATGTCAAAGGTATGAATGTGAAAGAAATATATGAAAAGTATTATAAACATATTCCTTCTAATGCATTGTGCGTACCTCAGCCAATTGAACAATACTTTATACATGAATGGAATAGATAAAAGAATTCAGATGAAGCTGTATATAAAGATTATATTATTCACAACAAAGGAGCAATTTGAATGAACGAACAAGTTCATCAATTTTTAATTAATCAAGCAATTGGAATACCAATTGCCCATTATGAATACAAACCTAAAAGTGGTTTTATTAAGAGAGGAAAAGAACATTTTGTTCCTTATACACGCCAAACTTACAAAGTGTATTCAAAAAAAACTCGACCCCATAGTCATGTATTGCAATTTTTTAAAAGGGCAAATGTGCCAGTAAGTGGAGATATTGGTTTAGGTAAGACAACAACAAATCCAATTGTAATTAATAATATAAATGATGTATATGCAAGAACTATTGAATCTTATGGAACATATCAGCCAATTTATGGAGGTTTTGGGTATGATGCACAACCTCAATTACATGTTGGTATAATAGCTACACCTCAATTAAAACCTGGTGATAATTTAAAGACGTATTTGAATAGTGCATGTTATTGGAAAGTTGAATGTTCAATCGATATTAAGTGTAATATTTCATCATCTTTTGGTAAAGGGTTCAGTGTTAGTTGGCCATTGGAAACGAACTTTTGTGCAAATTATGATCGAGCCTATACAGATGGGCAAACACTATTTGGAGTAACTGATGATGTCAATGCCAATCTTACTGCAGATGAAGACGATGAAGATTACATAGTAATAAATAAAACACGAAAATTAAAATTATAATCAATTTATAATTTTATATTTATTCAATAAATAATAACTTGACATTGGATGTGGCTTCTTTTTATAACTTTTCAGTTTTTTATATGATCTCCATTTGTAAGTATACATTCTAGACCTAAATGCAGAATCATTTGGAAAAACATCATTATTTGATAATACAATTATTGGAGTTCTCATTATTACAGCATCACTTGCATATTTTACTTTTGCAGCAACTGTATCGCCACCAAATAACATTTTCAAAGTTTCTGTTGCTGAAGGTTCTAATAGTGGTTCATTCCATAAAATTATTCTTTTATTTACACATTCCATAAGAGGAAATGAACAGTATCTATTAAAATTACCTACTTGACCAAAGTTAAAACAATAGTGTATAAATGTATCAAAAAAGAAATTTTTTTCTGCATTAGGTGGTGATAATATAAACATAGCATTTTTCTTTGGAATATTTTTATCTATAATGTTATAAAGATTTCTTAAAAATATTACAAGTTCTTCTTCATTATTAGTAAATTTATATTTTAATAAATCTTCTAAAATTTCTATTGATTCTGGTATAGTGTAATAGTAATTATATAAATTCCCAATTGGAGCATTAAAAATTAAATTTTTCGGTTCAATTGTTTTTAAATACATGAATATTTCTTTAAAATTTAAATTGTTGATATCATTATTTATTATTTTTAAACAATTTTTTATTAATATAGAGTCTATATTCCAAAATTTGAATTCTGATGATAACCACATTGAAGTATTTAATATATGATGAATTGGAGCTGTTCGATGCTGTTTCAAAAATTCTATTACTTTGTCTCCCTTTCCTCTCTTTTTACACCCGGAATTTGAGATATCTGGTTCAACGCTGAAAGCAGCAGTTTCATTACCATTTGGTGGTTCGGATCCAATGGTGAATTTATTTTAAAAGTCGACCGATAATTCGCTTCCTTCCACCATTCTGTCTTCGGTTTCTTCGATATCTTTGAAAAATCGAATACATCGAGCTTCACCACTTGGTAGCCACGTTCTCCCGGCGATGTTAAAATAGATGTATTGCCTGGAATCTTTCTGCAGATAGATTGACAAATTAATCCAGTGTTGGATCGTGAACTGCCAACTCGGAACGATTCGTCTAGCATATCTTCTAGGGAATTGTTGCCTAATGTTATTGTAGAAGGAACATCTGCATGAATTTTTTGAATAGGAACAGTCGTGGATGATGTGGATGTGGTTGCCGTGGTACGAAATGATGAGGATGGCCCCTGAAAATTTTCTGCATATTTGTTTGTGATCCAATTGGTCATATGGGCATCCGTGTACGTCGTGTACCACTCGCTGTTTAAGATGCTACTTACTAAACTCCTCATTGAACACTTGCCTGTTAAAAAAAAAATCATTAATATATATTTTTATATTATATAAATTATTTGTATTACCTAATTCTTTGTTTTGGTTCAGCAGTTGCTTTTGAACAAAAGACATCGATTCCATCAGATTGTGCAGGTACCCCTTCGCCTCGTACATCTTCTCCACCAAAGAGAGATATATCAATATCTCCAATGTCGAATCTATATCCAACAGAAATTCCGTCGTCCATATCACCAGCAGTACAGAAAGAAGAGAAATATTGTCCGAATTCTCCGGTAGAATCGATGCCTTCCTCATTTCGCCATCTATATCCAATTTCATCTTTTTCGTTGTTTCCTGATTGTCTGATTTCCGTTTCCTTTTTTTCTCCTTCGTCACAGCCACTTCCACCATCTGAGTAGTTGGAAGAGATTGAATTTGATATTCGTCTTTTTTCGACATCTCTTCTAATATCGCTTCCTCTTCGTTTTCTGTCATTACCGGCGAAACATCGTCGTCGATCACCACCGGTTCGCGATTCATCTTCACTTGTTTCCTCAACATTATTTTCAGGTGAATAAAAATAACTACACACACTATTTTCACTGTCACTGTTCAAAAACATTTAACTTTTAATTTCAAATCGTCGCCTTTATATACAATTTTCATGTCTAAAAATACATTTTGTCCATCCGCACTATGCGTGGTAAAAATAATAAAACATTATGACGACGACGACGACGACGACTGGTGCACCCGCAAAGGCAATCAGCAGAGGAAGCAATTTCCCAGATCATGACTTAGCAATTCATATTCAGAATTCCCATTTCATATTCACAATGTTACAATTCTTATTCAGAATTTCCATTTCATTTTCAGAAAGTTACAATTTATATTCATAATTTCCATTTAATATTAAGATAACTACAATTCATATTCAGAAAGTTACAATTAATATTCAGAATTTATATTTAATATTTAGAAATTTTCAATTCATATTCAGAAAGTTTCAACTGATATTCAGAAAGTTACAATTGATATTTTGAAAGTTAAAATTCATATTCAGAATTTCCATTTAATATTCAGATAATTAAAATTCATATTCAGAAAATTACAATTCATATTCAGAATTTCCATTTAGTATTCAGAAAATCACAATTCATATTCAGAATATCCATTTCAAATTCAGAAAATTGCATTTCATATTCAGAATTTCCATTTCATTTTCAGAAAGTTACATTTCATATTCAGAATATTACAATTCGTATTCAGAATTTCCATTTCATATTCAGAAAATTACAATTCTTATTCACAACTCCACTTCATATTCAGAAAGTTAAAATTCATATTCAGAATTTCCATTTAATATTCAGAAAATTTCAATTCATATTCAGAAAGATTCAACTGATATTCAGAAAGTTAAAATTGATATTTAGAAATTTACAATTCATATTCAGAATTTCCATTTAATATTCAGATAATTACAATTCATATTCAGAAAGTTACAATTAATAGTCAGAATTTCCATTTAATATTCAGAAAATTACAATTCATATTCAGAATTTCTATTTCAAATTCAGAAAGTCACATCCCATATCCAGAATTTCCATTTAATTTTCAGAAAGTTACAATTCATATTCAGAATTTCCATTTAATATTCAGATAAATGCAATTCATATTCAGAAAGTTACAATTAATATTCAGAATTTGCATTTTATATTCAGAAAATTTCAATTCATATTCAGAAAGTTTCAACTGATATTCAGAAAGTTAGAATTAATATTTAGAAAGTTGCAATTCATATTCAGAATTTCCATTTAATATTCAGATAATTACAATTCATATTCAGAAAATACAATTCATATTCAGAATTTCCATTTCGTATTCAGTAAATCACATTTCATATTCAGAATTTCCATTTCATATTCAGAAAATCACATTTCATATTTAGAATTTCCATTTCATTTTCTGAAAGTTACTATTCATATTAACAATTTCCATTTAATATTCAGATAATTAAAATTCCTATTCAGAAAGTTACAATTAATATTCCGAATTTCCATTTAACATTCAGAAAATTACAATTCATATTCAGAATTTCCATTTCATATTCAGAAAATCACATTTCATATTCAAAATTTCCATTTCATTTTTTGAAAGTTACAATTAATACTCAGAATATTACAATTCTTATTCAGAAAGTTACAATTCATATTCAGAAAATCACATCCCATATTCAGAAAGTTACAATTAATATTCAGAATTTGCATTTAATATTCAGAAATTTAAATTCATATTCAGAAAGTTTCAACTGATATTCATAAAGTATTTAGTATTTAGAAAGTTGCAATTCATATTAAGAATTTCCGTTTAATATTCAGATAATTACAATTCATTTTCAGAAAATTACAATTCATATTCAGATTTCCATTTCATATTCAGAAAACCACATTTCATATTTAGAATTTCCATTTCATTTTCAGAAATTTAAAATTCATATTAACAATTTCCATTTAATATTCAGATAATTAAAATTCATATTCAGAAAGTTACAATTAATATTCCGAATTTCCATTTAACATTCAGAAAATTACAATTCATATTCAGAATTTCCATTTCATATTCAGAAAGTTAAAATTCTTATTCAGAATTCCACTTCATATTCAGAAATTTACAATTCATATTCAGAATTCCATTTCATATTCAGAAAATCACACTTCATATTCAGAATTTCCATTTCATTTTCAGAAAGTTACAATTCATATTCAGAATATTACAATTCATATTCAGAATTCCCATTTCATATTCAGAAAGTTACAATTCTTATTCAGAATTCAACTTCATATTCAGAAAGTTACAATTCATATTCAGAATTTCCATTTAATATTCAGAAAATTTCAATTCATATTCAGAAAGTTTCAACTGATATTCAGAAAGTTACAATTGATATTTAGAATGTTACAATTCATAATCAGAATTTCCATTTAATATTCAGAAAATTACAATTCATATTAAGAATTTCCATTTGATATTCAGAAAGTTACAATTCACATTCAGAATATTACAATTCATATTCAGAATTTCCATTTCATATTCAGAAAATCATATTTCATATTCAGAATTTCCATTTCATTTACAGAAAGTTACAACTCATATTCAGAATATTACAATTCATATTCAGAAAGTTACAATTAATATTCAGAATATTACAATTCATATTCAGAAAGTTACAACTCATATTCAGAATTTCCATTTAATATTCAGAAAATTACAATTCATTATCAGAATTTCCATTTCATATTCAGAAAGTCACACTTCATATTCAGAATTTCCATTTCATTTTCAGAAAGTTACAATTCATATTCAGAATATTACAATTCATATTCAGAATTCCCATTTCATATTCAGAAAGTTACAATTCTTATTCAGAATTCAACTTCATATTCAGAAAGTTACAATTCATATTCAGAATTTCCATTTAATATTCAGAAAATTTCAATTCATATTCAGAAAGTTTCAACTGATATTCAGAAAGTTACAATTGATATTTAGAATGTTACAATTCATAATCAGAATTTCCATTTAATATTCAGAAAATTACAATTCATATTAAGAATTTCCATTTGATATTCAGAAAGTTACAATTCACATTCAGAATATTACAATTCATATTCAGAATTTCCATTTCATATTCAGAAAGTTACAATTCTTATTCAGAATTCCACTTCATATTCAGAAAGTTACAATTCATATTCAGAATTTACATCTAATATTCAGAAAATTTCAATTCATATTCAGAAAGTTCAAACTGATATTCATAAAGTTAAAATTGATATTTAGAAAGTTACAATTCATATTCAAAATTTCCATTTAATATTCAGAAAATTACAATTCATATTCAGAATTTCCATTTCATATTCAGAAAATCACATTTCAAATTCAGAATTTCCATTTAAGCTGATATTCAGAAAGTTACAATTGCAATTCAGAAAGTTACAATTCATATTCAGAATTTCCATTTAATATTCAGAAAATACAATTCTTTATCAGAATTTCCATTTCATATTCAGAAAATCACATTTCATATTCAGAATTTCTATTTCATTTTCAGAAAGATACAATTCATATTCAGAATATTACAATTCATATTCAGAATTTCCATTTCATATTCAGAAAGTTAAAATTCTTATTCAGAATTCCACTTCATATTCAGAAAGTTACAAATCATATTCATAATTTCCATTTAATATTCAGAAAATTTCAATTCATATTCAGGTAGTTTCAACTGATATTCAGAAAGTTAAAATTGATATTTCAGAATTTCCATTTAATATTCAGAAAATTACAATTCATATTCAGAATTTCCATTTCATATTTAGAAATTTACAATTCTTATTCAGAATTCCACTTCATATTCAGAAAGTTACAATTCATATTCAGAATTTCCATTTAATATTCAGAAAATTACAATTCATGTTCAGAAAATTACAACTCATATTCAGAAAATTTCAACTGATCTTAAGAAAGTTACAATTGATATTTAGAAAGTTACAATTCATATTCAGAATTTCCATTTGATATTCAGAAAATTACAATTCATGTTCAGAATTTCCATTTCAAATTCAGAAAATCACATTTCATATTCAGAATTCCACTTCATATTCAGAAAATTACAATTCATATTCAGAATTTCCACTTAATATTCAGAAAATTTCAATTCTTATTCAGAAAGTTTC